>NC_136590.1:19084837-19457337 GCF_910589615.1 Taurulus bubalis | reverse complement strand
TATTTGAATGGTGCAAAGTCTTTGGCGATTGGACTCCGTATTAGGATAAACAAGGGGTAGCTGAGGTCAGATGAAGCAGAAACCCTCCGGAGTCCAGACACTGGTGGTGGTGGTGGTAAAGAAGGGAGTTGCTGTAACCCGATGATGAATGATGAGCAGGACTGATGCTGACTGGAGGTGACTGGGGTGGAGGAGGGTCGCATCTGTTCGAGCTGAAATGACAACTGACAGCAGCAGAGAGGAGAATCCATTTAAAAAGTTTGACAACAACGAATCTGACGGGTTCATTTAATGTACACGCCCCCCAATCAGATGATGGAGTTATCGCTGGGAGAATTAGAGACTGAGATTATGAATGAAAAGGAGTGTAAAGAATGTCTTCCTTACTGAACTTCCGCTTGAGCTTCATTTAAGACCATTACCTGACTAATTCTCCCTGGATTGAAGTTTCAGGTTGTGTTTCACTTCTGTCCACACTCATCATCACTGATGCTATCTGTAAACACATTCAGTGTTGTTTTCATGGTGTCCTGTGTACTCCTACTTATTAATTTTTATTACAAAAGCCAACAACATTAACAGCTAAATGTCAGCAGTCGTGTTGTGCGCTGCCAAGTGTATGAGTAAAGATGTTCTAGTTGTAAACGTGGGACTCTTTCCCATCTCTATAATCTAGTCCAACCCTGTCTCCTAAAAATTACGTTCCCCCAGAACTAAGACGCATTCTCAGTTATGTTTGATCAGAAATGTATCTCCTCCCTGACTATGTATGTGTTTGACGTATTACAAATATGTTTATAATCATGTGTTTGTTATTGTTTTCTTGCTTTATTTAAGCATATTTTAATTTCTAAACTATACTCTGCGGAGGCAAGCGGTCTTCAGACCAGCCTCACCCCGCCCCTCTTCGCTTGCTGCTAGTGAGGGAATCCTTTTTTTTTTAGTTTAGAAATTAAAATATGCTTAAATAAAGCAAGAAAACAATACCTTTTAATGTAGTTGAAATGTCAACTCAACACAACCCTCATTTGTTGAGGTTCGTCTGCTGTGACATTTATAGCTCCGATTGTGTTCCCTTTGCGTTCGTAGGACTACATCAGTCAGTACCCGGCCCCTTCCAGGTGTGCTACAGGAAATGGGACGCACTGGTGCTAATGGAGGGCCGGATTCTCCGTGGCTGCAACACCGTCACCGTCATTGACAAATATCACATTAGCTCACAATGCTTTTTTTCTTCAAATTGTTAAACAGTCATGTGATCAAGTATAAAACTGCAATATTCGTTTCTTCAGATTAGACCACTTAAAACAACACTCTCGGTCCCATATTTGTGACCACCAAACAAAATGTCCCTTTTGACCACCTCACCCACAAGAACTTTATTCTCAGCGTCAGAAAGGTTATCTCGGTTGTAGTCATGATTCACCGTGAAGAGCCATTCATTGATCGGCAGGCTTATTTATTTGCATCAATATTCACGAGGTGCTTTGCATTGACCAATTTCGGTTTAATAAAAGACCCTAGGCGTTTCTCAGGGCGACCACAGTTCACTATAGCTTTTTGAAATGACATTTTGCAACTTAGGCACTAAATAAATCAATATTTTCATCTTGGCTTTAGACTCACGGGCACCTGCCATTAAAAAGCAGCAGCGGTGATAAGACAATTAGTGGGCTAATTTCAATTAGTGGGCCTTACTAAGCCATTACGAGCTGTCTGCTCCTAATGATCACTAGAGGCAAGCAAACCCAGCGACTTAAATGATTCTATAGAGTGCTTCAATTTAAAACCCAAGTATTTTCACACTCTCCCTTATAATTAATGGGAGCTAGGGTGATTATATAACATGACACTTTATTGCAATGCTGAAGTGACCCAAAATGGATTCGTTAATAGCCTAAAGACCCTGAATGTGGTGTTTCTCTCCCCGCCTGGGAGTCAATTTCTTCATCGTTCATGCGATGGGTAATCTGGTCATCAGCTCCTCGGCTGCTGCTCCTTTGCGGAATCCACAAAATTCAACTTTGACTTTAATTGAATATTGATTTGTTTGTCTCATTTTTCTCCTTCTCTCTCTCTTCCTTCTCACTCCACCTTTCTTAAAAATGTCATTAGCCATTTGGCCCCCGTGTTGAACATGCATGTCTAAGAAGGTTCATCAGAGGCTGACGGCTTGGAGGCCTCATTTGATTCAGTTGACAGGGTCGGGGCTCCATAAACACAGCACATGAGCATAAATCACATTTGAGCGTATCGGAGCATAACACTGGGCGTTTAATGGGAGTGGAGCAGGGGCCTGTCGAAACTGATGCCATTTCTTTCTCATGTGTCAGTGAGTAATTGGTGGAGAGCATACAGGAAGGACTGGGGAACAGTTTAATCAAATGTAAACCGCTACAGCTTTTAAGCTGTTTAATTTCCACGCGTTGATTAATGAAACAATGAGGTTGGTGTGAAGAACGGTGTGGAAACACTTTACATTTCGTCTGGATTTCACTGTTTTAGACTCTTTCTCGTTAATTTAGTCCAGCTCAATATTAGAATGATATCTTTGGGTGTGGTGGTTGCCAAAAAATACATTATCAATTCAACAATTGGTGCTGTCCAAAACTGCAATATTTCACTTGAATGCCATGGCGAATGTGCTCCTATTATTAAGATGTGAATTTGAAAATGCCATTTTTACAAAACCAAAAATAAATAATTGTATGAAATTGCACTTTAAAGTCGCAAGATGACACACTTTGGTCCGGACTTGAATATCTAAATACCTGTTTGATAGCCACAACATGTGGTACGGACACTCGTGGTACAATAAATGTAAATGTATTTGGATCCACTGACCTTTCCTGTAGCATCAGCAGGAGATCGCACTTCCAACATATCAAAGACACAACCTGTTGCAATTGGAGATGTCTTAAACCAGTCAACAAAAAGATTGGATGCATGTTGTTTCATTTCGATTTAAACCCTTTTTTTTTTTTTTTGTTAATTGTGTTTTCATAGTTCCATATAAGAGACAATTCCAAGGTTGGAAAAAAAAAGAAATTATGGAAGAGTTGGACGATGAGGACGATCTCCTGGGCCTAGAATTAACAAAGTGGTTGTAAACCCACTTCCCGGTTCTGAAGTCCAATCAAATGTCTGCGGCGTGTCTCGTAGCATGACGTGGTCTGCGAGCTTTGCAAACGTTCTGTTCGCCTGCTGGCAAAACACCACACACCTCCAGCTCAGTGTTCAGAGGATGCAGAGCCGACAATGACCACGCTCACAATGGCGCTGTTGTGCAACAAAAAACAACGTGAGGAAAAAAGCCAGCACTGGTTATTCTCAGCCCAAATACAATTCTTTCTAGAGACTAACTCCTCCCGAGAGATCTCGCAAGCTAGATTATGGGAAACTCTTAAAGCATACCTCCGCGGGCAAATCATAGCTTATTCCTCTACTATCAAGAAACGGAAAAACTCCAAACTGACCGAAATTTCCCAACAGATCCTGGATGTGGACTTTAAATATATTCAATGTTGTCCATTCGGCCCCTTTAACATGCCCAGAGGTATTGGTTTCTTTTGATGCAGAGAAGGCCTTTGACCGGGTCGAGTGGAAATACTTATTTGCTGCCCTCCAAAAATGTGGCTTCTCTGAGGAATTCATTGCCTGGATTAGATTACTTTATTCCTTTCTCCCTAGCAGCTGTAATTTCTATGCAATATTACCTTACTCACCTGTCTGGCGCCCAACGCCTACCTGTAACAGTTGACGAGAAACCTACGCTACACGTTACAGCGTCTCATTTAAGCGTCTCATTTTCTGGTTCTCCCGTGCCTCCCGGCCCGTACCCCCAGCAACGCGGTGATGATGTACAAACAGCACCACTCGGCAGCTGGCGGTTCATTCGGTTGACTCTGATGGTTTTAGTCTTTTGTTAGCATCCATGTCCACATTAGGCTTTTAAATTTACCACTTTGCTGCATGATATAAAATGAAATCGTGCCAATAGCATTACAAAAAAGAGCTATATGTGATGGAAATAATGGCTCGCCACAAGTTTTAAAATGGCCTTTATGTGTAATGGAGCCAATTAGAGTGCAGGTTGGATAACAGCTGTGCTAACAGCGACCAGAGCCGGAGAGACATCATCATCTGCATCAGGGCCTCATCTCAAAGCTCTGAATCTACTCACATTAGCCGTTCATTACGCGCTATCCTCGGACAATTTGAACCTGCATAAAATGGTTGAATTTTAAATCCTCAGCCATTTTTATGTGTCGGATACTGAAGACATAAAAACATGCATTCACAATGCCGATTAATTGACAATGTATGCAAATCATACAATCTCACTGATTGAGCATAAATTGCAAATAAAGATATTGTACATCACACTCTCTACAAACCAATGGGTGACTTCACGACGACAACATCCACTTCTTATACACAATCTATGCTGTGCAGGTATGACATTATACTTATCTTATTTATTTCTTTGGCAGCAGTGGCAGGTTTTTATTTTTAAAATATTGGTAGATAGTTAGCATAATGAAAAAGCTTCATCACTGCAAGGCACTTTTCACAATACACATATCAATTTGATGTATTGGTTCTAGGGACATATCGATAAATGTAGCTTTAAGCTTTAAATCCATGTATGCTGTCACATGTAAAGACAAAGAGTAAAATACGCCTTGCATCACCTCAAGAGTTATTTTTGGTTTGATCCACAGTCTGCAGACCCTCCGGGGCATACAGTTTATTACAATGTGCAGGTGACAGAGTGAAAACATTTGGAGATTTTCACTTTTTGTTATTTACACTGATGTTGGAGGCTACATTTGTATCGCTGCACCCAAACATGTACAACAGGAACCATCAGTTTGAAGCAATTATACGATATACAGTTTGACATTTTCATGTTGCGTTCCCAACGTGAATAGAGGAGCTTTGTGAGATGTTTCAAAAGTGAACAAACGTTGTTTTTTTTTCATACTGCTGACCCGTATTATATCCACAGCAGAATATCAGACATCATAGTGGCGATCTGACCACTGGAAAACTATAATTAATTCAATGTTCTCAATTGCAGGACACAATTAAAGTGAACCTAATAATTACACCAGTGGCGGGCCGTGCATTTTGGATCTAGGCCTTCAGAGCCGTCTGATATTGTTTACATGAATATGCGCATGACAGGATGCTGCCTCATTAATGGACAATGCATGTAGTTTACATCAACAAGAACCAGTCACATTTAGTTATGTATCCAAAGGGTTTATCTTGCGCCTATACTTCACTTTATTAATAAAACAACAACACGATGCAACGTAGTTTGCAAAAGACGGCAACCACTTTTATTCTTGTTCCACACTTCACTATAGCATTCCCAGTGTCGGCTGACTAAGCTGTGTTCTGGCTCGATGCGGCGAATGTGAGCCAGCTTTGGCCCAATTCATTGTTGCCATATCTTACGGACACGGGCCTATTCTGGCTGAGACATGGCAGCCGGGTTTATCAGCAACCAGCACTGAAACAGGTTTTTTTAAATAATAGTTGTAAAGGCAACAGGCAACCATTAGGGCCTCCCTCGTGGGTCCTTTTGCATAAAAAGGACCGGACCTCATTCAGTCGCTCTTTCTTTTCTTTCTCCACCGACATCCGCTCTTGTGGTAAGTACCTGCATTATTAAATTGATAAATATGGTGGGACATGTCTATTTAACACATTTATATACATTACTCGTTTTTGAGAGAAGCAATCTTTAGCCCAATGTCCATCTTTCCCACAGTTAAAACAGTTGTTGTCATTCTTCTAGTTTTCTTGTGCCTTCTTCAACCGAGGTTGGTCTTCACGTTCCTTCAGAGCTGTGGCCACTGCTTCCTCAATCTGGATGGCTAGGTCACTCATAGCAGCCATCTGTTTCTCATCTGCAGCGTCCCTTTCTGCCAACTGGTTTTTGAGCAGTCGAAGTTCTTTAGCTGTCTTCTTTACTTGTGTTGTGAGGATGCCCATATCCCGATTTGTCCGCGTGACATGATAGTCCAGCATGCATTCCACGTCCAGTTCTTGTAATTTGATGCTGCCGTGGATGGAAGGGGTGGGAACAGGGACCGATGATGGTGTAGAGCAGGGGTGGGCAAACTTTTTGACTCGCGGGCCACAATGGGTTCCAAAATTTGACCGAGGGGCCGGGCCTGGAACAGATGGATGGAGTGTTTGTGTGAACTAATATAAATGACATGTAAAAATCATTACATGAAAGGATTTGGCCTTCAACAGGTAGCAAAGCATTTATTGGCAATTTAAAAAATTGCACGAACATGAACAATACAAAAACATAACGTAATGTGACTGATCAAACATCATGAAAACATCTGAGGCCTGCACCCAAACCAATTACCTCACTTGAACTTCTTCATTATTTACATTAACAGTTTAGAGCAGCCACGCAGGTTGTGTGTCGGAGATTTGGCTCCAACCTCGCTGCAGAAACACATCATCACTTTCAGTTTCAGTGGGAACAGTGTTGTTGATCTCCCATTTTTGCCAGTGCATCCAAGTCTGGAGTTATTTTGGTTGTGGCAATTTTCAGGATAGATCTGATGTGGTGATCCGTTAACTTTGATCTGTGACGGGCTTTGTTGGCGTTCATGACGCTGAATGTCTGCTCACACACATAAGTCGAACCAAACAAAGTCAGCGTCTTCTGTGCAGTCCTCCGGAGGTTTGGAAACGTGGCTCTGTTAAGTGAAGCATAAAGTAATTCAGTTTAACAGAGTTGAACTTCTCTTTTAGGATGGAGTCAGACTGAAGATCTATCAGTTCCAACTGCAGCTCCTCTGGTGCTGTTTCAGGGTCTTGGGACAGGACACCAGCTGAAGTGACTGTTTAATGTTTTCGAAATCAGAGAACCTACAGCAGAATTCTCCATGCAGGTCCTCAAGTGATTTGCTGTATTTTTTTGCGGTGCCTCTTCCTGCATGGCAATTGTGGGGCAATGAGCTTGGATTTGTTCGCAATTTGTCTGGAGAACAAAGTGAGCTTGGATTTGAAGACTTTTACATTGTACATGTCATGAACAAACTGATCTTTCCCCTGCAGTTTCACATTCAGCTCATTCATGTGTGACAATATGTCCACAGCAAACGCAAAGTCACTAAGCCAGTTCTTGTCGCTTAGCTCAGGAAATTCGTCAGATTTCCCCATCAACTCCAAAAATGCGATGATGTCATCGTTCAGCTCCCACACTCGTTGTAACACTTTCCCCAAACTTAACCAGCGGACACGAGAGTGGTACAGCAAGTCCTGATGATCCGCATCAGTTTCCTCCAGGAACGCAATAAACTGACGGTGCCCTGAGAAAGTTCCCTTGCTCGTATAAAGTTCACAAGTTTTACAACTGGATTCACGACATGATTAAGCTGCAATACAGATTTACACAGGGATTCCTGATGGATGATGCAGTGAAGGAAAATAAGATCCTGGTCAGGGTTTTCCTCTTTATCCTGGATTCTTCTCAGCAGCCCAAAATTTTTTCCAGTTAAATTTGGCGATCCATCCGTTGTGATATTGGCAAGTTTACTCCAAAGAAGCTTTATTTTTTTCGATCACAGCAGACACCTGGTTATACAAGTCCTCTCCCCGCGTTGTTCCTTTCAGGGACTCCATGGTCAAAAACTCCTCTGTTATTGCAAAACTGTCGTCAATGCCTCGGATAAAAATGAGGATCTGAGCAGTGTCTTTCACGTCCATACTTTCATCCAGTGGTAGTGAATATAACTCAAAGAAATCAGACTTTTTGTTTAATTTGCTGGCTATATTTTCATCAATCAGTTCCACACGGCGAGTCACAGTCCTGCGTGATAAACTGACTTTTTCAAATTTGCTTTTGATCTCCGGACACAAGATGTCTGTACCATGCATTCTTTTACAAACTCGCCTTCGGAGAAAGGCTTGCTAGCCTTTACTATTTCGTATGAAACCAAAAAACTCACCTTGTTAGTTGACTCTTGGATCGCAGTTTTTCGGTGAAAAAAATGTTGCTGTTGCTAAATTAGCCGCCAACCTCTGAGCCGTAGCCACCCAATCTTGCGTTGACTGCTTGCTAGCGTAGTTAGCATGTTTCGTAGCAAAGTGACGGCTGATGTTGTACTCCTTGAAAACTGCGACAGTTTCTCGGCATATCAGGCACACAGCCTTCGTTTGGACTTCAGTGAAAAAGTATTTTGTTGTCCACTCAGTGTTAAACACTCGGCACTCATTGTCCACTTTTCGTTTCCTTGATCATTCATTCATCATTTTACAGAAGGGCTCACAGGACAAAGGGAGCACCGTATCTAACTCAGCAATGTAAACAAACCCTGAAAATGGCGCTACGGCCCACAATGCATTGCAAGATTATGCGCCATCTAATGGGGAAATGGCAGTGGTGGGCCGTCGGGGCCTTCTAAGCCTTCTCTGCTGGCCTAAACGGAATCACAAAGTTATAGCTATTTTATCATAGAATAGTTTTTCACAAATACACTACATGTGTTATAATTATTTTTCCCTATCAGAGTATTTTCTCATTGTACAACTGTTGCTCAGCCTGCAGTCTTCAGCCATCAGACTGCAGCTGGTTTGAAGGAGAAGCTTTCATCCAATCAGATTTTTTCTCTCCTGTGTCTCTGTCAGCAAATCAGATTTTTAGTTTGACAAGCTGGTTAATGGTCACGCTGGGCCACTGACCAATCACACGTCCACGCCACCTCGCAGGTCAAAGAATCCGCCAAGCTTGTCAAACTAAAGATCTGATTTGTTGAAGTCAATGACAATCAACCACAGCGTCCACTCCTGTTGTAGTTTAATCTGCAAAGGCCTGCTTAAACTGCTTTGCTGACAGAGACACAGGAGAGAAAAAATCTGATTGGATAAAACTCTCCTTAAAATAAGCTGCACTGCGCTGCAGGCTGAAGACTGCAGGCAGAGCAACAGAGGAAGACAGGAGCTGTACAATGAGAAAATAAGCTGATAGGGCCAAATTATTATAAATACATGTAGTGTATTTGTGAAAAAACAATTAAATTATAAAATAATTATAACTTTGGGATTCTGTTTAGGCCAGCAGTGAAGGCTTAGCAGGCCATGACGGCCCACCACTGAATTACACAGAATAGGAAACATGTTCAGTTCTTACAAATGCTTGCAGACAATAATTACTGCTCTTGGACATATAAATGAGTAGCCTCCTTGTTAACCTCTGGCAAAGGGAAATGGGTGAGACTTTGTTTTGACAAGGCAAATGGGGGGAAAAAGCAATTACGACGGATAGGTTGCTGAAAGGCTCGAGACGGCAGGTGGTCGAGCGAAAAGCAGGGCATCGGCGTCAAAAGGCTGTCTTCGGAAGGCTTTGTCATCTGGATAAATTTAGATTTTTTTTTTCTTCTTTTGAGGCGGCAGGGCTTTGCGGAACACTAGAGCCAGTGTGACAGCCGCAAAATATTTTTCCTCCTTAATCTCCAAGCTGACACCACTGATATCTGCATGAAAGAAGCTGTTACGCAAGCTTTGAAAGCTTACACCATACAAGCTGAGCATCATGTCCTTCTGTCAGTAGACAGTAAGTATCTGTGTAAGGGTATCACGTTGACCGTATTCAAACTATACAGAAAGGCAAGATGGGAATTGTATTGCATATAATGAGCATCATTCTTGGAAGGTTTGTTCAGCCATTTGGTTGACCATATTTGGAGCTGTAATATAGAAAAAAATATTCTAACATGAAAAAATGTGCTGTTCTTAGCTTGAAGTATGTAAGTTAGTGCCACATACAATTTGGACATGCGGCATGTTTCAGTTGAGTTTAATTTTCTGGTATCTAATATCTTATATCAACAGAATGATGGAATTGCATACCATTTTTTATTTATTTTATATATCCTGACCACTTTGTAATAATGTTTAAAGTCGACAGCCATGCTAGAGGCTTTTTGAGGCTGTAGTTTGATAAAGTAGCACTTTGAGCTCAATCCTAATGTAGCGTTCTGACCAAAGACTGGATACCAGAAGTGTACGTTGTCACCATGACGTCACCCATTGGTTTGTGGACTGCCAGTTTGAAGCCTCAATTTTGCCATTTTTGCCATCGCCATCTTGGTTTTACGGAGCTTAAAGTGGCCATATTTGAATGTGAGGGTGGATATGGAGAGGAGCTAGGCCTGGCAGCAACATATATTTGTTGAAATTACATGACATCTGCTGTAACCATTCTGCTGCCAATTGTTCACAAATATTAAAATGAATTCACTAATTAGAGGAAGATTGATTCATGATGATGATTCAACAAGGTCCAATCTAAGCATAATAAGAGTCGTGAATGCAGCACTGTCCCTGGTGATGAGACGGAAACCGTCAATTTCCACCCAATGGGTGTTCTCAGTTTGCAGTGTTTGTTATTTTCACAGTCTTTAATTATTTTGAATTACTCTTTATCAAACACTTTACTTCACTCTACATATGTTTTTTACACATTGCTCTCATCCGTAGCACCAGATGTGTGATGAAACATTTACAACATCGACAACAGTTGCTAGAGGCTAATAAAAACAACAACAAAATATGGTCGGTTTGCTTTTATTCCATAAATGGGGAAAAAAAAGGATTCTTATTGGGCATGGGGTTAATATTTTGACTTATTTAGCAGTGAGAAACAACATTCTGCTCGTGCCACACACTCCTCATGCTTTGCCCAATCATGCTTCATATTTCCCTACATTTCTTCACTGACTCCCTCATCTCATTGAATGATGCATTTTGCATTCCCCCTCCAACTCAAATCTGTTCTCTGACATTTGGCTGGTACGTACAGTACAATCCTCAACATTTCTTCATGAATTCATAACAGAATTTCCACCCTGCCAGACTGTAAAGTATTTACCCGGACACGGCAAGGCTCAGTTTGTTTTTTGTGAGAGAAGTGTAACATAAATATGCTACTACGCCCCCCTCCGCAGAAGACTGGGCTCCGGTTTCTGCCAATTAACACCACCAGACAAAGTCCGAGGCAGTGAAGAGTTTCGTGTTGTGATCAGGGGGCCATGAATTGTTAAAGAGCCCCGGTGCTTTCACAATCCGAGAGAGCTGACAAATGCAACTGCTGCATCTGCCAGACGTGCCACTAATTTGGCCGTCTGCAATCAGGGGAGCTCATATTATTGCCGTATCGATCCGAGTTGGGAGAGTGACAAGCACTCATGCCCGGCTCAGTTAGGCTCCGTCGGTTGGTCTAATGGGGAAGAGTCATGGCAGCGGATGAAAGTGAGGAGGACACTGATGAGACGCATTTGGATCTGACTGCACATAATAGGAGCCGAAGTCACTGAGTGCTGTAGGAGAAGCTGAACTGGGATGCATGTCAGCAAATAGGTTACCGTTCACATTTGTTATACATCATAATTAATGTATTTAAGTAGTGACCACCGGTCAAAGTTACTAACGTGCTGTGTTTACACCTAGCCAAAAGATGGCCCTAGGTGCTGTCGTTGTCCAACGACCAAACGTGCAGGAAAAGACCACTGGACCTCAGGAGGTTAAAGTTGAACTTCAATCAGGTTTATTCATTCAACAGAGTATCACACAAGCAGATAATATGTGATCACGGGTCTGTAGGAAGGGCAGCTCGCTCTATTCCTCGACAGACTGACTCTTTAGGAGAGTTCAAAGCGTTATATAGTCTTTAATAGCATTTGTGATTGGACAGGACTAAGATGGGAGAGTCTCCTGGTTTAGACTTTGAGATCTCCTTGGTGGAGCACAGGGTTGGATATGCCCCTCTTGGCTCACGAATCCTCCAAGGCCACAAATATCAGTGTGTGTGCATGTTGTCAGCCAAGCGTGAATGTGTGTGCGTAAAATGTAACGATGTCGGTGAAGCATTATTGTGTGCGTGCTAACTGTATCTTGTCTGAACTGCCTAGCAAGGCCAAGTTCCTAATCTAACAAACTGTATCTCATCAAAACCGTCAAGCAAGGTCAAAGTATTATTCTACCAAACTGTAGCTCATCTAAACTGTCAAGCGAAGTTGAATTATTAATTCGAGCAAAACTGTATCTTATCTAAAACTGTCGAGCGAAGCCTCTGCACCTGCCGTTACCTCATTTCTAGGTCTAATAATTTGGGTAAATAACCTTGAGTTGTAGACTTCTTGGCGCCTACTTCTACAATTGTAGTTTTCTCACTCTTTGAGCTAACTTGTTGTTTTCACCTCAAATAACCTGGCCTCGTGGCTTGTTGAATGAATGGACCTCAAATAACCCGGCCTCCTAGCTTGATTGGGTACAATAGATGCTTCTAACAATGTTGTACAAAATTAATGCTTTAATAAGATGGATATCCTCAACAGTGCTCGTTTTATAATTTGTGAACCCATGCGGTTCACCGTTTCCTTTTAGAATCCTTTTCTTCTTTTTTTCTTCAGTGCCTGAATATTTACTCAGATCCGAAAGAACCTTTTAATGTTCAAGAACTTTTGCCTTGGAAGCTTTGATTCAGCTCAGGTATCTGATCATTGCCAAACCTCCCAGTGCTGGAATGTTCATGAAAGAATCAGCAGCGGCAGTTAAGGTACAAATCAAACGGAAGTCAAGTGCTACTTTGCGGGGAGAACGTTTTGTCTCACAACACAAGAAAAGACAGAAAGACCTTTACACGTGTATTATAATGAAGCTCGGAATACAAGGCTGAATAATTTATGTGAAACATATTCTATGTCTTCGCACAGCGAGCCTGTTTTACACATGCACATCAACGCCAATCAACGCCAATGAAAAGACAAACCAAGCCTTCAGGAGGGCAATGTCATTATGAACTTTAGCACTGTGAGCTTGATACTTTTGTACAATCTTCTTTTACATCAACATAATTAGAACTTAGGCCTTGAAAAACTTTCACCGTGTCACTATAACCAGTCACGCTGTCCAGAAATAAAGATTCTAAAATCACATGGACCATCATTGACCAGTTTTATGATGAAGAGCCCGAGTGTGTAATAAGAGTTGCAGAATGTTTAGTCCATTGAGACTTGTGCTAGATTTTAAAATGGGAACCTGAGCACTTTGCTAGTGGCTTGACATCAAATATTTTTGAATCGTTTGTCCTTGTCCCTTATCAGTGCCGGTGCCAAAATAACCACAGCTTCCCAAAAGACACATTCATAATACAATGCTTAAGAAGTGATACAAGGCAATGTGTTTATCAGTTACACATCATACTAATACATTTGATTTGTATAGTGCTTTTAAAGATACTCAAGGTACTTTACATGGTAAAAACAGAAACAATAGAGGCAATACCAATGTACACAATAATAATGCTGGATAGATGCAGCCTGGTCTACTTAAAAGATACCATACAACAAATCTGTATCGTCAATTATGTTTTGAGGGAGACTTATTTTCTCCCGGATTACATTTTGACGTATCAAAAATACTTTTGTAATTAAAGTCCGCAGAAGTCGGCCTAGGGAAGCGGTCGTAGTGTTTGGATGTGCCAAACAAACACAGGACTTTCACCCAGTAGACCACTCTTTATGTCCTGTGTCAAACCAAAAGCCAATAGTGACTTATTTTAATCAATGTCTATATCTTAAATAATATTCATATTTTAACCAAGACATGTTGACAGTTTGTTCAGTTTAGTTTCAATTAACAATGTTACTTAAGGTCTGCGACCATGATCCGAGAGAAAATACATTTCACTAAAAAAGCAGATAAAAATACAGTCTAGTTGTATTGGAGCTTTTGTAGGAGACTTGATTAGATCAACAGTCAAATCTTAATTTAATGTCAAGCTTTTTCCAGTGTGTCCTCATAGATATTCATGAGGGAGGTGCGGGGCATCAGCTTGCCATTGGAGGTGTATCGTCTCTTGATAGAAAGAAAATGACATGTCCGTGGTTATGGTTCATCGCGCAGATCTGGAAAATAATAAAATATGAATTCATCATTTATACATCATAGCAGCTGCAATGCATGGTATCAAAATCTGAAATGAAAACAGAGCCTGGAATGTGAATATTTAATATTCCCTTGGCCGTCTTACCTATTTTTGTTGTAATCAGCTTGGCAAGATAAGTTGGATCAGCTTTATACCATCTGAAAGAAGTTTGTATTGCTTTTTTCAACATGTAATTGGGTCTGAGAAGCAAGCACTCCTGAAGACCTTCTTCGACTCTGTGGTGGCATCAGCCATGTTCTATGGAGTGGTCTTCTGGAGCAGCAGCATCGCGGCGGCTGACAGGAAGAAACTAAATAAACTGGTAAGGAACTGCTGGGGTGTCCTCTGAATAATGTGGAGGTGGTGGGGAACAGCAGGATGATGGCTAAGCTCTCATCCCTGATGAACAACACCTCCCACCCCATGCAGGACACTCTGGCAGCAATGCACAGCTCCTTCAGTCACCGGCTGATTCATCCCCGATGACTGAAGGAGAGGTACTGACAGTCTCTGCTGTCAGGCTGCATAACAAGCTGAGCTCACAGTAGACCACAAAACACTTATAACACTTTAATCACTTGGCCACTTTAATTACGTTCATCTGGTGCAATATAAATACATTTAAATACTTTGTATATACTTTTTTTATTCTGTCTGTATATTTAATTTTGCAAATGTATTCTTTTTTACTGTTTTAATTACTGTTTATTTCTATTACTTGATTTTTTTCTTTACTATGTGTCTCTTGTGTACAATGCTGCTGTAATCCTGCAATTTCCCCTCTGCGGGACTAATAAAGGATTATCTTATTTTAAGTCCATACTACACACTTACTACATACAGCTGTATACATTTGGATACTGTTTTTTCACTATTTGCAAACACTATATTCAATGTTCATTGTGTTATGTAAAGTATGGCAAATGTTGAATCATTTTGGAGTTTTGTGCAGCGAAACCCCTTTTAAAGATACATTGCAGAGGGAATAAATTGAAAGAAAATGGGATATTAAAACCATCATTAAAAGAGCTAATTTTGAAATTCAGAGCTTGGTGAAGGATTTATCTTGGAAATTGTTAATTACTGCTTCATCAGTGCCCTGAAATTAAAATTTAGCACCATAAAAATCACAAATGTAAATCAATATTATATTTCCCAAAGGAAATAAATGACAAAACAGTTTTATTTCTTTTTCTGAATGAGGCCAGAATATTTTAGTTTTGACAGTCCCGCCATTTCCTAAAGGAATGAATTAAAAATATAGTTGTTTTTTTTTACAACAACCATTAATGCTTGTCAGGAAAACAGGAAAAGTACAGGTGGAACTATGGTAACAATGGCTCACTTCTAACACGTATTGCATAGCAGCCATTAACAATTGTATTATGCTTGACTGGTCGTAATGCGTCCAATGAAAAATATCTCAACTTTTGTTTCACTTCACATTTTCACCCTGGTCAAGTCCATGACTCACAATTCCATCATGGTCAACAGACTGGAATTTTGTCAAAAATGTCAGATATGATAGTATCCATCGTAGTTGGAAACGGTACAAACGTCAACTGTGACTCCAGACCAGCCTGGGATGTTTCTCCACGTTGCCTCCAGTGATTTTATGATAACAATCCATAAAGCGCAGCAGTAACTCGTCTGTTCTAAATGCTCTCGGCCTGCTCTTCTCCGCCAACAACAAAAATCATACTGCACTCTACCTGGCTGCTTGCCTGTTAATGAGAATTCAATACAGCCGGTCGATACGGCGATAATGATACACTCCGGTATTCTAATTCTGTAAGAAGTGTACAGTATACAGAGGAGGTGGATTTGCTTTTAAACAATTAGAAGGGACGATGAAGGGTGTGTGGTCGATGTGTTTGGAGGGGGAGGTATCGTTGTGCGCATTGTTTTGTGTGAAATCCCTTCAGGGAACTATAATTGTAAGAGCTTGAGAAGCCGCACAATACTCCCCTTTCTCAGACAGATCAGCTCAGTTACTTCTAACTCGGCTTTATCGGACAAAAACTCTTTCAAACAGATGACATGCTCACTCCATTGACTTAACATCACCAACTGTGACGCATCAATCTCCACAACACGCATTGATGATCTTTTAATTTGCTCCAGCCTTTACTACCCATCCCTCCCTCAGCAAATTAAAGGCTGGGTTTGTGCCATGTGAATTAATTATCATGTCAAAGCCCATCGTTTCCGTGTTAACTTCACTGTTTGAGCTGCAGAGCTGTCAAGTTGAGCCCTCATTGTGTTCGGTCTGGAGAAAGAAGGCTTGCATAGTAAGAGCGAAGCCACAAGAGATCCGTGTTGCCTAGCATTGTGCCAAAACGCTGCCAAAACATTTCAACATCTTTTTGTGTCGCCCTAGAAAGGTGGGAAAGGAATCTTCTCTATAGTATAATTATATAGTATAATTTGGTAGCAAAGGAGTCTGGAGGATAACTGGGGCTTATTGTAACCATGGCATGAAAGAGTATCCCTGTTTTTCCTTTGATTCCTCTCTGTGTTGAAGGGGAGTGGGCAGTCTTTTGTTTCATGTAAAAAGTCAAGACAAGTAGAGGAGACATTGATGAGGGGTGGCCAAAACATATTCTTTGTGTGCCAAAACGGGTTTAATTACAATATTTCTGTATCATCCACATTGATATAGAGGACAAAAACACTGGTCGGCAGAGTGAATGGGAATGTGTCTCTTTGTAAAAGTTGAAAATTGGTAGAAGAAACTGGGAATGAAGGACATCTGATGAGTCAGTAGCCTGAAAATTGTAGTAGTGCAGGGCGTCGGAATGTTTTACATTGATGGGACATTTTTCATTTTTTGGGTGGAGAACAAAATACAGCCAGAACAAGAGATGTTGCTTTCAAATAAGATTAAAAACAGCTAAAGTGAGAGAGAATTTCTGGAGAGAAACAGTGTAGGGTTGAAGGGATTCAACTCTTTCTGCTGAGGAGACTGAGGTCTGTTGGAGTGCATGGAGCACTCCTGAAGACCTTCTTTGACTTTGTGGTGGCATCAGCCATTTTCTTTTCAGTGGTCTTCTGGAGCAGCAGCATCATGGCAGCTGACAGACTGGACAAACAGCTGACTGACTGGACAAACTGGTAAGGAAGGCCAGCAGCGTGCTGGGGTGTTCTCTGGATACTGTGGAGGTGGTGGGGGACAGGAGGATGATGACTAAGCTTGCATCCCTGATGAACCACGCGACCCACCCCATGCAGGACACTCTGGCAGCACTGCACAGCTCCTCCATTCACCGGCTGATTCACCCCCGGTGTCTGAGGGAGAGGTACCGAAAGTCCTTCTTTCCCGCTGCTGTCTGCATAATAAGCTGAGCTCACAGTAGACCACTAACACTTTAATCACTTAAGCCACATTAATTACACTCATCTGGTGCACTATAAATACATGCAAGTACTTTTTATATACTTTTTTAAAATTCCGTCTGTATATTTAATTTAATATTGCTACTGTATTCTTCTTCTTTACTGTTTTACTGTTTATTCATATTACTTGATTTTTTATTTACTATGTGTCTCTTGTGTGCAATGCTGCTGTAATCCTGCAATTTCCCCCACTGTGGGACTAATAAAAGATTATCTTATCTTAAATCTTGCATTGAGGCCTGATGAGTCAGAAAGTGGCATCTTCAAGGTCATTTGATCATTCTTGCAAAATAGGTGGGGCTGAAAGCTTGGTGACTTAAGCAGATGCGTACAGGCAGCTGCGGACGGATGGTATTCCTATTCCAAGCGTACTACTTCTGGTCGAACGCCTGGTGACACAAATGCACAGTAGATCATCGTCTACAGGACTTATTCCGTATTTAGGAAGCCTTCAATGTCAAAACAATAGGTATCGTGGCACCGGCACCTCGTAGAGGCACTTCCGGTGGCACGTCAGGTGCCACGAGCTGCCACTACAGGCAGCAGGTGCCGCGAGCTGCCACTACTTTAGAGGCAGCACCAGTGCCGAGGCAGGGGCAGTTGCCACTACGAGCTGCCGTGCCGGAGCAGTTGCCACTAGTTTTTAAATTGTACCCGTTAGCACCCGTTTTCATTGAGTCACGGTCTTTTATTTTGAAGGGAATTTTTAATGTAGCATAGTGCCGTACTCACACTCCTCAATACTGCGTTCACAACACACTTTACTTGCGTGAGTTTACACGCCGGACTATTTGTGATAGTTCGCTTCATTCCCAACTTTTTTATTTATTTAATATTAGCTTAAGCAGTTCAGAACCACTGCCCCAGACCACATGCATGTTCTTATTAGCTCACAATTATTTGTTGGACCAGAGTTATGTCTCTCAACTGTGACAAAAAAGCTTTGAACAAAGGTAATATAATAACGTGCGTGTAATCTTTGTCTTTGTTATTTTCTTCTGTTTTAAGTTTAATCTTTTATAGGGTAATGTGGGTTTCTTAACCCTAAATTAAATGGATTTATGTCAAAGTAACAGACAAATTTGCTTGCATATATTTTTACATTTATATAAATCCATGTACAATAGTTTTACACTTGAATGAACAATAATCAAATACTAGTAGTTTTTGGGCTGCCTGATGAACAATAAAAAAAATGTAGTAGCATGAAATATTAAAACTGTAAATATAAAGGATAGAATGCCATTTAGCCTTTCACATAAGATCCATCATGAAGGTATTGATCATAAGACGATAAAGAATCACTTCACGACTTAAATTAACAAATATCTAAATACAGTGGTACTTAATTATGCGCATGGATCAAGCTCTGGCTAGAATTTGTTATTTTTGTTATTTGTTATTAATTATCGAAAAGAGATAAAAAGTCATAATGAGATAAAAAGTCATAATGAGATAGAAAGTCGAAATTATGAGATAGTAAGTGTGCATGCGCTTCAGTGACGTTGGCTTTTCTCCTTCCTGTTATCTGCGCTCTCTTCACAAATCTCCTCATCCCCTCGCCGGTCTAACCATGCAAACAATAATATGCAAGCGTAACTGTTGACGTTTTAGCTCAACAAATAATAGCATTGCTATTAATGTAGCTGTTGCATGTGTTTCTCAAAGAGGCTACCAGTACGACAGCCCTTTAATAAAGATGTGTCATCACAACCGTTGGGTCCTACTACCTATGGGGTGGCTGGGTCATGAGCGTGGCGGAGAGAGTGAGGTGGCATGTGTTGCTGCCTGTGCAGAGTTACCGGTAGCGGAGACTGAAGGACGTTAAGAAAACATTTAACGGTGTTGTTGACTGTTGTTGCCGGAGCCTACGACCCACAGTAGCCTGTGTTCTGAACCCGAATAAACCACACAATGAGCAAGATAACGTCTCGTAGCTTTCCTGACCAAGGGTCGCTACAACATGCTTGAGACTCACTGTTGTTCTTCATTCTCTAAATGGTATTATGTTATCTGCGCTGTCTTCACAAATCTCCTCATCCCCTCGCCGGTAGGGTTGGGTACCTACCGGACCGAAAAGCAACGCAGATTTCGGTGCTTCCTTCCAGTGCCTGAGCCGATTTAAATACTTTTTTTTTTACACTACTCTGTAAAGTTGCACAGTATATAGATACTAAAAAGGTAGCGCGTTGCCCGCACGTTAAAAACAATTATTAAAATAGCGCGGATCAGAGCGCACTCGCTGCTCTGCTCTCTGTCCGCCTGCACGCAGAGCGGGGCTTAAGGGGGCGGGGCTTCCAGCGCTCACACGCACAGTGCGCGCACACAGAGATCGCTGGAGACATGAGCACGAGCTTTTGAACGTCCGTCCTCGGCTTGGTGGAACAAATCTCTCCAGTTGATATTAATGATGACGTGTAGTCCAGTAAAGCAGCAGTTTTAGGATCCAACAGTGTCTGAGTTCTGTTGCATACGGCCATGATGCTTGTGTCTGTTCTTTTTTTAAATATATATTTTTATAGTTTGAAGTTAAAAGGTTTGAAGCTGTAGTTTGAAGTGTGTTTTGTATGTACTTATTTATTTATATCTATAGTATACTTTAAATAGTTAATAATATTGTTCAATTTGAAGAAAAAAAATTGCCTTGGCAATAAAAAAGTATCGGTTCAGGCACCGTTTAGGCACCGGTATCGTTTTAAAAGTATCGGTTTAGCACCGGTATCGGAAAAAACCCAAACGATACCCATCCCTACTCGCCGGTCTAACCATGCAAACGATATGCAAGCGTAACTGTTGACGTTTTAGCTCAACAAATAATAGCATTGCTATTAATGTAGCTGTTGCATGTGTTTCTCAAAGAGGCTACCGGTAAAAGCAGGAAAGCTACCAGACGTTATCTTTATGTAAACCATAAATTAGGCTTAACTCGCCACAGGCAGCTCACAGCTACACAGATCATGAGACCTTCACTGACCTCTTGTTAATTTCAGATTATACTCTGACATTAGGTTCACACAGATATGGAACATATCTTCATCACATAGGAAATCCTTAAAAAACACTCTTCAAGGCAGACTTGAACCTTCTCTAGGTCCACAGGGTGCAAACAATCTCTACCTCCATACACTAAGGGGCTGCATGCAGGAAGTGTTTACAGGAAGAAGTTATAGTTAAGATCGGTTATTGCAATTACTGAGTTCAGGAGGTCAGTGAAGGTCTCATGACCTGTGTAGCTGTGAATCATCCTAGCTAACACTAATGCAGTATGTTGAAAGGTAACGCACCGAGTTGTGCTCTGTCGTTTAGACAGGCGCTTTGCGGTGAAGTGTGTTAACATAATACCATTTAGAGAATGAAGAACAACAGTGAGTCTCAAGCATGTTGTAGCGACCCTTGGTCAGGAAAGCTACGAGACGTTATCTTGCTCATTGTGTGGTTTATTCGGGTTCAGAACACAGGCTACTGTGGGTCGTAGGCTCCGGCAACAACAGTCAACAACACCGTTAAATGTTTTCTTAACGTCCTTCAGTCTCCGCTACCGGTAACTCTGCACAGGCAGCAACACATGCCACCTCACTCTCTCCGCCACGCTCATGACCCAGCCACCCCATAGGTAGTAGGACCCAACGGTTGTGATGACACATCTTTATTAAAGGGCTGTCGTACTGGTAGCCTCTTTGAGAAACACATGCAACAGCTACATTAATAGCAATGCTATTATTTGTTGAGCTAAAACGTCAACAGTTACGCTTGCATATTATTGTTTGCATGGTTAGACCGGCGAGGGGATGAGGAGATTTGTGAAGAGAGCGCAGATAACAGGAAGGAGAAAAGCCAACGTCACTGAAGCGCATGCGCACTTACTATCTCATAATTTCGACTTTCTATCTCATTATTATGACTTTTTATCTAATTATTTCGACTTTTTATCTCATTATTATGACTTTTTATCTCATTATGACTCTCATAATTATGGCTTTTTATCTCATAATTATGGCTTTTTATCTCATAATTATGGCTTTTTATCTCATTATTATGGCTTCATCTTCTTTCTTTTCTGTGGCTTCCATAGTTATGTCCTTCTCAACTGTGACAATAAAACTTTGAACAAAGTGAATATAATAACATGCGTTTCATCTTTGTTGTTTTCTTCTGTTTTAAGTTTTATCTTTGAGTAATGTGGGTTTCTAAACCCTAAATTTAAATGGATTTATGTCATTAGTAACAGAGAAATGTGCTTACATACATTGTTACATTTATATAAACGCTTGTACAATATTTTTACACTTGAATAAACAATCAAATACAAAGACAGTTATTTAACAATATGTTCGGTAGTATTATATTTATAGTGTTACAGTTACAACCAGCCCTTTGAGGGCGACCATGATGCTGATGTGGCCCTGGGTGAAAATGAGTTTGACACCCCTGGCCTATACTGACGTGGATGTCCTTACATTGGAGTGAGTCGGAAGCCGGTTGCATCTCATTCAGACGCTAAAGGGTTCCGTCCGTATCAGACGCTGACTAAGTGTCGTTATTTGACGAGATGGGAGTGAAAACGATTTGCATGTTAGTATTGTCATTGTGAGGTTGTTTGAGTCTCTATATAATGACATGGCTCTTTTTGTATTGGTGGCCTTCAGTCCTGTTGAAGCAGAGTGGCCCTGCTTTCTTTTGTATCATTAGAATTCCACCATTTTTTATATTTCAATAAGATGCTGGACACAGAACTGAAAGGCACAGTGCATATGGATTCTCTCTATGAATAAGGTTCCATCTTAAGTTAAGACAGTAGATATTGCTTTACAAGTGCTCAGCATAACAGGGTGTACAATTGTGTTCCTGAAAGCTGAGCATTTCTGAAGCTATGCGTGACAGGTCAGGTATTCAGACAGCAGGTTTAGCATTTCTTTTTATCTCCAAGGCTTCTCTTTGGAGTGCCTGAATGAAGCATTTTGCCAGTAAGTTATGCTATCGTGGCTATTAGGAGAACACAAAAGGAGAGCAGCCATCATCTCAATGCTTTTGAGAGAAGCAGCATAAACAGAAATCACTGCAGCTGGGGGGAAAGTGCTATGGGAAGTTGTCTTATTTGGTCCACTGATATCAAACAATGAGTGTAGTTCCAAATGATGTCTGGACAAAAACAAAATGTACATAATTCTTCAGGCTGGAATGCAGGGGGACTTATAGGTAAACAGCAAATTCCCGTGCTTTCTCACACTAATCCACCAGGATGATTTGGTACTATTTCCTTTCCCTCAACTTGCGGTCTGGCTGTTCAGGCTACACTCTCCCTCTCTCTCAGCTCCTCTGCTTGCGCAATTTCCAAAACAAAATCATCACGTATTCTCCACGGTGCCAATGAGTGATGATCAAAGTGCTGTAATCACAGGCCACAGAGCCAGGGCGGGTGGGGCAACCGACTGGATTAATACGTACCAATTACACTGCCGTGCAGGCCAAGAGTCCATCCCTGTGTTAATTGATCATGTTACCGAACAGGATGAGGGTCATGTAATGAGATTAGCATGGCTGCTGCGGTGGCTGTGTTTTCATGTTTACTATATACCTCAACATGATGTATACTGTAGTTTAGCACAATTGTAAATTTTTGTTTTTCCTCAGAGATTTTTGGAAGAGCAGAGGAAGGCCTTTTGTTTTTATTTCATCCGTGCTCTATGATATTTTCAACAGCTAAAGCTCTTATGCTGAAAAGCAGTAAATTACAATCAAACAAGTAGGTAATGCCTGTTTAGCAAACTCCAAAACCTTTACATCTCATGAGTGATTCGATACAGAATTATTATCTCTAGTAACGAGGGCTTTTTACACTTTTTTTTTAGTACTTTTTGGGGCTCTTGTCACTCCAGGGCCCTATTCTTCATACCTGGTTTACTGAGTTAGCCAGATCATTTTCAGGATAAGATGACGCAGGTCAGGCTTTTCGGTTCTTCGAAACAAGTTTAGAAAAATCACCATAGCAACGCATCGAAATCCCTTAACCTGCTCCATAGCAGGTTCAGTGAAATTCACTGGATAAACTGCCCACTCCCACTGGACAAAAAAGGCAGCTCCCTTCCTCATTGATGAAGGAGCGATATTAGTTAGATTAGTTTTATAGGGAGAGGGTTCTTCCAGATTGCCAAGATCCGTTCTCACGTCATCATGACTTCCTGTATGAGCGCTATCGATTCTGCCGAGACCTCCTTGAGTCGTACATTAAATACCACTGGCGCAGCAGAGCATCGATCGTCTCACATACTGTATGCAGACTGGATCACAGTGTCTCACAGACTTGATCATACCCAGATAGCAGTCGACTCCGGGGCGGATCCGCCTTCAGGTCGGCAGATCTGCCCTGCTGTCAGACTCAGTTTGGCCATGTGCACCGGATACGCCCTGCCTCCGGATCGCGCACCTTCAGACCGCGGATTAACTGCGGACAACAGGCGGATGCCACCTCTCACTGAAGTGCAAGCAGAATAGCTGCTGGTGTATTTATATTGCACAAGTCTGTGTAATATATATATATATATATATATATATATATATATATAAAATTTATAAGCAAACACACTATTTTATTTAAATATATATTCATGAAAGAATCATGATTAAAAAATAGCCTCTTCCCATATGCTGTGTTCTAGAAGATTCTAGGAGAAAGGATAGAAGACAACTCAAACAACCAATCATGATCATGAAGTATGTCTACGCCCTACTTCCAACTGACGTTCATGTCTCATTTCACACCTGTCTTTTCTAATCTGACGCCAGCTGCACCACACGTTTTTATAACGTTTTAGGTAAGTGTTCGATATTATATTGGTTACTACTGTCGAATTATGCTGGACTATTTGTGGTTATTGTAGACGTGCCGGAGAGGGGGTGTAGTTAGTGCTATTTCTGTTGTGGAAGTCCCACAAACGTAACATCAAACACCCTGGATCTGGGTTCATAATATCCGTAGCCCACTCAGCCTCTCCATGACATGAGCTGTGTCTGGATGCAGCTGCTTTCAGTCGGCAGGACGTCAGTGATGACGATTCGGCGTCACGTTGCACAAGCTTTAATTTATGTCATGGAGCAATAAAAGTGTGTCTAAGCTTTTTGACCAGCTGTGGAGGATGAAGCAGGACGCTGTTTGAATACTCTTCTCAAGAGAGAGTACAGGACACTTATACAGCAGACACGTTTGTTCCAGCACAGATAAAGAATGGATTTAATTGGGGCTGCAACAACGAATCGATAAAAATCGATTATCAAAAGAGTTGGCAACGAATTTCATTATCGATTCGTTGTGTCGCGCGATTATTACGGCAGTCAATAAGTCACGGAGAAGAAGGAAAAAAAGAGCAGAGCAGAGTAACTGGCCGCCAGTGTTTCTGAGATTGGAGTGAGACACGGAAAAAAAGTGTAGGTCGTGATCTTCACAAATAAAAGATATTTGACATGTCGAGTCTTGATCAATCAGCGTTAAGATGTCTACAGCGTCTTCATTTCCCTCAAACTTGTTTTTAATGGAAGCTAGTCAGCTTGCTATCACGCTAGCTAACGTGTTTAGGTTGTGTATTGTCGTTAGTTCAGTCTTGCTTGTAAACAACCGTAGCGTGATGAAACATGCCGTAACTCCCGGTCTGGTTCAGTTCACACTGTCACTCATTAACGTTAAACCGGCACACCGGAGGATCTGACTGCAGGTTTTTTATTTTTACTCAAAGTAGGATGAATCAAATCACGTAGTTGGGCTTAGCCAACAACGTGAGGTCGTGGTCATAAGAGGCCCAGATATTGATCAGATGATGTGAATGAAATTAATGCTTTTTTGATTTTTTGTTTATCCGATTCATCGATTAATCAAAAAAGAATCGTTAGTTGCAGACCTAGATTTAATGTTAGTTGTTAGTTGACCTAAAAATGTTGGTGCTTGTATTTTTTCAGGTTGCTGTAGTTTATTTATTTTTGTACAAAGAAGTGCAGTAGACATATTCTGAGAATAGCATATTTTTAACACTGTATCTGTCAAAAGCTCAAATTAACTAAATTGTTTTTTACCTTTTTAATAAAAAACTAATTTAACTTGTAATCATTTCACTTTTTAAAACGTTAACAATTGTTAATTGTATACCACATATATTACAATACACACTGCCACATTGAATCCAAGTGAATATGATTATTAGGATTGCATTACTGGAATTGTCTAAAACTTAATGTTTCCATATTTTAAGTGAAATCGGTTGTCCAAATTATTTAACCTTATTCTAATGTTTTTTAACAGCTGCTCAAGTTCATATGATGAGCTTATTGGAAAACATGAAGCAGCAGCTTGACCAATTGATGTACAAAGTTGACAATCTCGCCAGTAAGCAAAACTCAAATGGCCAAGAAGTTGAAGTGACTGGAGATCCCTCCAACTTTCAGCTAAAGAAGAGTGTGGTGAGTTTTTTTTGTTTTAAATATTTCAAGCAAATCTGATTAAAATGAATCTTTTATTTGAACTATTGTATGTCATTAACACTTTCGCTTTCGAAAACATTCTGTAAAGTATCAGATATTAATAGTACTTTTTTGATCTATTTTCGATTTCCTCCCTGGCAACCATTGAACATGATACAAAACGGGTGACATGGAACAACCTCGCCTGCATGTTCAGCGATGACGTTGGGAAGACCATCAATTGGAAAGGGGTGAATGGGAAAAAGTCCTTCAGCCAGATGGTGTCAAAGACTTCGGCGTGCTGGAAATATCCCCCCCACTGAACAAACCTAATGTGTATGTGCAGTCAGGTTGAATATTTTCAGAATGAAAGATATGCACATTTTGGGCTGAAAATTAATCGTGTGAAGTTTAAACTAAACCCCATATTATTTTCCGCTAATTCTTGCTGCTCTTCGAGTTGCAGTTTTTTCACTGTTGTGAATGGAATAATAATCTTCAACCAGTTACACAGAGACTTGTTGGTTCTCCAATAGCGATTGCTGTTAACCATGTAACCATGTCCACTGGGTTCTATTAAGTTCTATTAGGTTAGTTATATTAAAAAAGGTACACATTGTTCTATAAGGGTAATATCTGTGCATACAACATGAAACCTTTCAAGTACTAGTTGTCTCATAATCATTATTAGTTGATAACTGTACACGTCAAAAAATAATTGTTTGTCCTTTAATAAAAAACTGTTTTTGATATCATTTATGGTTGCATTTCTTTTTTCCATTGATGCATTTTAAATATATGTTGGTTAGCTCTGAGATTTTCCTGTAGTTATTTTGAGTAATGGAGGATCCGGGCCAAATGAGCCGCTTTATGAATGGGTCCAAATTGAATATGGGCGGATACGGGCCGTATCTGGTCTGAATCTTTGACCCGTAGCCATTCCGGATCTGTGCCGGATCTGGTCCGGATCTTCGACGTGCATCCGTCCCGCTGTGCATCTAGCCTCCGATCCGGACCCATTTTGCGGATCCGTTCTAGAGTCTATGATACCTCCTGGCGGATCCGGAACGGAGTCAGTTTGCTATCTGGGTAGCCTTGAGCTTTTTTACGACAGTTTGTACAGTGTCTGCGATGCGGAGAACATCGGGAAAGCCGCTGCATGCTGTGCTGTTCGTAACGTTTATTTAGCGCTTAAGAAACTTATGGATGTGTTGAAAGCACTGTAATTATATGACGGTGTTATTAGTACACCATACATATCATTATTGTAGAACATGATTAAGGTACTGATCCGCCCATACACATATTCAAACTCATACATGTATATACACATTTATGATATACACGCATACAGTACATATATCCTCACATGTATATATTAATTCGTATACTATACTGCCAGCAGGCACATTTAAATAAATACAATCTGATTGATTTGGGCGATGAGGTACTTAAAATTAGCCGATACATTTTCCCAACACTTAACTTGATATTTTGCAACGCTTATGTGACTCGATAAGCTGCTTTCACAAACAGGAAGGGTTGCGAATATTCGCTACGCTTTGGATGTGAACGCACCATTAGACTTTGCCATGATTACGGTCTTAAATTCATCATATGTAGTTATGATCATCTCCTGCTTGTCAGCGGAGAAAAGAGTTGCTCTTTCTCTGATTTTATTTGCCATTGTAGCGTTTGAAGATCATCGAATCTGTATTTGACTCCTCCCCCTTTTGAAGAGGAGCGTGCACACGCAATTATTCAGATGACTGACGTCTGGTTAGAATTAACGAGACCGTTTCAGCACGGATCTGCCGTGGAGTTAGCCTGATGTCAATCATCTCGCTAATTTCAGCTGGATAATAGGACATTTGATCAACTTTGTTGAACCACGTACGAAGAATACCCCTTAACAGCAAACGGCATCATACACATGCATGCGCATGTTGGCAATGGAAGTGTTGTTTTTGGAGCCATCATGAGCTAGCAGGCTTTAAACATTGAATTACAATTGTTAACAGCATCGAAATGTATTTTTGTTACAAGTTTGGTTGTCAGAATCGATATATATTCCAACAGCGGACTTGAGTTCGACAGAATTCCGACAGGATTGTGACTTTTTCAGAGCAATAGGTGTTTTCGTTTAGCAAGTGACTGTGTTAACTGGTGACGTTCAGCCAAAAGCGTCTGACCACTCGGACAAGGTCAAACTTCAAAGTCTATGTCATGGTATTTGACGTTCTGTACTACAGAGAACGTAGCTGTGAACGTCTAGTGACTTGTATGCTCGTAATGTCTCGTTGGTGTCACGTTACACGCTACTTTTCTCCACCAAATGCATGTGTATATCATGGCCACTAAATATTTGGCCAGCTGCGAATGCATTCTAACCACTCACTAAAAGCACACAGATCTTGAAAGTCAGTTTATGTCGTTTGCATTTGCTATCTTTGGTGGTTAATGCCCATGCATAGCGTGACAAGCTTTAGCATATGGCTGTACTTTTGTTGCCAAACGCGCCCACACTTGCGAACAGTATCATTGTGTACAAACCGTGAAAAGGTTGCTGTTGTGCCTACTTAGCTTTCTTCTGTACTGCAATTTGCCATCAAAAATAAGTAGTAGTACAACAGCCTTGGTCGATTTGAGATAATACTTGAACTATGCACAGTACACAGTGTACCATATAGCGGAAGCATCCAAGTTGAGAGTCGCTAGCAAGCTGTTAAAACTTAGTCTTGTTAAAAAGAGACTCAGCTACCCTTTCTCATGCCACTCATTCCTTTACAGTCGCTATTACACTCTTTATTCTTAGCATTATCCATGTTTCCTCGCAGTTACGCTCTTAATTTGACTTTGTTGCTATAGCCACAGCCACGCTGTCAAGCTTTCATATTTCCCTCCCATCGGGATTTGGACGCACCTGCAGAGAGACGCGTGGCGGGGTTTTCATTAATCATGGCAGAGCACCAAGGAAAATTCTGGACACCTTTCATGGCAAAGTTTGCGTGATGACAGTCACTTCACCTTAATGGGCTTCTTAGAGACTCAAATGGAGTGCGGAGAAAGTCTTTCCGATTGGATTTGATTTATGTGCATGACAAACTGGCCAGATCGTCTCACAGTCTGAAAGTAGTTTGATGCAAGGTCCTCTCGTTGCTTTCAGTGTAGTGTTTGTATGACACTGCAACTGTCACTTTGTTTATTAATGTTGTTTTTATCAAATCGTCGCAAAGTGTGCACTGGCAGTTGATGAAGTACTTGCCCACATTTAACCGGCATGGCAGGTCCATCAACCTTTTTCCACAGCGGATGACCTTCACTCGTATTACCTGCTCTGAATTAGCACTAAGTGGTCCAATCAACACTCAGCTGTCAGTTAATTGGATGTGTTTCGAAACTGATTCCCAGTGGAAAAACTAAAAGGTGGTCTTTTAAGGCCAATTAGCTGCACAAAGTGGCAGTGGAACCCAGCAAAACTGCAGGAAACAGTTTCAAGGAGCACATGTTGTTTTAGGCACGTGTGTGTGTGTGTGTGTGTGTGTGTGTGTGTGTGTGTGTGTGTGTGTTGGAGGTGTGTATGGAATTGCAATGCTCCGGTAACATAACCAGGCAGTGTACCAAGTCTTCCACATAAAATGGGGGAAAAGAACCTCAACATTCAGTGGGATCTAGGAAATGAAAATGCAATGTACATTTAACAACGTTGGCATTGAAGTATTTTTTGCCAGGTTTCTCTACGGCTGGAGATGCCAGTTATTAAGTTGATTTACCACTGGTCTGGATATTAGAATACATTAGATAGATTGCCATGAGATTTGATACAGACATCATGGTCCCCAGAGGATGGGGCCTACCGATTAGTGATCTTCTAACATCAGGCAGATTTTTTTCTATTTCCTCTCGCGCCATCATTGGGTCTAAGTTTTACTTTGTCCATAATTATTTGGTTTAGGACTAAATACCTGCAAAACTAATGCTATTCCCATCAGCCTCAGCTGTAATTTGTTTTTGGTGCCAATTATCAAATATTAGCATGCTAACGCCATAGATTGTAAATAAGAAGTGGACATAGTCACCGTGAGGTTGACTGCGGTTTTGAAGTTTGTCTATTTTAGACTTGCAACTACAGATTGAGACCATACACTCATGTTTACAATGTTTACTGAGTTAATAAATTAAGTAAGAAGAAGGGTCATTTTCTCATACTTCTATACAATCGCCCCCTGTTGGCCATTAGAAATAATGTAAGTTTAAGGCACTTCAGCATTGGCTTCAGTTTCTAGACCCAGCGATTTCTACTTGGCTAACACCTTAAAGTATGTTTACAATGATAAACAATATACCTGTAAACACCAGCACGTTAGCATTTTTCATTGTCAGCATGGTAAGCTGCTAACGTTGGCATTCAGCTCAAAGCACCACTTTTCCAAAGTACAGCTTCACTGAGCTGCTAGCATGGCTGTTGACTCTTACACCGTGTCCACAATGGAGAGGAGTATAGCCTGAGTGAAATGAGAGCTGTTACATCAGTCGTGGAGACAGCTGGGTTGATTGAAAAAGAAACATATCTGTTCCATCCGATGGTGTGAGATGGACAACTAGATAACGTGGTTTCAAACACCTCCTGTGTAAAAACGCCATTATTTTCATCTGAACTCCCTGTACCGTTCCTCTAAAAAGATGAAAATTCAGGCTTTCAAAAGATAATGATCTACTTTATTACAATTAATAATGCCATACTGCGATCATAAACACCTTGAAAGACAATATAGGCATTACATTTGTGAAGAGCCATTGTTGAATCATCCTAAATCACAAAGAGAGGCTACATCGTGTATTGTTACCCCAATTTACTCCTGATTGATATATCCATGTAGAATACTGTGAATATTGTTCCATCCTTTGAGACTTGCTTGTCATATATGACTATGTAAATGAACGAGTTAACTTTGAAATTTTACAACATACAGATAGATGTATTAATATTCAGAAGGTCTTGGCATTGACCCTTGAAAAATCAATACTAGGATAAGACCCAATCCATTGAATTTGTTTGTGAGATTGTTCCTGGAGAACCATACACAGGGTCCCTGACAGATCTGATGAAGAGAAAAATTTGAAAATTATGCAATGAGCGAAATATACTGTGAGATGCATATTAAGTATGAGGACACCTCCCCCACATATATGGTGTCATGTTGGTCAGTCTGGAGTTTCATTATTTTTGCTCATGAAGACATACACAAATATGTTTGAATATTGGTTTAGTATGTTTGTTAAGTCTTCTGAGCAAACTGTTCCCCAACAATGTGTCACTGGCCGCAGAGCAGCGGCTAAGAGGTACTCAGCAGTGTGTGTACTGGTAATATGTGAGCTGTTGTGTCAAGCACATCTGACAAAACATGAAAACTAAGTAAACTAACAACCGGTATACGCAACCAATTGGCTGTAAAGTGTAACAAAGCATACTTCATTCAAACTAAAAAACAAGCTGGGAGGGATGCAAGCAATCGGCTCAAAGCCATTGTACAATACCAGAGCTGCCAACTTTTCAAAAAACCTTGGAGTGAGATTTTGTCGGGGGTGACCAAAATTTTGCCGCGCACGCAGCCACACACGCTGGCGGCCCAAATATCAGGAAATTGGAATTAATTTGGCGTTGTACCCATGTTGTACCCTGCATTCTGGTGGTTTGTGGGGCCCAAAGTCGTTGATTGGGGCGGCCTACTGGAGATGGACAACATTGGTTACATTCTGTGAAGCAAAGACATAGCTGATGGTCCACCCTCAGGACATTTTGGTTTAAGTAGATGTTATTTCATGCATTCTAGTGGATTTTTGGGTGGTATGCTAAAGATGTAGCCTGGTACCAGCCACACTTAGCCCCGCCCACAACATTTGAGGTCTGGAAGTTCGGTCTGGCACTGCTCCGTTGGGGAGAAATTATCCAAAATCAAAAATTGTTTGGACCAATGAAATTTTCAGGGCGGGCTTTATACGATGATGGACCGATGACAGTAACGTAATCAACCATGTCACCAAAGAGCGCTTGGGAAACACATGTCATTAACATACCTTAGTTCAGGGGTGGGCAAATCGTTTTCCCAAGGGGCCACGTGAGAAATTTGCACCATTGTAGAGGGCCAAACCAATAGTCTGAACTTAATTCAATTAACTCAATATGAATGTTATTACTTTATTAAAACACCGTAAATAATATGGTTTTGAGCTGCTACTGGTAAGAATACATGTTACAATAAGGCTATGAAAATAAGTAATGTAATTTTTTAAGATTTTTTTAAACCGTACCTTAAATATGTATGTTAAAGACCAGTAATTTATTAACTTTAAACAAAAGCAATATGTGCTTTCTGTGTTGGCTTGAACAAGAGCATGAAGTCTGGTTGAATGAGGTGGAGATGTGAAGGACAGCTGACAGGTATCAGTGAGAGAGGATCTGATCTGTACATCTTCTAAGCAGGCCTCCTCATATGAGGAGAGTAAAAATCCAGAGGTGATCCTGACTTAAAGTGCTCTGCCATAGTGTATCAGACCGCAGGTCAGATCCGCGGCGGCTTTCCGTGATTCATTTTCAATTTGGAGGCGGAGACTGCAGCGCGAGGCTCCTTGGGAGGCAGGGGTCTCGCCGCAGCACCCGCTGCTCGCTGAGGACAGAAACTGCAGAACAATACGCTTTCACTTCAGTCTCCAAGTCGGCAACACTGCCCTATGTGAGGCCTTCAAAGTAAAAACAGTGCCGTTTGTATTGCATTTATGGCGTGCATCTTATTTATTTATTTATTTTTCATTTTTGATTGACCTCACGCGGGCCAGACTGGGAGAGCCGCGGGCCGTAAGATGCCCAGGTCTGCCTTATTCTCTGCTCCTCCTGAGTTTCTACCGCGGTTGTGTCTGTTTAAAAATCTTCTTCTGTTGCTAACTTAAATTAGTTGTGTGGCGTGAGTGTGTGTGAAAACATGCAAAAGCGTGTGTCACACGGCGAAACCGTGAGAGTTGGTAGCTCTGACAATACAGTTCATACAATCTTGCCAAAAACAGATACACTCACCGAGATCAGCAATGGTAGTTCCTTTCACTGTTAGTAGTTAGCTAAACACACCGTTCAAAACAATTAAAGAGCAGTGGCTGAGAGGTGCGAAGCAGTGTGTGTACTGGTAGTTCTGTTAGCTGTTAGCCAAACACGCCACCCATTCCGTTAGCTGTTTGTTGGAGAGTAGCACTCAGCTGTGTTAACACTTGAGGCCTATGCTGGCCAGCAAGTTAATATAAGTAAATGAGGAGTCAGCAGGCAGTCAATGGCTCTATAAAAAAAGCAATAAAAGGTCTTTTAAGAAAGTGTGAGTCACCGCAACCACGAGAGGTCCTTGAGCATTCAGCAAATGCAAATTAGCAAAGCTGGCATACAGAAGAAGCTTTACATTATCCTGTCACATCTTATTATACTAACTCGTCAAGGTCCCACCTACTTATTTCCCCGAAAATGTAGGAATTTCCACCATATTTTATAAAATGAATCCTTGACATTGAGAGAGTTTTTCAGCCAGAGCGCTTTTCTGGGTTTTTCCAAAAGACATACATTGCATGTTTAGCTTAAAAGAGAGAGAAAACTAGATTTTTTTTCCTCCGTGTTATTAGGCTTTGGAATCTCCGAAAAAAACTACAAGAATAATCAGTCTGGGACATTTGCCTTAAACCATTTGTGATATTGTGTCAAGTACCCTTTTCCAGAATTCTGTGATTTTTGGACAATCACATGAGCAGTGAAACGTATTCCTTATCAGCAAAGCATTTCACACACTGGTCTGGATTATTGGCATCCATTTTTACAACAGGAATCTAAATCCGGTGTCAATAGTTTGAACCTGGGCATAACTGCTCCCATTCATCTTTTTTTTTTTTAATCTCTGTGTCAATATCACTACACCAAGCACATCTCTTATTCGTTGACGAGTCTTCTGATTTAGTTTTAAGTAGGTGATGAATCAAAGACACTTGACCGTCACTTTTTCCTTCATGGTAAGAGGTGGACATAGAAGTGAGTGATGGAGTTGTTTTTGTCATTTTATTTCATTTGTGTCTCTTTCTTACAACTAAGGGTAGCCTTAATTCTAGTAACATTAATATGAGTAACATTTGCTAACTTACCATTAGATGAGTCTATTACCAGTACACATTAGCTTTGTGGCTGTCATAAGCCCCTAGTAACACATTGTTGTAAGCCCAGTCAATATTGAAGTATGAAATCAATAAATTGGGTCACTACTGGATTAGTGTGCTGCTAGGTGGCATGCAATTAAATAAATAAAAATGATGCTGTGTGGCAGACAACAATGCTGTATTACTGTAACTGAGTATAATTATGTTTACACCTCCCGAGGGTGTTTGTAGTTGACATGGTCATCTGGCGTTTCCTTTGTTTCAATGCAAGTTGGACCACCTAGATGGGGATATGACACCATTGACAAGCGACCAAATGGAAACGCACGGTAACCTTGAAACAGATTTCTCTGAGTTTGAACATTGTTCCAAACATTAGGAATAATAGAAGGACACAATTTAGCATAATATATAACTCAGTCACACTAGTTGTTTTTAGACATATTTTACACTGGTCTAAAAGAAGTGGATGTAGCCACAGTGACGTCCCCCATTTTTGGTTGACTGATGTTTAAAAGATTTGATTTTTGGTATTGTGGCTCTCACTGTCTTGGTTTTTTAGTCACCATTGTGGATTTTTGCAACCAGAAGTGACACAAGAAGGTTGACCTGTGCAACTGAACACTAAATAAGACATTTTAGGTGACCAAAAAACACACTGTGAAAGGGTTTAAGTTCTCAGACGAAGACACGGAGAACTCCCATACTGGAGAACTCCTTGGTAGTGACATGTCAATTACAAGGTAGCTCCGCCCTAAAACATACTCTGCTTTATTGTCTATTTTTACTTCTGCATTCGCCTGGATGATGGTTCCCATATAAAAGCTAAAGGAAGTGGCCGCGTGCTGCCATCGGTGGGGATGTTGACCAGACATACAGTTGTGAAGAATTAGCTCATTGTTGCCCTGTGATGTGTTGCTTGCTAGATACAGTGAATATAGCTCAGTGAAATTCTCCGAGCGCTTCTGAATGATGTTAGGAAGAAGTTTTTTCTTTACAGTTTCCCGGAATATCTGGGGCTTCCACGACATGTACAAAGCAGCAATAGTGGTTATTTCAGGCATGATCGGTGAAACGGAAGGAGCCGGCACTCCTCTCTGGCGCATGAAATTCCATGTATGTGTAAACTTACATGGCCATTAAAGCTGATTTTAATTCTTTCAAAGTATTTATATAGCACCTGGCCCTGCAATATAAATAAAAATATAAAACAGACATGGAAATCTCACTTTGTCACGATATGGCACCTTTTAGGTATTTACCCGGCCTAAAGTAAGATGCTATTATATTGGGTGGTTATACTGGTTTGAGCTACACCTGGAAATAAAGCAGAATCTTGGAACCTCTGCAGCTTTGGTTTTGTGTTGATCAGTGGCAGGCCGTGGATTGTGCACCTACGCATGCTATAACAGCTGACGGCGCACCCACGGCGCGAATGACGCATTTTGAATTCGCGCGAGTTGACATTTTCCAACTCGAGCGGAAATAATCGTGTGACGCAAAGCCGTCATTTAGACACTGTTGTGGGACTACGGATAATATTAAGAACCCAGACACCATGTTGGAGTTTAATGTTCCGATATATGTGGAATTTACACAACAAGTATAAAGCTAAACAAGTGGTTATTTCTATGGTGGATGGCAGAAACGGTAACTGTTTTACGGAGATAAGCCAGACACAGTTCCTGGAGGAGTGACACAAGGGCGTTTGATATTCCAACGATTTTGGGACTTCCACAACAAGTATAAAACAGAACTAGTGGTTATTTATTCCATGATCAACAGCGAAAATAATAGCTCTTTTCAACAATTAAATTATAAAATAGCTAATTATATTTTTTTTAATTATACAAAATATATATATATAATAATAATAATAATAATACATTTAAAAAAAAAATTCTAACTTTGTGATTCTGTTTAGGCCAGCAGAGAAGGCTTATTAGGCCCTGACGGCCCGCCACTGGTGTTGATGGATTTTCACACAGGTCTCCTTTTAAATAGCGGGCTAGAAATGCAAGGCCATTTTGAACTCTGCTAATTCTCAAATACAATAAATACCACACCGTGACATTTTGTGGCCCCTGATAAACCAGAGCCTTTTGGCAGCGTTGCCTCCACTTTGGAAAGCATTTCGCCCTTCACATCTTATCCTCTTTGCATAAAGCATCACAGGCCTAAACGGCTTCAATCAAAGACGACGTTGAACGTTTATCTTCAACTGCCATTTGGAGTCAACGGAGTGTAAAGTCACCAGGTGCAGCTTTAAAAAAAACAAAACCTGACTGTTGTTGTAATGGCTCCCACACACGGGACGCTAGAGGTTTCCTTGGGATAATGTAGGAGTTTCCATGAATTAGCTTCCACAGCAGTGATCCAATTTAGTTTCTTCTTTACCGTTTAATGAGATTAAGGGGAGTTTAATCACCTTTTAATCTGCTTGGTTTTTGTTTTTCTCCAGCTGCTATGTTGCAGTATATACCAGTCATCTTGGTGTGATGCCAGACCCCCCCTCCTTAAAGGGCTTTCATGATATGCCGTGGAAAATCATCTGCGGTGCACATTGTGAAACCGCATTCACCACAGAGCCTTTTTAACTTGTGTAGTGAGTCTTTGCTGCGCCATTGGCGAGAAAGAGCTGTGTGCATACTGCATCACATGTGCAGAACGGGAGATCCACCTGTTAGTCCTGTGTTCGGTACGTCTGATTAAGCCACTGCCCGAAGGGATCCATCCCTGTGGCTACGATTGAGTTGCACGACCTACTTTAGCTCGAGGTGGCTCGTTACGCAGAGCCAGCATGTGAAAATAAAGGGCCGTGTCTCAGGCACCCCTGAAGGATGCATACATCTTGAGTTGCAGGAAACAAATGTTGCCTTGAAATTAATGTAACTAAAGGCTTTAAACAAACAAATTTGTTTTCGGTAAAAAAGGAACAAAGCTATAATACATTTTTAAACTGTTAAAACGCAAAATATGACCGAACGGTTGAATCTAAATTATTGAATATAATTATATATCAATACATCAATATATATATATATATATATATATATATATAGATATTGAACAGTTCCATTGATATTGCACATGAGTCGAGACAGTTTTTGGCAGCATTGATTGTTCAGTGTGACAGCAGCAGGAAGGAAGGAGCTCCGGTTTCTCTCCTTCACACTCCATGAGTGAAGCCACCTCCCACAGAAGAAGATATTTGTATAGCCTGCCTGCTACTGTGTGATACATTCCATGGGGCCGTATTTCAAGCAGTCCTTCTTCGTTGCAGTTTCGCCATGGCAGACCTACGTCAGTGACATCCGTTGTCGCGTCATAATTACGTAGCTTAGTGTAGCAATTTTCAACCACAATGCCGTGAGAGATCGTCAGGTGTGCCGTGGGAAAATGTCCAATTTCACTTAATTGGTCCAAAAAAACATTATTTAGTGCCGCAAATCATTTTTAATTGTTGAGCATCTGAGCCTGCAATATAGTGGCTGGCCTAGTAATTTCCTATTAAACAAACTAAACGGCCGTATGTTATTGATCGTATCTCCACACGGCATGTCATTTCTGTCTCTACATGGTTGCGTTACAATTCTTCTGTGTCGCGCACGGCAGAGTTCCGCCCCGATGCGACGCACACAGGTGAGCGCACAGTGGACAGAGACAAAAAATATGTTGCGTGCTTTTCACAATGGGGTTTGCTGCTTTAAGCTATCACTATTTTAAGCTATCAGCGATCACTTTTAAAGCCTAACAGTTGATGTATTTGTAGGTCAAGACAAACATCCAACAGGCTGCAGCCTGCGGAGCTCCATTAATGACATTTCTGAAATATTCTTCCAAAAGCCCGAGCAAAACACTGAAGTGACAAAGCCTGCACCTTTGTGGTCATCATTAAAATAAATGAACACCATGTTTCAGTATTGATCAAACTGGGGCAGTATTTATTACAGGTGGGGCGCAAGAGGAAATGCTGATTTTAAATGTTTACCGTATGCCATTAATAAGTTAGGCTTGTGCATGCGCGACTCGCCGATTCTTGTCATTTTGCCACAAGCCGATCTTTATGAGATCTCCGTGAGGTAATTTTTTTCTGCTGTTGTGTCTCAACATTGAGCATGAATTGAGAGCTGTATCAAATCTACAACCCCGTTTATAAAAGATGTGTAGAGGAAAGCAGCTCACTGCAGCCACTAATACTGATACAACCTGATGCTCACACATCTGCACTCATTCTGTTTTGCAAAAAAAATAGCTTATTGTTTTCCACAATAAGATATTTTGTAGCAACTAAATAATATTTATTATTTGTACAGATATAACTTTATTTTCATTTTTCTAACAAGGTGATAACACTTATTTTTGTCTGATGGAGCGATCTGGTTTACTTGAAAGTGATTGCAATGTTCTTTATTCTATTATTTATAAAAGCACAGATGGAGTCACAAGGTATTACCTTTTAGTACTGTGAGGTACCACGATGTAGTATGTCCGTCTGTCTGCCCGTAGCTTTTTGGGTTGTTGGTGTGCCGCGGGATTTTTTTATTGTAGAAAATGTGCCGCGGCTCAAAAAAGGTTGAAAAACTCTGGTTTAGTGGAAGTGGAGTTGGAGTCTCTGCGCCCCGCTTTTCTTTTCCTATGAAACCTTAGGAATTATCCTTTACACCAGGCCTGGCCAACCCGCGGCTCCTGAGCCGCATGCGGCTCTTTGTCTGGTTTCATGTGGCTCTTACGTTCATATCGAAGTTTGCGTTTTTTTGTTTGTTTAAAAAAAAAATCTTTTTATTGATTTTGCAAATACTTTAGACCACCGGTGTCAAACTCAAGGCGCGACGGCTTGAAAGCCATGAAATCGCGGACCTTTGCTTTTTTTTTTAAGGGATTTTTTTAATGCAGCAGAGTGCAATTTTTTCAATTTCAGTCATATTCATGTAATGTGCTGTAACTCTGTTACGTTGTTCATTCTGGTCACATGACATCTATTGCTTCTGTCCATCTGGGGAGAGGGATCCTCCTCTGTTGCTCTCTTGAAGGCTTCTTCCCGTTTTCCCTGCAAAAGGTTTTTTACTATCTTTATTTGGGGAGTTGTTCCTGATCTGATGTGAGGCCCCGGGACAGGGATGTAATGTGTACACATTGCAAATTTTAATTTGTGATTTTGGGCTATATAAAATAACTTGGATTGAATATTCACACACTCCTCAATGCTGCGTTCACAACACACTTTACTTGCGTGAGTTTACACACCAGACTATTTGTGATAGTTTGCTTCATTCCCAACCTTTTTTTTATTTATGTTGTGTTAAAAAAGGCTGAAGTTATACAATTGTTATGTGTGTTGTATTACCTTGTGTCCTTAAGATGCACTTTTTATTTTTTTAATTGAGTGTAAAAGGGAATATTTCTGTGTTTGGCATACTGTGATACTATCTCAGGTTCAAACTGTACTATATTTTCATTAAATCAAATTGAGAAGTTGAAAATGTTCCTCGCTTTGGATTTCGGCGGGTCATTCAGGGGTGATGGTGAGTCCTGCAGCCAGACCAGTTGAACCACTGCCCCAGACCACATGCATGTTCTTATTAGAGTTATGTCCTTCTCAACTGTGACAAAAAAGCTTTGAACAAATTTAATATAATCTTTGTTTTTGTTTTTTTCATCTGTTTTAAGTTTGATCTTTGATACGTAATGTGGGTTTCTTAACCCTAAATTAAATGGATTTATTTTTCATAGTAACAGAGACATTTACATTTTTGGCTCTCGGGGGGTTCATGTGTGCCCATGTGTATGATGTGACTCTCTGCGGTAACACAGTAAAAAATGTGGCTCTTAGTCTCTGACTGGTTGGCCACCCCTGCTTTACACCTTTCCTTGACCTTGTAACGTTTTACAATCGAGGTCAAGAAAAAGTGGTTTGGACGAGGCGTTATTTTTAGACCTTTCGACAAAGGCCAGCAGACCCGATGAGTGTAATCAGCATAAAAAGCATCATCAGCAGCATTTCTTTAGCTCTCAGACCCTGTGGGCATCTGGTTTCTTCTCATTGTCTTTTGCACCATACCGTTCATGCAGCCACTCCCGACACTGCCGACTTTACAGATTTCTCCCATCCATCAGTTTACTGACTTATTTCGACTAGTTTTTTTTGGGCAATAAGTCACTTAAATGGTAAACTTTACAGCTTGACAGTTGACAGCCCATGCTGAACGATGTGAGCAGATGAGGCCAGATGAGGCCTCGAATGCACAATATGCAGGAGAAGGGCGGATACTTTTATATTTTTTCATGTATCACCTACTAAAGGCAAGATTAGCTCACCAGGCTCAGCTCAAAAAGTGAAGAGCCATCACTTTGTGAAATGAACAGCAGATACACAGGAATCACTGAACGCAACAACACACACATAAAAAAAATACTCTTACAAAAGGAGATGATAAAATAATTGCAGATGAAACCGTTTATTACCAGGAATGTTTGCACAAACGAGGAATTTAGTTAGGCGGAAGGTGCATACATTAGACATTAGACGAGACAAACAACAATCAACGACAGCAACAGTGCAATGATGTCTAAATCAGATAAAGATGAAGTGCTCAGACAATAGATAACATTAATGTAAATGTATGTTAAAGTGACGTGTGTGTTTAAGTTAAAGTTAAGTGTATGTGGCATGAGTGTTCAAATATGAATTGTGCAGTGGAGTGACCGATAGGAGGAGAGAAAGGAATAAAGAATAAAAATAAATGGTCCGAAAGAATGGTCCGAGAATAGTCCTGTGATAGAGTCAGTCAGTGGGGAACCCGGGCTCTATTGATGAGCCCGACTGCCGACGGGAAGAAACTGTTAGTGTGGCGTGAGGTCTTAGTCCTGATGGACCTCAGCCTCCTGCCAGAGGGGAGGGACACGAACAGGTTGTGTCCAGGGTGAGAGGGGTCAGCTGCGATCTTTCTTGCCCGCTTCAGTGACCTGGAAGTGGACAGGACCTGGAGGGATGGCAAATTGCAGCCAATCACCCTCTCCGCAGAGCGGATGATGCGCTGCAGCCTGGCCTTGTCCTTGGCAGTGGCTGCAGCATGCCAGACGGTGATGGAGGAGCAGAGGATGGACTCTACGATGGCAGTGTAGAACTGCACCATCATTTTCATTGGCAGGTTGAATTTTCTCAGCTGCCTCAGGAAGAACATCCTCTGCTGGGCCTTCTTTGTGATGGAGCTGATGTTCAGCTCCCACTTGAGGTCCTGGGAAATGATGGAGCCCAGGAAGCGGAAGGACTCCACAGTATCGACGGGGGAGTCACACAGGATGAGAGGGGCGTGTTTTGTGTTGTTTTTGTCTTAAATACTGTTTTCTGCTGCGATTCCCGTAGCTCTTTCACCAGAGATGAGCTCATGAACATCAGGGGAACAACTCCAGCGGACTTATTTCCAACTTTTTTAACTTCTGTGGAATTACTGGACATTCTTGTGAAAGGTGCTCTGGGAAACTCTGACCAGGCCATTGTTCACCTGATTCCCTCATACAGGCAGAAACTAAAGCTCTGTAATAGTGATGGGAATTCCGGCTCATTTTAGAGAACCGGCTCTTTTGGCTCGGCTCACTAAAAAGAGCCGGCTCTTTCGGCTCCCAAATGGCTCTTCAGATGTTTTGGTGCTTAAATTAATTTATTACCAACAATAATGTAAAATGATGCGCAATATGAATTACTAATGTAAAAAAAACATGCACTATATAAAATGTGTATGATATAAATACACTTTTATTTATACACTCTACAGAGTGATACAAAAAATTAGAAAGTGCAAAAACAAACGTTTAACTATTTACAAATTAACTTAACTAACGTTTAACTATTTTAAACGTTTAGCTTTTTAATACTTAACACATTTAAAGTGAAACAACATACAAAAGCTTACAGAATCACACAACAAAATATAAATAAAAATGTGTAAAACAAAAAGAAAAAAATCAGCACCCAGAGTTTTGTCCTTCATTGAAGGTTTACATTGAGAAAGACCAAGTGCCTCAGCTTTGAGGGGCTGATCCTGTTTCTTCTCTCTGCAATTATCTGCCCTGTTTTAGAGAAGCTTCTCTCTGAGGGGACTGAAGTTGCTACAATGCACAGTCTCCGTGCATCCCTCCTGTTCGTGTGCTTGCTGTGTGCTGTGCTGTGTGTGTAACTCCCGCCCCTCCCCCCTCTGCTCAGCGCATGCACAGAGATGACGCCACACATGTTGACCAATTAAATGCGGCTTGAGAGAGAGAGAGAGAAAAAAAAGCTCTCGTCATTCACTTCAAAGAGCTGGCTCTCAGAGCCCTTTGTTCGTAACCAACACATCACTAGTCCAGAGCCCTAACAAATATTGCCTTTTTTAGATAAACCCGTAAAAGAAGTGACAGAATGGACTAGGATTAAAATCTGGAACAAAATACAGACAGCTTTTGGGCTTCCGAAATTAATTTCATTATTAGGCTTTCACTGCGGGTGGGAGAGGGTTGGTCCGGGTCACCTGGTGGGATCTGCCTCGTGGTTCTTGTATTCTGTGTTCTGTGCGATGAGCTACCGCCGGATTTATATTTTTGAAGCTTTTACGCCATTCAAAAACGATGTTGCTTGCATAAGTCACCTTTTGGCCTCTTTGAGTTGTCCTCTGTGAGCTTTGAGGCTGATATTCCTGAAATAGTAGCTGTTTTTATGTAAAAATGTTGTCGGTTCTGCAGGAGCACTGAAATTAGCGTCTTACTCCATATCTTGCTCACCAGTGCCCCCCATATTCTGCCATTTTGACGTCAACGTTAGCCACAGTCGCAAATCACAATCCCACTTAAGACAAAACGCACCTGGAATAAGTTAATAATAATAAAAAAAAACAGTGAAATAACAAATGAAAGACAAACGAATGAAGAGCAGAAACACAGCAACGACCACAGAGGAAAATGCAGCCTGGAAAAATATGTTTCCGGGTCCGAAGTGAAGTCATCGATCAAAGTCCAAACTCCCAGACAAGTTCAACGTTGGGGCTCAATTACATCAGCAATTATTACATTTTGGACTATTCATTTCAGAGGCCGCCGGTGCAGATTTGCTGGACGGAGGAGAGTTAAATCTGGGCAGTGCTTGGTTTCCTGGTTCAGGAACCGATGAGGAAGTGGTCTCAGGCCTTCCTCCTCTAACCGCCCTCTCTCCTGTTTATTTTTTGTTGTTGTTTGCACCCGTCCCCAAAGTGCATGTATAGCTGATATACATGCAGCATCAGGTCGGTCCTTCAGGCTCACTACAACGTTCGCTCTGAACCTTTTATTGGTGCACTACTCTCGACCACTTTGTGAACGCAGCGCTCGTGTAGAGCTCAATTTGACGAGCTGAACTGTGTAATTCAGAGATTAAAAGATTGAAAATCCTATCCTATCATTAAAAATCCAGGAGTATAAGACAAGTATAAGAATACATGAATAAAACAGACAGTGCTGTGTGAGAATGAATATGTTGTGGATTTGATAAAAGGCAGAGGAAAAGTCTTAAATTCAAAGATCTTTGAAATCTTTTCTTTTGTCGCCTTCACACTTTCTGGTGTGACCAAGCACTTATTCCGGTTATTATTATTATTGTCTGCTGGAAAAGACCCCCCTCTGCAGGTCTACATTGGGTCTCACCTCGCAGGACGACCTGCTTGCACTGTCGCTGGGCAACATGATGCTTTATTTGCGGCGCTCTCTGGTTATCCAGTTGCCCTCGAACATACGGTTGAAGAGCTAAAGTACAATCAATAGGGAGGGGGCATGATAAATGGCCACTTATGGAGGCTGCTCACATATCTTACGGAGACGAACAACACGCTCAACAATGGACAATTAAACTAAATAATATTTTAACGCGGCACAGGTGGAAACAATGAGGGAAGCACAGGTGAAGGGAATACACAATCAGGGACAAGGCAGACAGACAATCACAGGAGCAGGAAGTGCAGGTAACACAAGAGGACACACAAGACGAGGACTTCACAATAAAGACAGGAAACACGACAAACCACATCATGACACTAACCTGTGAAGCCAGACGTTTATTTGGAAAAGACACTCTGCATTTTTAAAGGATTATGAGCATATATTAACAATAACGGGGCACCAATAACCAAACTGTGGATTTAAGTCTCAAAATTGGTGTTCACTCAAAATGTCAATCGTCAAAGTGCAATTGCACATTCTGAGCGAACAAAGAAAACTGCTCTTTAAAATATAACAGTTGATTTACCTAACCTCCGGTTCTGTCATGATGTTGGTTTGTCTTGTTTCCTGTCCTCGTCTTGTGTGTCCTGTGTTCCCTGCACTTCCTGCCCCTTTGATTGTCCGTGATTGTCTGTCCATCTTGTCCCTGATTGTGTATGGTGGTGTCCAGCAAACAATGTGGGCTTCGTAGATAACTGGCGGTCTTTCCGGGGAAACCCAGGTCTGATTAGGGGTGACGGCATCCATCCCACTTCGGATGGAGCGCATCTCCTTTCTGCAAATATGACCAAGCTTATTGGTCGACTTCGTACATGACAGACCAGGAAGCAGAAGCAGAGTTGTAGTCTTACACCCTTCTCTACATTCCCTGCATTTTCTTTAGGGCAGCTGCCCACCTTTAACTCTACAGAGACTGTGTCTGTCCCACGGCCACTTAAATTAATTAAATTAAAAGTAATCAAAAGTGCAACATGATAGGAGAATTAAATGTGGACTCCTAAATATTAGATCTTTGTCTTCTAAAGCTGTATTAGTAAATGAATTAATATCAGATAATGATATTGATGTGTTGTGTCTTACTGAAACCTGGCTGAGGCATGAGGAATATGTCAGCCTAAATGAATCTACTCCTCCAAGTCATGTTAATATGCACATAACCTGGAAAACAGTACAGCCGATTTTGTTTGTTGTGGTATACTGGGCACCAGGTACGTACTCAGAATTTATTTCAGTATTTTTTTTTTCTTTTGACAAGTTTTTGTCAAGTTTGGTCCTTAAGACTGATAAGGTTGTTATTGTAGGGGATTTTAATATTCATGTGGATGTCAGAAATGATAGCCTTAGTGTTGCATTTAGCTCATTGTTGGATTCGATTGGCTTCTGTCAGAAAGTACAGGAACCGACTCACTATTTTAACCACACCCTCGACCTTGTTCTTACATATGGCATTGACGTGGAGCATTTAGTAGTGTTTCCACAGAACCCTCCATGCTCCATGGTAGACCCGTATATTGAAGCAAGCATCACGGATGCTTGAGGGCATATGGCGTTCCAACGGTCTGGAGGAGTCCCGGTGGGTTTGGCGGAATAGTCTGAGAACATATAAGAAGGCCCTCCGTAATGCCAGAGGAGCCTACTACTCATCACTAATAGAGAAAAACAAGAGCAACCCTAGGTTTCTCTTTAGCACTGTGGCCAGGCTGGCTGAGAGTCATAGCTCGGTGGATCCGTGTATTCTATAGACCTCAGTAGTAATGGCTTCATGAACTTCTTCAATGATAGAAGATTCTGGCTATTAGAGACAGGATCGGTGATCTCCTGCCCTCGACTACTGCCGGTCCATCCTCAGGTGGGATGGCCATGGAGGAGGCTGTGGGCCCTGCTGTGTGTCTGGATGGATTTTTTACCATCAACCTCGACCAACTGTCTTCATGGTTTTTACTTCTAAATCGTCTACCTGTCTCCTGGACCCTGTTCTGACTAAGCTGTTTAAGGAAGTTTTACCTTTAGTTAGTGCCTCACTACTAGATATTACCAATGGGTCTTTACTAATGGATCATGTACCACAGTCTTTTAAAATAGCTGTAATTAAACCTCTTCTGAAGAAGCCCACTCTGGATTCAGAGGTGTTGGCTAACTACAGACCTATCTCTAACCTTCCCTTCCTCTCTAAGATACTGGAGAAGGTAGTCGCAAATCAGTTGTGTGACTTTTTAAATAACAATAGTTTATTTGAGAAGTTTCAGTCAGGATTTAAAAAGCATCATTTCACAGACAGCACTAGTGACAATTACTAATGACCTTCTAGTTGCATCAGATAGGGGACTTGTCTCTGTACTTGTCTTGTTAGACCTTAGTGCAGCGTTTGACACCATTGACCATGACATCTTATTACAGAGACTAGACCAGTCGATTGGTATTAAAGGTACAGCACTAAGCTGGTTTAAGTCCTATTTACCAGATCGATCTCAGTTTGTATTTGTAAACGATGAGGCCTCAATGACCACTGCCGATCGCCATAGAGTTTCACAAGGTTCTGTGCTTGGACCAATTTTATTCACCTTATATATGCTTCCTTTAGGCAGTATTATCAGAAAAACTCCATAAACTTTCATTGTTATGCCGATGATACTCAACTATATCTGTCGATCAAGCCAGATGAAACCCACCAGGTCGCTAAACTTCAAGCGTGTCTTAAAGACATCTGGATGACCTGCAACTTCCTGCTGCTGAACTCGGACAAGACTGAAGTTATTTTACTCGGCCCAGAACACCTCAGAAATCAAGTATCTGATGATATGGTTTCTCTGGATGGCATCGCTCTGGCATCTACCACCACCGTAAGGAATCTTGGAGGTATTTTTGACCAGGACCTGTCCTTTGGCTCCCACGTGAAACAGATCTCAAGGACTGCCTTTTTCACCTACGGAACATCTCAAAGATTCAGCACATCCTGTCTCAAAGCGATGCAGAAACATTGATCCACGCATTCGTTACCTCAAGACTGGATTACTGTAACTCCGTATTATCAGGCTGCTCCGGTAAATCCCTTGGATCTCTCCAGTTGATCCAGAATGCTGCAGCTCGTGTACTAACGAGGATGCGGAAGAGAGATCACATTACTCCTGTACTAGCTGATCTCCACTGGCTTCCTGTAAGATCGAGAATCATATTTAAAATCCTTCTGCTTACCTACAAAGCCTTAACTGGTGATGCACCATCATATCTTAAGAACCTTATAGTGCCATATTACCCCACTAGAGCATTATCACCTCATTTAAGAGTAGACTTAAGACTTTCCTCTTTGATAGCGCTTATAGTTAGGGCTGGCTCAGGTTTGCCCTGGTCCAGCCCCTAGATATGCTGCTATAGGGCTAGACTGCTGGGGGATATCTTAGGATACACTGAGCTCCTCCTCTCCTTCTCTTCCGCTCCTCCTCTCCTATTCACCTCTTTTTTCTCTCCTTCTGGATAAATGGTTGTCTCTTCAATGCACATTACTAACTCTACTTTCTTTTTCCATGGATCGTGGCTGACTGGAACCGGTCCTGCCTGCTGCCATGGCCCTGCTGATGGAACCGGCCTGGAACCAGTCCTGCCAGCTGCCATGGCCGTGTTGATGCCCCTCCTCTCTACCTCCTTCTGCTTAATGGATCGTGGCTATCTGGATCATGGACCATACCTACTACTCATTATATGAATAATTTCTGTCATATTCATTGAATGTGCTTTAACTCTGTTACGTTTTCATTCTGGCCACATGACATATATTGCTTCTGTCCATCCGGGGAGAGGGATCCTCCTCTGTAGCTCTCCCTCAGGTTTCTTCCCCTTTTTTTCCCTGTGAAAGGGTTTTTACTATCTTTATTGGGGGAGTTTTTCCTGATCCGATGTGAGGTCCGGGACAGGGATGTCATGTGTACAGATTGTAAAGCCCTCCGAGGCAAACTTGTATTTGTGATGTTGGGCTATATAAAATAAACTGAATTGTATACCCTTCAACTGTGCTGCCCTCATTGTTTCCACCTGGGCCTCATTACCCCCCCCCCCCCCCGTATTTAAACCCTGTTTGTCTCCTGTCCCCTTGTCGGATTGTACTGTTTGTCCCTGCGTGCGTCCTCTGTTTGCTGTCCCGTTTGATACCAGTTGTCTGTTCGTTCCCCTGCCTGTTTTTGTTCCTGTTTTTTTGCTCCCTGCTCTTGGTTCCCTGTTTTTGGATTTCTGTTTTTGTTTGTTCATTCCTCTGCCTGTTTTTTTAAGCCTGACCTGAGTTTTGTTACATAATAAATTTACTTTGAACTCTTGCTTCGGCATTTGGGTCCACCTTTATACCAGATCCTGAAATGAAAACAATGTGGAAGTGTCTTAACACTTGCATTCTCTATACTGACCACCAGGAGTGACTCCTCTGGTTGTATAGAAGTCTTTGAGAAAATTACTCTACTTCTCTTGAACTATTCACTCTGTAAACATTGTAAGCAGGAGTTTATGTCTTAACTCTAGTTTCAAGTTTTCAACACAGCATGATGTTCATTTATTAAATGATGGTCCATTTAGCGTCAAATAGACCATAAAGGCAAACTCTAGGCTTCAAAACAGCAGTCCACACACCTACGTCCACTTCTTTAATATAGTCTATGGTTTTGGCACTGGTCATTATTTTTATAAGTTACCCAGCCCAAGCATTTATCACGTTGACGATAACATGCTAACACGTGACGTGAAGCAGATATGTTGTTCACCATCTTAGTTTAACATGTGAGAACGCTAACATTAGCTAATCAGCACAAAAGAGACTTCAGGATTTATCTTGTTATGGTCAGTCATCCCTCTCCTGCACTACACCCTTTACCAGACCTTTTTTCCACCTAAAAACAACAGCCTTTCAGTTCAAAACCTGTGTGGGCCGTCATTCACGACCAACACCTAATGTGTTCGCCCCACTTTGGCAGAGTGACAAATTTGATAGCACAGCAGCCCTCATTATTTATTCATAAAGTTGAAATTAAAAAGCCTTTTGACCTATGTATCAAAATGTGCTGAAGCGCTCTTTTCTAGTGAGTGGCCGGGACAAGCCTGCAAGGATGAGTTAAAATTCAAATCAGCTCGCAGAATGACAGATAAAAGCAGGCAACTCTAGGAAGGCAATTTAATTAAATGCATCCAAATGAAGAGGGATATGTTGTGACATTTACTTTATGTGCGAATGTTTTTGTTTTGTTATAGATAACAGTCGGGCAAAGATGTTGCTTTGAAATATATATATATATATATATATATATATATATATTATTTTTTTTACATGGATTTTTTATTGAGAGAATTTACGTTCAAAGAAATTGACTTGACATTTGCATCTGGGAAAAACTAATGGGATTTTCAACATCAAGAACAGCTGATTTATTATTACCAAGAAATCTCTTGTATAATGCACACTGTCAGTGTTGTGAGCAGCAAATAAAGCCAAGGAATCAAAAGAGAGCGGCTGAAAGCCTACAGAAAACACACTTTAAGCACCTCCCGGTTCCTAACAAACATAATTGTGTGGATCAATAATCCTCTATTGTGCACTCTTTTAAAATATGACTGTTATTGATTTCTTCTTTTCAGTGAAGTGTGCTGTCGTTTGGCAGAAGGAAACAACTCCATCGCATAATTATTAGAACAATAAAACACTGTACTGTTCAAGTGAGGAATAAATACTGCCGTAATATTAGCATGATCTCTAAAAATATAATCTTTACTCTCTGTGTAAATTCTCTGGCTCTTCACATCACACTGTCAAGAACTGGATCCTGGAAAAACATTTGAATATCACAAATAGTGAATATCACAAACCTTTCCCTCTGTCATTACTTTCCCAGAGGACTCCAAACTGCAAGCACTTCAGCAGCAGCCAGGTGGAGTGTGTTCTCGTATCTTTAACCGCTCAACTTAAAATAGAGCCAGAGCTCATCTTTCAAATCCAGCTTTGAGAGAGTCCACTATATATATTGTTTAGCTCAGGAGGCTTAGCCTACGCAGATCTGCAATGCTGACCTAAGGGGATTTAGTATGGGATTGTGTACATTCAGTACTGTGTGTGTGTGTGTGTGTGTGTGTGTGTGCATACACCCACTGCACCATCCTCACAGTATGTTACGTCCACGTTAAAAAAAGATGCAAAGGAGTCAGAGCTCCATTCTATAGGTGCCCGTACTGTCAACAGATCAGATATGTGTTTACTTTACCTCAGGCCCTTCTCACGTTGTCTTTGATGTAAAATAAATGTAGGTATTGAACATGTCCAAGAAAATTGCATTCAAAGAAAAGACCCTCTTTCCTTTTTTTTTTAAAGGAATCATGAGGAATTATTTCAGGCAGGTGTATCTGTATTCATCCATCCATCCATTCCATCCATTATCAGCCGCTTATCCGGGGTTGGGTCGCTTCTGTGGGACGCTGCATCTTTACTTGCAGCTTTTGCTGTGATCAGTTAACACTTTGGGGGCGGGGCCCGCTTCGAAGCGGGGGCAGATCTTCGCGATAATACGTCACAGAGATATGATTTCAAATTTGGCGGGTATGGTTTCCACTTCCGTGTCTGAGCATCTAAACATGGACATGTTGTATGACGCGTGCAAAGCTTCACTGAGAGTCAGAAGATGCCAAGCAAAGAGTCCTGAGCAAAGCTATATTGGAGAGGACGGACAGCGCAGCTTCAGTGCCGGAAGGATTCGCTAACAAGGAGCTAGCCGGAGCTAACGGGCCAAATAGCTGGCTACAGCATTTCTGTAAGACTGAACGGTGCGTAATCAACTGTTGTCCCTATCACCGTTAACTTTCTTTCAGTGAACTTAGTACGACTAGTAGTGTTGGATTTCCATTATGTGTTTGTAAGACCGTAACTAACATTTGTTGATGATAGCTGTAGCGTGAACGGTGGTCTTGCCAGGGAAAGAGGAGGGTAGGGGGGAGAGTAGGAAAGGCAAGACCTCGCACCTAACTCGGTGGCACTCCGTCGGCTAATTACGTATATCGTCTATACCTTCTCTCTACCTATTTTGACACCATGTCATCATTATGGCAAACACTGCAAAAGTCTTCACCCAAAGATACTTACCTTAAGTCTCTTTGGTAGATTCAGTAGTCACCTCTGTATCTCACGGTGGATGGACAGGGAAAGAGGGTTTCAATTGTTTTAAAGAACCAGAACCTTTGGTTTGGTTTCAGTCCCTTCCAAAGGATAAGGCTGAGTTTTTATTCAAAGTTTATCTTACATACAAAAAATTAAATTCAATCAAACAGTTTAAAAGTCACAAGTAACTAAGAGAAGGGGTTAAGTTTTTTAGAGCTGGTGAGTGAACACCTCTTCTTTCTTGTCTACTCCTGCACAGATTTGCCAGGCTCCCCCCTCCTGATAGCAGAAGTTTCTTCCAGACTCTGTCCCAACCCCTAAGGGCTGGGACAGGTCCAATCTGATTTTTCTCCTTTTCTAGTAAAGATGCATATTAAGTAACTAAGAGGAAGGGTTAAGTTTAGAGCTGGTGAATAAACACCTCTTCTCTACTCCTGCACAGAATTGTCAGGCAACCCCCAAAAAACATGCATTCCTACCCCCTCTTATACACCAGAATACATAAATCTTCCTGTCACCAGAGTTGGACAGAGGAGGTTTCACTACCTTATTTGGTAATACTGCCAATGCATGCTCTTTAACAAAGGAGAGAACATTTAACACATCTCATTCAAAAAGAGTATATAACATAGCAACTTATAGCGTCCTATGAATTTTATGTGGTCTAATCACAAACTATAATGAAAATAAAAACCAAACAGTATATATATATATATATATATATATATATTCAATGGTTATATAGAAAAAGAAAATGATTATACGGTTATAATAGTTAGACCTTTTTACTTTCATATTTTTCCTCGAACACTCAACATAGCTTATCAGTTTTAGCACGTCACTAGATGGTGCCGCGTTGGATGTCCTCTTACGTGTCTACGGCTGAACGGTACATAATCAACTTTTGTCACGATCACCGTTAACTTTCTTTCAGTGAACATAGTACGACTAGTAGTGTTGGACCTCCATTATGTGTTTGTAAGACCGTAACTTTACTCAGGTGGTAGGTTGGTTTGGGTGATATAAATTGGTTTACCAAAGGTCTTACGTTCACAAAAGCAGTGAAATATATGAATATAATGGAAGATGCATGTAAATAAATGTCTTAAAACCAAATTTATTATCATATGGTGGGGATGTGCTCTGTGGCTGACGTTGTGGCCGGCCGGTGGTGGAGATCTGTTGGCAAGCAGAGACGGACAGGGAGTCTGCATGTTGTCCACTGGATCCTGGCATCTGTGAATCCTGTCTGTAAAATAGATTCACTACTAGTCAGTATATAATGACAAGAGTTGATTATGCACCGTTCAGTCGTAGACACGCAAGACGACATCCAACACTGCAGGAGCTAGCTGCGTGCAAACGTTGCTAAGCGATCGTCAACAAACTAGTTATGTTTTCACAAGGGATATGAAGAATTTCCAAAATCTAGATTAAATTTTTCAGCTTTAGTCATATTTTCTCTTTACACTTGTGCCTTGGGGCAATGGTGCCTCATTATATAGATAGCTGAGATTGTTCTGTAATTTTTTATATACAACACATGAGTATGTATCATATGCAAGTGACTTTAAAAAGGGGAATTTAAAAAGTATGTAAAATCTAGAAAATGACCACAGACCCCAGAGGGTTAAAGCTGATTTTGATTGACTAGACACGTATTTCCTCCCTAAATATGTTGATTATACACGTATGTTTGTTTTATTGTTTTAACGTGTGACAAATAAGTTTATAATCAATGTGTATTTGTGTTATTGTTTTTGTGGGCCGGTCTGAAGACCGCTTGCCCGACAGTGTGAGGCCGGTAACGGTCGCCCTTGCACCGGGGTCCGGGTCGGTAACAGCCCCCGTCGCGCCGGGTCCGGTCTTCTCTGAGTTGGGTTGTTTGGGAATGCAGCCCAAAGTGGGTGATAATCTCCATTTAGTGCAGTATACCAGTGCAGTCAACTCAGCAGACACTCACATCTCTGTTGTCAACATTCAAACGGAACACATTCAAACGGAGAGATCCACGTGACGCAACATCCGGTTTTCTGACCACATACAAACAAGTGAACATTTCTGACCACATCCAAACATCTTAACTGTACCAATTGGTTTGAATTTTGAAAAACGCAACAAGGCCAGCTCAAAAGCCCCACAAAACTTCACACGATAAATTGCTTTGGATAAAATGTGTCCGTTGTTATCCACCTCATTGTGTTTCTTCGCCACTGCACGGCGTCCGTGGGTAGCGATGTTGATTTAGCTTGATATGCTAGTTTAGTAGCTACCATCCATCAATTATCAGCCGCTTATCCGGGGTCGGGTCACGGTGGCACCCAGGCTTCCCTCTCACCCGCAACACTTTCCAGCTCATTCTGGGGGATCCTGAGCATTCCAAGGCCAGCCGGGAGATGTAATCCTTTCAGTGTCCTGGGTCTTCCCCAGGGTCTACTACCGGTTGGACGTGCCCGCTTAGTAGCTTGAAGGAGTTATCCATACACTCCTGTATCTGTCCATGCTGGATTGGTCCATGTTGATTTAAAAAAAGCAAGCATGGAAAGTAAAATACGGCGTTAGCCCGACTGCATCCAGCAGCAGCTAGCTTAGCCAAACCGTCCTGGTGCAGCTTAGGTCTGCACTGAAGCTGCTTCCCTTTCACGCAAGTCTGTTGTCTTATGCTGTAGTTTCTCCACCAAAAGTCTTTTCTTAAACTGGTGTTGGAGGAGAGATTATACCGAGTTAGCGTTTGGTTTTCTTTGAAGAGAAGTGCTCGACTTGTGCCTGCCACTGTAATGTTGTTAAAACAACTGAGTTTGGCCCTCCCAGAAGTCTTTTTTAGGGCGCTGATTGGATAAATTGGATGTCATTGATTTATATCTTTAATCAGTGATTGGCTAAACTGCGTATTAGACCCGTTGTCAAGTTATCCTGGTGTTAATGTTCATTTCAGCTTAGCCCAAACTTGAAAATGGCTTGTTCAACCCAAACAGTCAAAGGGACAACTCTGTTCCGTTCCAGTGTTTTTATTTTCCTTTCAAGATGGATTTGGTGTTTGAAACAGTAGAAAATAGGAACCGGAATAGGTTGATAACTTTAAACACAAAAAGAAGGTTAGGTTTAATGCTACCTTAGAATGGCTTTAAACAATAAGAATTTAACATCATTAAACTATACATTTCTTACCAAACAAAGCAATTGCACAGGCAAATCAAATTCAAAGATCAAAATCAACTGAAATGCAAGCAAACAATTGCCTCAAACAATATTTGAAATGATCAGAACTAGTGTTGTTACGAGATGTGCCGACGCTTCGAAGCGTGTGTCGAGTAATGGAGAGGGCGTTTCCTCAAAGCGCGTATCGAGGCTTGCTTCATTTAGGGGAGGAGTCAAAAATTATGACGTCCGAAGCCTCGCTGCCCGGCTGTACCACGTGACTGCTTCGGGAAGTGGTTCAGAACCCCTCAAGCGCCATTCAAAATGTGCGTTGTTGGTTGAGAGTTTGGATAGTTTGGATAGCGTTTATGTAGTTTGGAGAGTTTAGAGAGAGAGATAGTTGAGAGAGTTGAGAGAGAGAGAGAGAGAGAGAGGAGAGTTAGGAGAGAAGGATAGGTGATAAGATGGAGCCAGCTAGGAAGAGGAGAATTTCCTATGTGTCAACACTTTGATTTGATAACTCCTAATCAGGTAAGCTAAATCTAACTATTTCAGACACACTAGGTTTGCTTATCAAGAACTGTATTTTTCACAGTTTCTTATGTTATTCAAAGGTGAGGTGTTTATTGTGCTTCAAGGAGTTGGGGTACAATAACAACACCTCATCCATGCTAAGGCATTACCGTGCCTTGCATGAGAATAAGGAGGAAACTGGAGCTTCACCCAGCCATGGTAAGTCATTACAATATTACAAATGCACCATCACAATTTTTCCCTGTTCATTTTTGTTTATTGTGCAAATAAAGACAGGTAACAGACACTGTATTTATTCTCTTTTAACCAGCCACCAGAAAACAAGAGCTGGATGAGGCTGGATAAGGCCCTCGTCTCCATGATAGTGAAGGACACACAGCCCTTCAGTATTGTGGATGATGTTGGATTCAGAGCATTTGTGTCCAAACTGGATCCTAATTATGTTATCCCTACAAGGCAGGTATGTATGGGTGCATGCATGAAACAATTGAGTACTTCATTGTGTCTCACAGTTCAGCACTATATATTTTTTCCTTTAGGCTCTGAAGGCCATGGTGGAGGCCAAGTATGAGTCAGCTAAGGAGAAGGCTAAGGCTAAAGTGGAAAAGGCGGCTGCTGTTAGCCTTACGTCTGACATGTGGACATCCATCAATATGGATGCCTGCCTGGCTGTAACATGCCATTTTGTGGGTGACAAAACCACACTCAGTCCAGTGCTGTTAGGAGTGCAGGCATTCCCCCAATCACACATTGCTGAAAATATAGCTTGTGTGAAAGCCTCCCTGATGGAGGAATGGGGAATCGCTAATAAGGTGACATGTATGGTCACTGATGGTGCTCCCAATATGGTTGCCTGTGTGAGAGAGCTGAAGCTTCGGCACCATATTTGCATTGCACACACACTGAATCTGATAGTGAAGAAGGCACTTGACCAGCAGCCTGTGCTCTTTGGCATCCGGGCCAAAGCACAGAAGCTGGTTGGCTTCTTTAGAAGCAGCACCACTGCTAAGGTATGCTCTTTCCTTTTATTCCAATTTCTAATAACGCTAATAGTTTGTCTGTGTTCCTACTGCAGTCATTTAATGGCCTACTCATCTGTATCTTTAAAGGAGAAGCTTCCACAAGTGCAACTTCTTCTGGGGATGGCAAACAGGAAGCTGATGCAAGAAGTGGAGACCAGATGGAACAGCAAATATTTGATGCTGCAACGTTTGGTGGAGCAAAGGGAGCCAGTAGGAGCAGCGTTAGCAGGGTTACGACATGACGTCCCCTTCCTAACAGCAGAAGAGTTCAACATTGTTGGAGGGTGCCTTTCTATGATGCCACTGTAGAGCTGTCGGCAGAGGAAAATGTGTCTGCCTCCAAAGTTGTCCCCCTCGTGAAGATGCTGGAGCACACCCTTCAGGAGGAAATAACAAAGCCGGCACCTGCAGCAGCATTGGAAATGGGAAACCAGCTCATCAGACAACTCCGGGAGAAGCTGTACACTTTGCAGTCGATGAGCATCATGTCTCTTGCTACCCTCCTGGACCCCAGATTTAAAGTAATAGGATTTTTCAGCCAAACAAAAGCCACCGAAGCAATAAAACGACTGACCTCCGAGTGTGCCACCATTATACGGTCAAAACAAAGCAGAGAGGAAATCCCCCAGGCTTCCACCTCTCATGATGTCACAGGAGGTAATCTATTATTTTACATTTTGAGAACAATTATTCTGATGAGAGCACTTAGTAACATGATCTGTGGTTTCCTCTTAGGTAGCAAACTGTGGCATCGTTTAGACACCAGCGTCATGGAGGCACGGAAGACTCAAAATGTAACAGCAGATGCCACTGTGGAGGTTCAGCGCTACCTTTCCGAGTCAAATATAAGCAGGCTGGAAAACCCTCTGGAGTACTGGGAGAGGCAAAAATTCCTCTATCCAAATTTATATAGACTTGCTCTTGCGTTTTTGTGCACGCCAGCATCTTCTGTACCCTGTGAAAGGATGTTTTCAAAAGCAGAGCCTTCCTCTCTGCCTGTGTGATGTTCCCATACCAGACAGTGATGCCTGCAATGAGGATGCTCTCTATCAGTCTTCTGTAGGCCAGGGTGAGAGGGCGATGGTTCAGACCAGCTTTCCTGAGCAGCCTGATGAAATAAAACCTTTGCTGGGCTTTTTTCAAAGTGGCTGTGGTGTTACAGGTCCAGCTCAGGTCAGATGTAACCTGCAGGCCCAGGAATCTGTAGCTGTCGGCCCTCTCCACCTCAGTCCCTTTGATGACAAGAGGTTGTAGAGGGGGAGAATTCTTCCTGAAGTCCAGTATTATTTCTTTGGTCTTGTCAGTGTTGAGGATGAGGTCGTTCTCCTCTCCGTAGACCAGAGTGTTGTTTATCTGGGTCCTGTACCCTGACTCGTCGTCCCCCTTGATGAGCCCAAGGATGGTGGTGTTATCCGCGTATTTGATGGGCCACTTTTCAGCCCGGGAATTTCAGGCTCAAGACCGGCCCACTTTTTCCATGGTAGTGGAAATTGGATAAATGAAGCAACAGTTCAGCTATTATTATCCTGTAGTTTTTTTTTAATTCACACCATGGTCCAACAAATAATGTCACGGTTAAATACAACAATAATAATCCACTTAAGATAAGAAGTTAACAAAAAATATTCCACTATTCCACAAGGATAGTGTGGTGGCAGGGGCGTGGTTAGCGCAGCTGGAGAGGGGGGAGGGGAGAAGCGACTCAGGGAACAGGTGTCGGGATGAGACCTAATTGGCCTCAGCTGGAGCAGATGGGGTGTCTTGCCTACATAAGGCATGAGAGGCACAGTCTGCACGACATGCATGTGACAATAAAGCAGTTACCAACGCGATCCCAAGTGTGCTGTGTCATTGGTGCTGGGGGGGACCCGGGAAGTAGCAGGATCGTGTTACAATGGTGCCCAAGGTGGCCCCTTGAAAGAGCACAATGATGGACAGCGAGCAACAGCGGCCATTGGGCTGCCACCGACACTCCGGAGCAATTACGCGGATGTGCGAAAAGCCGTCATCGATTGGCTAGGCCGGACCCCGGAGGACCACCGGCGGAGGTTCCGCGAGGCCACGCTGGAGTGCGTGGGCCGCCCGTTTACGTCTTACGCACCCTCTAATCTTGGGAAGCGATTGGCCGGGAATCTATTCGGACCAGTGTTTACCACCCACAGACCGACGGTCTGGTGGAGCGTCTGAATAAGACTTTGAAGTTCATGATCCGTAAATGTATTAATGACGATGAACGTAATTGGGATAAATGGCCTGATTCTCTGTTGTTTGCAGTACGGGAGGTTCCCCAGGCCTCCACGGGATTTTCTCCCTTTGAACTTCTGTTCGGCAGGACTCCACGGGGGGTGCTCGACCTGATTAAGGAAAACTGGGAGGAAGGTCCGAGCACCAGTAAGAATGAAATTCAATACGTCCTGGACCTGCGAGCAAAACTCCACACACTAGGTCAGATGTCACGTGAGAATTTGCTCCAGGCCCAGGAGCGTCAAAAACGGCTGTACGACAGAGGAGCCAGGCTGAGACAATTCACACCGGGAGAAAAGGTACTTGTATTGCTTCCTACGTCTAACTCTAAACTCCTCGCCAAGTGGCAAGGGCCCTTTGTGGTCACACGGCGAGTGGGGGATGTTGACTATGAGGTGGTGCGTTCTGACAGGGGCGGAGCTACACAGATCTACCACCGCAACCTCCTGAAAGCATGGAGAGAGGCAGAGTCTGTCTCTCTGGTGTCTGCGGTTTCTGAGAGAGAGGAGCTGGGGCCTGAGGTCCCAAAATCCACCAATCCGGCCTCGCTCCTTTGTGAAGACCATCTCTCCGGGACCCAGAGAACAGACATTGCCCAGTTGCAAGATCAGTTTGCTGACGTGTTCTCTCTCCTGCCAGGACGCACAAACCTCATCACGCCCCAGATTGAGACTCCTCCGGGCGTGACATTGCGGTTACGACCCTACAGGTTACCTGAACACAAACGAAAAGTGGTTCAGAGGGAATTGGCTGCCATGCTGGAGATGGGGTAATAGAAGAGTCCAACAGTGCCTGGTCTAGCCCCATTGTTCTTGTTGTCAAGAAGGATTGGTCTATACGGTTCTGCGTGGACTATCGCAGGGTGAATGATGTGTCACGTTTGGATGCGTACCCAATGCCCCGGGTCGACGAGCTCCTCGACCGACTGGGCACTGCACGTTTCTTTACGACACTGGATTTAACCAAGGGCTACTGGCAGATTCCTCTGTCACCAGAGTCCAAGGAAAAAACGGCCTTCTCCACTCTGTTTGGTTTATACCAATTCACCACGCTTCCCTTCGGGTTGTTCGGTGCCCCAGCCACCTTTCAGCGCCTCATGGACCGGATGCTGCGTCTGCACGCTGCATATGCGGCTGCCTACTTGGATGATGTGATCATCCACAGCACCACTTGGGCGCACCATGTGCAACGGGTGGGCGCGGTGCTGGAGTCCCTGAAGGCAGGCTGGGCTCACCACCAACCCGGGGAAGTGTGCAGTTGGACGGAGGGAGGTACGGTATCTGGGGTACCACTTGGGCGGCGGGCATGTGCGCCCTCAGGTGGACAAGACCGCTGCAATTGCGGCCTGCCCGCGGCCCAAGACTAAAAAAAGAGGTGAAGCAGTTTGTGGGGCTGGCGGGTTATTACAGGCGCTTCATCCCGAACTTCGCAGATCTGACCAGCCCCCGGAAAGGTGCCTCAGATCCGGTCCAGTGGACGGAGCGGTGCCAGTTGGCGTTTTGAAGAGTTTTGGGCTAAGGCAGCAGCCCTGTGGGGATCCAGTGCTGACTGTGAGCTCAGCAGACACCCGTCTTCCCATTCTTACCACCTGTGGTCTTTCTGTCAGGAAGTCCAGAATCCAGTTGCAGGTGGGGGTTGGGATGCCAAGGTCTGACTGTCATGATGTTGGTTTGTTTGGTGTCCTGTCTGCGTCCTCTGTGTTTCTGCACTTCCTGTCCCTGTGATCGTCTGTGATTGTCTGTCTGCCCAGTTCCCTGATTGTGTATTCCTTTCACCTGTGCTGCCCTCAGTGTTTCCACCTGTTCCTCGTTACCCTCCTCTTGTATTTAAGTAAGCTGTCTCGTCGTGAGTAGTCTTGTCCTTGTCTTTTAGAGTCCTGGTTTTGTTTGTGCCACATCCCGTTTTGAAGGCTGTCCTAAGTTTTGTTGCTCTGGCATTTGGGTCCTCTCCTTCCCCCATACGTGACACTGACAGCTTCTCGATCAGTTGTCCCGGGCGGATAGTGTTGAAGGCAGAACTGTAGTCCAGGAAAAGCATCCTGACATACGTTCTGCTGCTCTCTAGGTGTTACAGAGTGTGGTGTAGAGCTATTGCTACCGCATCGTCCACTGATCGGTTGGAGCGGTAGGCAAACTGGAGGGGGTCGATGTTGTCCGGGACCGCGTGGTTGATGTGTGTGAGGACTAGTTTTTCCAGGCACTACATGGCGACTGGTGTGAGTGCCACTGGCCTGAAGTCATTTAGGGTGGGTGTGTCTGGTCTTTTGGGGATTGGTATGATGATGGCGGATTTGAAGATACGGGGGACTAAAGCCTGGGATAGTGACAGGTTGAAGATGTCAGTATAAACACCGGCTAGCTGTTCCCCACAGGCCTTAAGGACTTTGGGAGGAACTCCATCGGGTCCCACAGCCTTGTGGGAGTTACAGCACATTCAATGAATATGACAGAAATTATTCATATAATGAGTAGTAGGCATGGTCCACGATCCAGATTACCACGATCCATGTCAGCAGAATGAGGGAGAGGAGGGGCATCAGCAGGGCCATGGCAGGAGGCAGAACTAGCTCCAGACACAGCCACAATCCATGGCAACAGGCAGGACCAGTTCTAGACACAGCCACGATCCATGGAAACTTGAGGCGAGGGAGCACAGAGGCTCCCACTCACACTCTATTGGGGTAATATGGCACTATAAGCTCCTTAAGATATGATGGTGCATCACCAGTTAAGGCTTTGTAGGTAAGGAGAAGGATTCTAAATATGATCCTCGATCTTATGCTGTGTTCACACCGGACGCGACGCGAATTTGACACGCGACCAGATTACATGCAAAGTCAATGCACAGACGCTTTTTCGCTGGGGGCGCGATAGACGCGTTTGAGGCGACGTGAAGAGCGAGGGACGCGCCGCGAATTTGCGCAGGTTGAATTATCCCAACTCCGGCGGAGAAATCGTGTGACGCAGAGTTGGGAATCAGCTTTGAGAATCAGCTTTGAGAATCAGCGTTGAGAAGCTCCGCCCGTCATCACCGCCGTCATCACCGCCGTCTTGCTGTTCCTGAATAAAACTGCTGCTGCTCCGCCAGAACCAGCGCTGGCAGCGGCCGTTATTGAGACGCTGTTGTGGGACTACGGATAATATTATGAACGCAGACACCATAGAGTTTGATGTTCCGACGTATGTGAAATTTACATAACAGTATAAAGCAGAACTAGTGCTTATTTCCATGGTGGATGAAGGAATCGGTATCCGTTTTACGGAGATAAGCCAGACGCAGTTCCTGGAGGAGTCAGTGAAATTCACCGAGCTGTGTGGCTACGGATGGTGTTATGAACCCAAACAAGAGGGCGTTTGATGTTCCGACATGTTTGGGACTTCCACAACAAGTATAAAGCAGAACTAGTGGTTATTTATTCCATGGTCGATAGCGGAAATGAAAGATATTTTCATGGAGAGAAGCAACGGAGATAAGCCACCCATTTTTGTTTTCAAACAAAAATATTTACTATGCATTTGAGTCAAAATATGTACTATAGAAAAACAAACTACTCACCATGTTTACTTAATGTGCATGTTTCTGTTTCAGTTTCGTTTTTTTCAAGAACAAGAACACTATGTACTCTGTATGTATGTACTGAAGAGTATTCTTTAAATCCCAGATGGTCATGGGAAGTGAAAGTCCAGAATGCGATGACGGTATACTGGTTCAAACTGTTTCCATATGGTATGAATTTTTCATATACAGTCATACCAGTGAATACACGTAACAACTGTTGTTGCTCTAGGTGGTCAACTAAACAAGCCCTGCATATCTGCAAGAACAGCAGGCGGCAACATTTATTTTTTTACAGTTTAATACTAGGAGCGCAGTGGAGCTACTTAGCTGTCAGCGTAACTTGGTTCAAAATTACATGGCCAAATTGTATGCTGGGAAGTTGGGCGGCGAACAGCTTTTGTGTGGCGTGTCTTCCGGTCTGTCTCTTCCTGTTTTTTTTGTGCGCGAACTACCCAGCATGCAATTCGATGCTGTAATTTTATAACAAGTGTGAACCATGACTGAACCCAGTTACATTGACAGCTAAGTAGCTCCACTGCGCTCCCAGTGTTAAACTGTAAAATGTAAATGTTGCTGCCTGCTGTTGTTGCAGCTATGGACAACTTGTTGACAGTACTGCTGTCTAGTTAGTTGACTGGTGCTGTTAATGGAATCAATATGTTTAAAATCTAATTAAAAAGTATTTAATAAAAGGTTGATCACAAAAAACAGCTTCTGCATTGAGGCCCTCTCTTTCTCACAGATTCACAGTCTGTCCCCCAGTTACCTGCCGCCTCTGTAGTCCAAGAGAAGACCCTTACAGTCTCGCGTGTTAGTTTATCCCAGACATTCACATAGCTACATCAGGCCCTTCCATTGGTTAGTTCTATTTTTCACACCTTTTTGTGGCTTTTTACTCCTTCATTGGCCTGCAGCTTCAGGGGCGAAGCTATTCTTCTTTTTCTTCTTCTTCTTCTCTAAAAAAGGGTAGATTCTATAATCTCAAAAGTCAATGTTCAGGTCCGCCACCTCAGGCGAACAAGAGAACTACACTTCCTTCTAATAAAACAGTACCCTGGCATCCACATGCACTATGCAAACGTTGTTTTAAAATCCATTCACACATTAATCATTAATAAAACCGTGACCTTGGTATGCATACAATTACACATTCTTCATAATAATATCTCTTATCATGTCTCATGCATTGTATTGTACACAAACAATTTATTTTCACACTGCAAGTCCAAGTGTGACAAACTAAGTTATTAAAACCCTTCAGTACTATGTACTGTTTACCAGCGCATGGTCGTGTGTCGCATCACAGTAAAACAGAACAGCTGAACGGAGCTGAGCAGAGGTGCTGTCTGTCTGTGGCCAGTGTTGTTCTCCAGTACACTGCAAGAAGACACTAGTTTTTAGCTGGGTAGTGTGCTGTCTAAGTGAAAACCAGTGTACTGTTGCAGCGTAGGTGGGTGGGTAGGTCCTTAGGGATTTCCTGAGTGTTCATTGGGTAGTTTCACACAAAATGTCGACGGACACCTGAATTGACAAATCACGGTGAAAGGCGGAGCTCAACACAGACTCCAGAGTGTCAGCTCCTGTGACAGGCACGTTAGAAAACACATAGGAGAGGGGTGGAAACTACAGTCTGGCAGATCTAGAAACAGCGGATTCTTATTTCTGCGCCGTTTTTTCGCGAAGATATGAATATTTAAAAAACGTATACACTAGGTGCATCCCAAGTCTCTAAATTGTCGTTTCCTGTGGGTTATTTTATAATGATCTGACAATCAGAATTTCAAAACATACAGACGTAAATATACAAAAAAATAAGACGCATTCCGCCGGTATAAGCAGGACACAGAACACAGTATACATACCACACACTGTATAAATACTTAATACAGTTTGTTTAACAGGTAACCAGATACAGAGAATTACTGTGTTCACCACTATTAAATCGACTGCAAACATTATACGATCATTTTTAATCAATATTTTAAGTGGATTTTTAGATAGATATGTCCCGCTATTTGTTGTTTTTATTGAAATGTTCGCTAAAACTGTCCGGAGCAGAAAACAATTCTGTAAACTCCAAGCCGACTGACAGCTGATCCAGCTGTCAGTCGGCCGCAGTCATCAGAAACCGACGTCACTTCACGTGACGCTTCAGAGGAAAGGACATCTCCTGTCTGTTAAAACATATTTCCTCGTATCCTCTCTCCTCGCATGATTCCCTGGTGGGAGGGACTAAGACGCAAGGAAAGGACGCAAGTGAGGGAAACGGGGATTTAGAGACTTGTCAGAGAACTGTCAATCACACCGAGGCTGGCTAGTTACCTTTATAGCTTGCTCATACTACCCTGCTTTCATGCTCCACTGGTTACAGAAAATGCAGTGAAGCTAGGGTGACCATACTTTAAAGCTGCCAAACCGCGATCGATTAGTGTGCCGCATCATTGAAATATAATGACCTTTTCAAAAATAAACACAAGGTATTTGATAGTGTGTACAAGCGCAGGCTGCAGGCTAAAAGGCCGACTGTGACACATTCTCTGCCAGCTATTTTATATTACTATCTTTCCCTCTGATTATGATCTTTCATATCCCCATTTCCACCACGCACGACTCAAAATGTACGCTTGCAGTGTGTGCCGGGTACTTTACAAGGGAAGGAGTGAGTCTGCTGGCGCTCGTCCAACTTTCCAACAAATTGGCTACCAGCTGACCGGTAACGTCCAATCAACTGATGCAGGTGAATGCATTTGCACAACCTTTATAAGAGATCTCCAGAGCAAAGACCAAAGGCATACAAGTAGTGACATACGTTGACCCGTGCAACTGCCATGCCAATGTAGCACTCAAGTCTATCATGTAGTGACAAAATCTTGACCAATATCCATTCATTGTCACGATATTAAATGACAGAATTGTGGTGTACGAGTCTCTACGTGGCCCACAAGGCTCAGGGGATCGATGCCGCACCCTCGACCATTCCTCACAGGCTCTAAAACGATCCCTGTTCTTTCTGGGGACTTGCCAGCCTCTAATTAACACAGACCCCCCCTCCCTCCCCCCTTCCAATTTTAACAAAGCCGCATGTGCAGTTATTGTGCACCCATGCAGAACCAATCAGCCAAACATGTCTTAATCAGAGAAAAATGGGCTAATATTATTGTACCTGTCGCGTTCTGCTCAGAGCTGTGAGGTGGCCTCGTCTGATTAACCCCCAGTAGCAAATTTGGGAAGGTTGGTTGAGGCAGGATAAAAAATAGTTGAGGTAGTGCTCGTGGGGTGTGGATCGGAACGTTTAATCTCACAACGTTTTCTTGATAAATTGTGCAAAACCCTTTTTTGTGCCACTCATCCTTCATTCGGTTGGCCCCTGCTCCTCTACACTTGGTATCTCACACAACCAGAATAAAAGAAATAAATAAAACTAACATGAAATATGCTCACAGATGTGAACATTATTCATATTTCTTTTTTTTCTTCTTTTTTTCCGTCATGTACAAAGCAGGTTTTTTTCCTCAGCACCATGGCAACACGATTATGTCTTCAGCTCAAGCAACCACTTTCAAGGACATGGCGGCTCTGTTTGGCAAGCCCCGGGATGTACCTTGGATCGAATGAAAGGAACTCCAAACCACTGTTGATGCCAAAAAGGCCATGAATCAGTGGATGGCTGGAGGAAATTTTGTTCATATTATTCTGAACTCAGAGTAGGGTCTTAGGATAAACATAGACTCTCATTTTCACAAAAAGCCAGTGTTCATCAGAGTGAGTGGTGTCAGCTGTAGGCATTCACTTTGCTCTACTGGTAGATGCAAAGGTAGATGTAGCAATTACTAACATGCAAACACCTGTTTGCATTCATGGCTTGATCCATGAAAACAATCTTTGTTTGTACTATTTTTATGCTATTTGTCTTCTTTCTATGGAGGGAAAGTGGAAAAGGCATACTACTCGTTGAGGCTTTGATTGATTTGTTATTGGATAGAGGGTTATTTTTTCTTCACTTTCAAAAAGCTATTGTTTAACCAAGTTTATGTCCACCCACACGTCATATTTGTAAGACTTCTATGAGGAATCGGTGACTTAGTTCAGGCGGGTTTACCCTCTGCGGAATTCTAAAGAGTACAGTGAGCGCAAAAGTAGTACCTCATCTCAATAATTATAGATGTTGGCAACTCGCCAATTAATAGTAGCCACTTGCTATTAATATAACTTAATCAACTATATAACTATATAATCAACAGTTGGTTGTTACACTAGCTCCATCTTGCTCTCCATTGTCAGTTGCTCTGATCGTCTAGTAATGATTCAGATGGGTTTACAATGGCGTTGTAAGCCTTGTGTGTCTCATGCAGATGCTAACGGGTGGCTCGGGGGGGTCGGTATCAAGATGCCAACGGTCACTGACCGAGCGTCTGTATCAAGACGCCCCAGAAGTGAGTATTTTAGATTTTTTGTTACAAGTTAGCATTTTTTTGGCTTCCACCATAATAGTTTCTGCTATCTGAAGCAGCAAAAGGTGATGACAGAGCTCACACAATCTGAAGTCATTGATAACCTTACATTACTTACAATTATCTGGAGTTCAACTTAAATGGAATGAAGCAGTTTGGCCCGGACTCTACGCAGCCTTCTGCCAGAAGGTGGGGGTCTGTGGGAAGAGAGGCCACATCAGCATCATGGTCGCCCTCAAAGGACCGGTTGTAACTGTACAGTGGTGGGCCGTGGATTTTCTACCTGCGCGTTCAGTGGATCAGCTGAGCTAAAAATGTAAATTTCTCTGTTACTATGACATAAATCCATTTAATTTAGGGTTAAGAAACCCGCATTACTTATCAAAGCTCAAACTTAAAACAGATGAAAAAAAACAAAACAAAGATTATATTAACTTTGTTCAAAGCTTTTTTGTCACCGTTGAGAAGGACATAACTCTAATAAGAACATGCATGTGGTCTGGGGCAGTGGTTCAACTGGTCTGGCTGCAGGACTCACCATCACCCCTGAATGACCCGCCGAGATCCAAAGCGAGGAACATTTTCAACTTCTCAATTTGATTTAATGAAAATATAGTACAGTTTGAACCTGAGATAGTATCACAGTATGCCAAACACAGAAATATTCCCTTTTACACTCAATTAAAAAAATAAAAAGTGCATCTTTAGGACACAAGGTAATACAACACACATAACAATTGTATAACTTCAGCCTTTTTTAACACAACATAAATAAAAAAAAGGTTGGGAATGAAGCAAACTATCACAAATAGTCTGGTGTGTAAACTCACGCAAGTAAAGTGTGTTGTGAAAGCAGCATTGAGGAGTGTGTGAATATTCAAGTTATTTTATATAGCCCAAAATCACAAATTAAAATTTGCAATGTGTACACATAACATCCCTGTCCCGGGGCCTCACATCAGATCAGGAAAAACTCTCCAAATAAAGATAGTAAAAACCCTTTCACAGGGAAAAAAAGAGAGCAACAGAGTAGGATCCATCTCCCCGGATGGACAGAAGCAATAGATGTCATGTGACCAGAATGAACAACGTAACAAAGTTACAGCACATTCAATGAATATGACAGGAATTGAATAAATGGCACTCTGCTGCATTCAAAATTCCCTTCAAAATAAAAGCACAGGATTTTTTTTTGAACAATCATCTTCTTTGGCTTGGCATTGAGAGATCGTTTTCCCTGTAACAGACTTCAAACTGTCTTAAACCTTCCTATTTGCTGATTTGTTGGTGTTGCTGGTGAGCCCCATGACTGTGGTGTCGTCAGCATATTGGTTGATGTGATCATGCTTAGCAATCTAGTTATGGTTCAGGAGAATAAACACCAGTGGGCTACAGCCCTGAGGGGCTCCAGTGATACAAATATAATATTAGGTATAGTAAAGTGTCAGGTCAAAAACTAATATTTTTCTTCTAATTAGTGAAAGTGCAATAATAATACATTCATATTTGTCTCAAAAACATTGCCCATCTATGCCCCTCCCTCTCCTGCTCAGCCACTGAAACACCCACCTTCATCGCCTCACGATTCAGCGACTGCAACAGCATCCTGTATGACACATCCACCAAAATCATCAACAAGGTCCAAAACATCCCAAACTCAGCTACCCGTCACCCCAGTCCTTCAAATCTTCCATTGGCTTCCCATTCGTCAGTTCTCAAAATGTTCCTGCAAAGCCCTCCAGCACCTTTTCTTCCTTTCCAACCTCCTGCACCCACACACTCCCACCTGCATCCTCAGATCTGCCAACCCTCTCAGCTGGTCCAGATACCGGACCTGGGGGGACAGGGGCTGGTATTCGCTTTGTTTATGTTCTTATTGCTTTTAATGTTTTCTAGTTTTAAGACGTAAAGTGCCTTTGATTAGCTTTTAAAGTGCTATACAAAATAAATTAATTATTATTTGTATGATTCATTTTTTTTTAGGGTTTTAATTGGTAATTAATTTGTAATAGAGAGGTTTAAATGGTTTTGCTCTTTTTTTTGTTCCTATCCTTATCATGGAAAAGACCAATAACCAAGTTCATCCTCGATTTGTGTGACTGTTGTCAATGTATTATATATATATATATATATATATATCTTCCCAGCCTCTTTATTCTTGCCATTACGAAGGCTGTAACTCTGCTTGCCGGGTTTTGGACAGTTTCTGTCAGCACAATCTATTCTTCTTTTTCCAGCAGAGGTTCAACACAATTAGTTCCCCGGCTGTTAAATGTGTTAAATTGCCTGAAGCTTGTCATAGAGGTCTAAATGGTTTGCTATAAATGTTAGCCATGTTAACGTTACACACTATTAACAGTCTAATGAAAGTCTCAGGAAAAGATCAGTGCCACATTAGATAAATTGGAAACCATATTTTACATCACTGACACTTTCTTTTTTTGCCCAAACCAAAACGATTACATGGCACAAAATGAAGTGTCATGACGGCTTCAGCAATTATTATCTCATATGTAGAGGAAGAGGCTTGACTGTGCCTGTTAATTAAATACACATACAGAGGAGACTTAAATGAACTATTTTAACTCGCTAAACAAGCATCCATTTCTTATTTAATGGGGTTTAATTAAGGAGCAGCATCAACTCATATTGCTGCCTCATTCTCTTTGACTCTCTCTGCCAGTCCTCCATGGACGTTATAATAGGCAGTGGAGGGGGCCCAGGCAGCAGGCTTTGAGTCGGATGACGTGGGAGGGCCACATGCGTCAGAAAATGGATGAGGGCGTGAGTAAGCAAGTAAGGGCGGGCGGGCGAGGTAGTCGGAGCTCCACTATCTAACAGCGCCGGTTCAACAATGTTCTCCTACGAGTTTGCTCTGATCAGACAGCGATGGGTGGCGGGCTCAGTATGAGGCAGAGCTGAGGAAGCTCTGCACTTCTCAACGCTACACAAAGAAGTACGGGTGTACTCTCCTCAAGCTACTGTGCTCTGCAAATAGCCCAGTGCACACACTATTACTGAGGTAAAGGTTGAGACAGCAAGTCATATTGGAGGAGTAAATGCATGCATCCATCAAATAAATAGTTTCTTCGTAATGTCTTGCATTTGATCGCATTTTACTCGACACAGCTAATCTTCTACAGCCTTTTGGTTTTGGCATCAGTAACTGTTGAGGCCCCTTTACTGTGCAAGTTTGAGACTGAAGTTGATCAATCCGGAGGGCGGTGTCGCAAAAGATTTGTCATTCAACGTGAAACAGAAGTCCTGGGTCCTGTGAGACCAAAAGCGTGCAGGTATTTCAGTCCACAATTCAGGACTGAGTTCTCAAAATATTACTGCTGCTACAACCAGCAGCAACCTCTGGCTCTGAAAAGTGAAGCCAATGCAGAAGTGTCTTAAATTTGTATTGTTTTGAATGGCTGTAAGGGTTGACTCTTCCGATTGTATAAGTCTATGAGAAAATTACTTCTCTCTTGAATTATTTCCTCATTAAACATTGTAAACACGAGTTTGTTCTGAATCTCTAGTTTCAAGTCTTCTTCAATACAGCATGATGTTCATTTAGTAAATTATGGTCCCATTTAGAGTCAAACAGACCATAAAGCAGAGTATACTTTAGTGTGGGACTTAGTGTGATTGACAAGTCGCTACCTCAGCCTTGTCTGGAGTTTGTCCGAGTTTATGTCTTACAATTTGAATCCTTTCACAGTGTATTTTCCGTTATTATTATTAAGTTATTTGTAACATTTTGATCGTCTAAAAGTATTTTCCCTGTTTGGTTGCACTTAGCTTCACCCTCTCGTGTCAATTGTGATTAAAAAAATAAATTAGGATGGCGACGGCCTAATACCAAGAAGGCAAAAGTGGAGGTCAAGGTGCTGTACTCAAGGCTTCAAGACAAATCAATGGGTGATGGTACAGTGACCACTTCCTCTTTTTATATACAGTCTATAAGCAGAATACCCTGGATTGATATTCCGTAAGACCTATTTAAAAATAAAGTTTTGAGAGAAAAAAAGGGAAGTAGGGAAGTTTCTTAACGAAACCATTTCAATCATGGTTCGACTATTCACAACACAATCGGTGAACAATCTGACATGCCTCATATTTATATCATACAGTCTGACAAAGAGTGCGGCCGAAACTTTATTAAAACCATCTTGCACAGCGTGACATGCAATAAACTTACACGATCATTGAAGTGATCATTCCAAAGTTTCAGGCTGTTCTTTGTCACCACTGGCTTACAACGATTAGAAAAAAGCACACAGTGAGCCAACACACTCGATTCTGACTCCTCATGTTCTGCTGCTGATGATTCTCCCTTCTGGGAAATAAAAGCAGTCCCTGACCAACAAAAGCATCCCATACTACAGCAGTTTCTTTCCATCCGCTGAAATGATCTTTAAGCAATAACACCACTAATGTACATGGTTAATGCACGAATCCTGTAATGTTCCGAGAACACATAGTGCATCAAACGTAGACATTAGGCAGCCTTAGGTTTTTTTACACTGTAATTTTGATTCAGAAAATCTGGATTATGTTTTTACATAAGAAAAACTTAGAAAGTGATGGTTGACCTTGTTCTGTTGGAAGACAGCCCATTTTCTTGGCCAATGGATGAGAGATTTGACAACGATTTTGTCTCTTGAAAAACGTATTGTGAGAAAGAAAGCTTCTGAGATTGTTTATATTTGGTGGATATTTTTAAAATTTGTGAAAATGGTGACATTGAAGAGGCATTGGAAGAGTGAGGCTAAGGTGAAGGACATAAACTCATGTTTTTGTGAGGAAGATGTGCTATACTGTCCTAAATGTATGACCATTATAAAAACAAATAAGTTTATTTTTGTTTATTTCATTTTGTCTAATTATCTCCCTTTTGAGTTATTTATTTATTTTGTTTATGTTCATGTTTTAATTTTAAGGACTATTATTTGAATTTTTGTGTTTGTGTTTTATGTAAAGCCATATGTTCTAACTGGAGAGAGTTATTCCATGTTTGCACCAGGCATTAAATGTATTACATAAATAAACACTTGTTCAAGGAAACAGTTTAATAAATGCATTTGCCTATTTGCAAAATGTTCATTCAACAATCCCTGGTTTGATGTGTTTTCAAATAACCTCTTTTGGCAACTACAGTTTGAGTCCCTTCCCTCTGGCAAGAGGCTGTGGTCCATCAGGACCAAGACCTCATGCCACACCAACAGTTTTTTCCCGTCGGCAGTCGGGCTCATCAATAGAGCCCGGGTCCCCCAGGACTTTCCCTACCGTTCACTCCCCTGCACATCCCTCCACACCTCATATATAATTACACTTGTCACTTTCACACAATCAATCACTTCATTCCATGCACTTCACTTATTTTAATTTTTTACTTTAATTTTTATTTTCTGTAGATCTATCTGTAAATATTCAATACACCCAATTGTAAATATCCATGCTCCCTTTTTATTGAACTCTGTTTCATGTTTATCGTTAAATATTATGCACCTCCCGCCAGGAAAATTCCTGGTTTGTGTAAACTTACTTGGCAATAAATGGTTCTGATTCTGATGATTATGACAAGTCAAAGCCCTTGGTTTCGGTAAAGAGTGTGGTCTTGGTGAAATGTTTTTTAAAAGGTGAGACTGATTTGAAGCACACGATAGGATTGGACGTGTTAATATTTTTAATATTTAACCCAACTAACCACCATCTTTCCTTGACCAAGTGTTTCACTTACATTAACCAACTCCTTGAACAAAACCCAAATATTCTTGACCAGCATTAAGATAGTCTCGGCCTGCATAAGCCAGTGAGAATAATTGCCATTCGTTGCAATCCAGGCGCAGATTAAAACACTGAATGAAATTGTGGATAAAAACACAGTATTGTGCAGCCTTGGCAGAAGTATCTCCTCTCCGAGTACTTTCTAGTGGTATGCTACGAACCTGCACACATAGCCAGCAGACTGCTGTCTTAGTGACGCTTTATACTGAAGGACACAAGGTCATAGGCTTTAAAATATATAGATATTATGAAAAAAAGGATCATTTGTGAGGTAAAAGGTGAACAAATCTAACTACCTCATGTCAATTTCAGTTGTCTTAATCTCAAAATTCATGTTGCAGTTATCATATCAATATGTTCTGAGTCAGTCAGTCTTCAGTAGTGCATGTCACTCACGAGCCAGGTAAAGAAGGCTGCAGCTATTGTCAGGGTTCATCAATTTATATCGTATGCGGCTCGTATTATTTCTTTCTTTTAGTCTTGCTGTATATGAAAAAAACTATGCTGCCTATTGCCTGTTCTCCCTCTCTCTCAGCCCCAAATGGGGTTTCATTTGCATTTGTTATGAACATTGAAAGTTGGATTCAAGTATCGTCACATTTCATGAATAAAAATATATATTTTCAGTGTTTGTTGGGCCTTGCACCACCTTCTGTGTCCCTTCTGGTTCCAAAAAAACTAGGCAAGGTCCGAAATGCCCAACTTGACTTGACTACAGTCTATGAATATAGCCTTCCACTCATGTTCATTTTGCTTTTAAACTGATATAAAATGTTATTTCAAAGTTATAAACAAAAATATAAAAAAGGCTCAAAAAAGCAGCAACCTTGTACTAGCTGGTCTTGGGGCCTGACTCAGCACTTCTTAGCCAAGACAGTCAATTTTAATTTGAAAAACAATGACTTTGTCCTGTCTCAGAAAATGAGGGTGAAAACCACTGCAAGGAGGAAGTGTTCCTCTCCACTATTTTAATACAGTAGAGAATGACAATTACACTGCAGTACATTTCCTCATTACCTCCACAAGTATAAGACAAGTAAAAGAGCCCGGCATTTACACATTATGCAAAAAATAGAGACAAAAAAATCACAATAATTACTCTTTAAAATAACTTGAGGTCCACATGTGGAACCACATTCTCTCATTCTCTTTGCGACCCTGTGTATATTTTCCCACAACCCTGTTTCTCAACGTTCTGGCACAGATCGCTTCAGATCGTCCTGTACTCGCACTCGCCAAAAGACCGCGTGCAGCTTTCGAGACAATTGGCCCTTTCTGGGGCATCGCACCTGGGATTTGTGATTGTAATTTAATTTCAGCCCCCGATGGTTGATTGCCTCAACTAATCCCATAATCCCGGTGTACAGAGAGATCGTGAGTGTTTGGAGGAAAGACGGAGAGGATGACTAAAAGACAAAGCCGTAGTTGTGAGGAGAGAGGAACAAGAGGGGGAAGGGAGACACACTGCTAATGAGACATACTGAAAACAGGAGCACTGGCTGATGTAACTTCTTATGGAATCCTTACTTTGGGGCTTTTGGGTTTAAGGGAACTGGCTGCAAAGGAGACAAGGTTGCACGGGGGTGCCAGCATTAGAGTGTCCCGAAGTTCACTATGTTCCTTGAGGAAAATATGTCACAATGGAACAGCGTGCATTCCAAATTAAGAAACTTAATTCAGCCCGTGTTAAATGTAGGATCTTAATGGTGAGGCAGCCGGATGTACATCTGTGGCTGTAAGTTAATTGGGAGCAGTGCTAGTTTGAACCATACTGCATATTCTCATTGTGAACAAATCCCATGAAAAGACTCAAACCGACATTGTGTTTCTCCGTCTCTTGTTACATTCTTACTTCCAAACCCAAGCTGCGCCTCTAAGATCATAGCCCACTGGTTCCTACTGAAGACGTGAATCTATAAAATGGCTCACAAATTAAGAATATAATTAAAAACTGTGGTTTAAAAAAAAAGTTAAACAAGTGGAAATAGTTTATTCTAACAAATAATAGTCCCTAACAGGACTACTTTCAGTGGCAGATTAATCTGGGGTTGTAGTGCGTCTTTGTGGCAGCAGGACGTTGGATGTGGGATTAAGTGTTCATGGTAATGACGCCCACTCAAACTGTGCATCTCACTGGTGTCTTTGGAATAGTTTAGAGGCCAACTTGTTAGTGGGATGAACTCATTGTCAGTTTTGGTCTTTTCAAGTTTTTTTTTCTTTGACTTTGCTCAATTACAGGCCAAATACCTAATTGCCTGGGTTGAACACATTACGTAGGTTAAATATTTATAGCTATAAGTAGTAACAATGTATGATAATAGAATGGCCAGAGACACAAGAAGTAGTGATCTGAGCACCGCCTGTAAACATTAGGTCGGCTCATTTATAAAAATGATATGGTAATTAATGATAACTTGACAAAACTAGTTGTTTTTCCCAGAAAGCATGTATTTTGTCCAACGCTTCAGAAGATAGTGAACAACATGGAGAATTGCCGATGACAAATCACTGCTTGACTTTTCTTTAGTGTTCCAAAATGTCTCCGTCAAGCCAGTCAAACTCACTAATTGCAGTTTGTTGCTGAGAAACCTGATGGCTGAGAGAAGTCATGTACTTCTGCTGCTGTTCTTTTCTGCACCATTATGCACCTCAATCCAGCATTAACTGTTGTTGGAGAGGGTTTGACTAGTCAACGTCGCGTTCCTGTTCAAACTGTGTATTTCCATCCACATAACTGACATACATTCATACACTCGGTATGCAAAATAAATTGCCCATAACTACTTTTTCCACTAAAGAGAAGAGAAAATGAGGCCGTACAGTAAAAAGGGTTGGTTACCTCGCTAAGGAGGTTGGAGGTATGCAGCCTGCAGCTTTACATTGAACAGCTCACCTTGTCTCCTCCTCACTGTTTTATTACTCCCTGACTAACCACCGTTAGCGCAGGAAGGGCAGACTCCGCCACTACCAATCAATACCAATGTCTAGAAAGATAAATACTAAACATTCAATGGCTTTTGCAAATGGATTTGATTTCACGAAAGTCATTATAGGAAGAGCTGTTCTGATACCAAGACAGTATCAGTAATGGAAAACAGTAGCAGCTAATGAGTGAGCTCTTCTCTCATATCTGTTTAGAGTTACACATGTGCAGTGATCAGGCAGATGCTAGCGGAGTGTGTAGCATTAGCAATATTTTACACTGGTTTCAGATCCGTTCTCTGTATCAGCCTAATTATGACTTCAAATCAGGGAACAACCTCCGTATCTGAAGCGTGAAGCCAATGGGGAAGTGTCTTAGTCCTGCATTCTTTCAAATGGCCAGCAGGGGGGTGACTACATGGTGAGAAGTCTATAGGAAAATGACCGTACTTTTCACTTGATTTATTCCCTCAGTAAGACATTGTAAACTTGTGTTTATGGTCTCAATCTCTAGTATCAAGTCTTCTTCAATACAGCATGATGTTCATTTAGTAAACTATGGTTAATTTCGAGTAAACTAGATGATAAAGTGAGGCATGAGCTCCCAGTAAACTACAAAAAACACCTCAACCTGTGCAATATTAATACACTGTTCTATATAGTTATATTTATTCTGTATGTATATAAATATATATATGAATATATATATATATATATTCAGTTATTGTATTTCTTTACTGTTTTTATAACAGTTTTTTACTGTTATTTATATTGCTTGTTTTTGATTTTCACTTTGTCTCTTGTGTGCACTTTACCCTGTTTGCTGCTGTAATCCTGTAAATTCCCCCACTGTGTGACTAATAAATGAATATCTTATCTAATCTATGTCACTCCTTCACATTCCAAATATGGTCACTTCTGTCCACTTCTGTCCGCAAAAAGTCAAGATGTCCTCAAACCAATGGGTCCACGCCCACTAATTATATGCTTCAAATAGACTCGTATTAGTTACAAGTAAAATAATTTAAAACTCTACACTTTAGGCTATGACCAATAAATAAAAGCGTCCAATAGAATGGACGCTGTTTATGATGGTGCCAACCAACATGTAACATAACCATGAGGATGCACATCATGCCTTAGTGGCCTTGAGTGGATCATGTAAGAAAACAGAGGGATACGTTGATAGTGAACAGTTTGCAGGTGCATGTAATATATGCAGCCTCTACAGGCACCGTTGCATTGCATACGGAATGTATTTGCTCATGTAAATGAGTTGGACTATGCGTGCATGCCTCATTGTCATTCATGTCATGATCCAAAGGTGAAGAGGACTGTCTTGAAACACTCAGGATTTAAAACAAAAACATCCCTATGGAGCTCAATGCGGTCACCAAAATCATGCAAGAGTCAGTTTATTAGACATCACTGCTAACACTTTCAGTGTGATCATACTGTTTTTCCGAGATGCAGAAAGCAAAACATGTGTGATGTATGCAGACGTGCACTAAATGAAGCTGTCACAGTGAGACAGGTGCTCGGAGTATCGTTACTAATGAACAATTAGACAAGATGCCTCAGCCCTCCACGAAGTTATCTTAAATGGGATGGAACAGATGCCTCGCGGGTAAATGGGTTGCTCACAGAGTTGGCCTTTAACGCAATATTAATACGCTCTGGTTGGGATACACTGGCTTGTTTTTCCCAAGCCAGGATCACACCATGAAGTGCGTTCAATAAATCACTGGCAAGGGAACTTCCATTTCGCGACTCTAAAGAAAAGCATCCCGCCTCTCACACTCGGCCTTGACGCATACAGTACATTTAAAGTGTCTGCTATTTGCATTGAAACATTAGCGGAAGGCTACGACATCAGCGTCAGCACAACCTGCAATATCAGCCAATTGAATTTCCCAGGAACAAAGAAGCTGGGGCTGCTTTCAAGACTCTTTCATCATTGACATTGATGAGAGTTTGTTTTTTAAGATTTGCTTTGGGGCCTTCATGGGCCCCGTTCAGACCATATGAGTGGTTGTTGTCACTTGACCGTTTTTTTTAAGCCTCGGGTTTAACATTCTGGCCGTTGTTGGGTTTTGGTTGTCACCGTCTTGGTATTTCTTGGTCATAGGTTGAAACATAAACAGAACATTTCATTTTGTAGGCGACCAAAAGGTGACAATTAACTTTCATGAATTGAAAACACTCTTTGAAAGGGTTAAAGTTCCATGATGAAACTACAGACAACATCCAGACCAGACAATGCAACCTGTCAATCACAAGGTATGATTTCAGATTCAGATTCAACTTTATTGTCATTGCACATAGTACAAGTACCATGACAACGAAATGGAGTTTGCATCTTCCAGAGTGCAAAAGAGAAGCAGTTAAGGTGCAGTGCGGTGGATAATACAATGAAGACAGTATAAACATTATATATATATACATATATATATATATACATATATATATATATATATATATATATATACACACACACACACACACACACACACACACACAAACAATGGTGTCTGGTGTTAGTCTGGGGGAGGGGTTGGTACTTGGTAGTGGTGATGGGATGGGGTCTGTCACCGTGATGCAGAGTTAAGGGTGTTGACAGCTGAGTGGAAGAAACTGTTCCTGAAACTGCTGGTCCTGGAACGGAGGTTTATATAGTGCCTCCCAGAGGGGAGGAGGGCAAACAGTCTATGGCTGGGGTGAGTGCCTTTTTGACCAGGGTTGAGGTGTTGAGGGTCCAAGAGAGGTCTTCTGAGATGTGGACACCCAGGAACCTGAAGCTGGAGACACGCTCAACCTCCGTTCCATTGATATGGATGGGGGAGTGTGTGCAGCGCTTTGTCTTCCTGAAGCTCACCTAGTTTAGTGTTCAGTTTGGAGGGGATGATGGTGTTAAATGCTAAATATAGTGGGGAAAAAAAGGTTTTACCGCCGATCGTTGTCTGCCAATATTCTTTACAAATATGCGATCAGGACATGCTTTCTTTTCGCCGATCTCTTATAATGTTACATTGTAAACATCAAATCCCATGTTTAAATTGACAGAAGAGCTGGTAACCGTGGCAGCGCTGGTAACCATGGCAGCACTGCTAGCGGCTAACAAACGAAGGTTCTGTTCAGTAACATTATGCCAAGTTCAGGCTCTGTTCAGTGAAGATTTGTATTGGGCGAAGGTAAATTATCATGATTTGTTCACTTTCTTCTTGTAAAATGTAGTTCTGGTGAGACACTTGAATGAATACAGTTGTTAGGAGATGATTTTACAGCAAAATAAATAGATATTAGACATGCATTTTGACATGTTTACAATACCTCTAGCAGCGTATAATACACCATTACATCTACTAATGACAAGATTAGTTTCAATCAATAAAAATAGAATCTTTTTAGAAGAAAAAAAACTAATACAATACTAAGTGCAATACTAAGAATTTGGGATGATTTCCACTGACTTCAGAGCGGTTAAAGGATTTTTGGGAGGATGGCACAAAAAAAAGAATAGTCTGGAGCAGTGTTCCATCTAAGCTGTGCGCGTGCGCGGCCGAGCAGGCCAATCGAATTGGCCGCGCAATAGATTTTTCAGACCGCGCACATTTTTCTGACCGCACAAACGATTTTTTTTCAGGAGTTAAAAATATTTTTTGCGGCAGTGTTTCTGAGATAGGAGTGAGCCATCTACGCAATAATACGATCTTTGATGTGACGTATCGAGTCTTCTTGGCCAATCAGCGTCCCGTTTCTCGACATGCGCTCTCTGTACCTCTGCTAGCGCTCTGCCTCCGTTAGCACCCCCCACCCCCGCTGTCCTCCTCTGGGCGCCAGGAGTGAAGCTCGCCCAGAGCTCCACATGAGCTAGGGCCGGCGCTCTTTAGGCTCCTCTTGGCGGACCCTGCTCCAGCAGCTATAGGCTACCATGGCGAAAAGAAAGGCAGAGCAGGTGCCCCAGAAAAAGGTCTGCCTAACGTTTAAACATGAGTGGCTAGATGAAATAGTCCAAACTGACACAGGTAGGATGAAACTTTCAGACATATTTAAATATGAAGAATATTAAGTTATTAAATTGTTTATATAGGCTACCTTTAGGAAAAATGACATGTCAATTTAATAGGCCTACAAATTATTGTTAACCACTGCACTAGTATTTTTCTTTCAATGACGTTCCACTTAAATGTTGTACCTGCTGAGAAATGACTAAACATCTTTGATACTTTTATTTTTTATATATATCATTATCAGTCATAACCAGTGAACCAGTCATAACCTCCCCTTATTGAAGTTCAACAAAGAAACATCCTTTAACCTTATAAGCCCCGTTAAGCCCCAAGGCATTTTTTAGGATTTAGCTCGAAATAGCATACCCAAACTAAAAAGGGTGTATCTCTGCAACCACAAGGGCTATTTGAATAACTTGGGTGTTATAATAAAGGCAACCCTTGTGAGCTTTTGGTCAGATGTGTAAATATTAGTATATATGTTGCTGGCTAAGAGTAAATAAAGATTGAAACACAGAACAAATAGAAGTTCCAGGTCCGCCTATAGAAAAAAGCACTTTCAGGATGATTATCTCCTTGAAATGATGCTTCACTAAGCCCTGAAGCTCTCCCAAATCATAGCACAATATGTGAACAGTCTCTCTGCATTGTTTTCACTTGAAAAAGTGAAGCAGAACAAAGTCAGATTGGGTAAAGTACAGAGAGAATTCAGGCGAGGTTTGCAAAATTTGCATTTCGGCACATTTGCGCATATTTTCGCGCATCTGTGACATTTGAATTTTTTCATGTAGCAAACCTTATATTTCACTTTCATATGACTTATGGTGTTAAATAAACTTGTATCAGTGTTGATTTACTGGGGGAAATGCATTTTTTCAACAACAACAAAATAAAGTTTCAAAATGTGCTGACTCAGCGATTTGCAGCAGAGGGATTTGGTGAATAGATTTGGAATCTGTGTGGAATTGTCTTGCTTTTTGCTATTTGTCTTTTTCTGACAGCACCAAGCTACGGGCTGCTAGTTCCGGAAACATGCAGAGTGGGCTGACTTGTGACAAAATTATAACTATTTTATTTTAATAATTATTTTAGTTGGTGTTTGAGTTGTGTTGAAATGGCTGACTAATTATTGTAGCCCAGGTTCTCTTGTTTAATTTGATGTGTAGCATCAATATATTTGTTCATGATTATTGTAATGTTTTACACAGTTTAATTAAAATTTAAAAAAGGACCTATATTGGTCCATACGGGGCTTAAAGATCCTATCAGCGCCTGTTAGTTCTCTAACATGCAAGCCTTTCTCAGGCACACTCTCGGTTGGAGCTCTGAGGTGACGGCAAAGGGGAGCAGGATATTGTTGTCGCCTCTCCTGTTCTGTTCCCACGACACTCCAGTTTATACCTTCAGTTTACACTACCACTCCCCGGCACATCGTAATCAGAGTTTGAGTGGCAGCCACGGGCAATCGCCTCAGCTCTGAGCTCCAGAATTGGGGGGAAATACGGGGTTACGGTTGAGCCTCCCGCTCAGTGTGTTTGTGTATAATTGTGCCATTTTGTGAGGTTGTGTTGTCCGCTAATGCCATGCAGAGACACAATACAGTTTTTACACAATAATAACCTCAGGTGGCTAATGGAGCAGACTGTCATGAGGTGTAAATGGGCTTTCCGGACTGTTATAATTATTTTTTTCTCTATTGTTTTGTTCACCGTTTTTCCCACAAGTGACCCTTGTGATGATCATGTCAACAAAAAAGGGTAGCAGACATAAACGATGAAGTCAACTGCACATTTGAGTGATAATGTAACATTTGTTCATCACAGCAACGTATTAATGAGGAAAAGATTAAAGGGCCATTCCGGGTATTTTTTATTACATTTGTGTGAATAAATCCCCAGATTGAGTTGTTTCATACGTAGCATGAACGTACGTCCAGTCTCAGGAAAGAGGGAATTCCTTCAAGTTTGGACACAAACGTCCACTTGAACTTGGATTATTATTTGGTGGTCGCTGTGACCTAATAAAACCCCTATAACTCCTATAACTCAAAAATGTATGAGCTAATTAAAACAATCTGAAAAACACAACTGTCTAAAAGGCGGTGCGGTAATTCTAGTTTTAAACATTAGAGCATAGAAACCAAACGTACAAAAGTGTGATCTTACAAATGAGCACAATATGCTCCACTTTTTAACGTTAACCGTCCCATAGCTGGCATGCAAAGGCATTATATAGAAATCATCTGTGACAATAAAAAAAATCCCCTCCAGGTTTGAAATATGCTGACACCACTGACACCGAGAAGAACTGCTTTTGAAACAGCCGATGCATGCATTAACACCTAAATCTTTAAAAATATATAATGTCCTCGACATTGTCATTCATAGCAGGAAGTGTGGTAAATTACAAACTCTTAAACTTAACAAAAAACAATAGGCACCAAATGAGAAAAGAAAGTACAAATCCTACGCAGACGAACTACACAGTAGACGAGCCATAAAAGCCTGGATAATGCCCTTCCTGAACTCCCGTTGTGGATCCAATTTCACCGCAGAGCGTGGCAATGCCATTAAAGGCATGGATATACAACACACACTCACATCACACCACACACAAGAGTATTGCACGGTGCATGTCCCGGGGGACGGGAGGCGGTTCCACCTCAGGGAGCTGTGAAGGCCGGCGCTCGACAGAGTCAAGCCGGCTGCATACAGATGACTGGATGGCTGCATAGGGGCTTGCTGTATACAGTGTGTGTATGCCGGGGTAAAGGGAACATGCCACTGGGGGAGGGGGGTTGGCCTCAGAAACAGATGGCGTTTTCAGCTGGGACGAGGGTTGTGAATGAAGAAAGGGTCCTCAGGCTGCAGAGAGAACGGAGAGACGCGTTTAGAACGTAAAGTTCGGGTTTTGACACGCGCTGCTATTGCCGGCGTCCAACTACAGGATTCACTCTCGCTTCATTCACTCATTTGTTACCTGATGGAACGCCCCCACCCATCAAATCATTCGTCTTATTTATATATATATATATATATATATATATATATATATATATATATATATATATATATATATACATACTTGTTATTACATAATGATAATATTGAACAATGTCGAAGTGCAGTTACATTAATCAAAAAGCTATTATATGTATATGTGCATAACAATTGGTGTAATGCCTCACAGCCAGGCCTGGACTGGGACAAAAATTGGGCCCTGGACTTTTTGGTCCAGACTGACCCACCACAATCCGCGCGCAGATACTGTGCCAAGTCGGTCCGTTGATGTACTGTACATATAATCCCACAAGCCCTTAATAACACTACTATAATGAATAATATCCCTTGATATTATGGAGCATTGAATAAAATAAATGATGACTACACAGTATGTTGCTCACTTGCTCTTAAGAAGGATACTGGAGATAGGATTTAAGATTCAAGAGTGTTTATTTATACGAATACTCATACAAATACAATTCCCTGTGAAAGACAGAAACAAAAGATGTTATTAATATCCATGCAAGTTGTCAAGTGTTGACTACAATAAATGTATAATAGATAGCCAAGAAAAGAGTGTATTGCTCTTACAAGGAGGATACTGGCACAGGTACATCAGGACAGTCGCACTGGAAGACAACTGTAGGTCCCTCACAAAGCACACACTGGAACAAATATAAAGCTCTCCTCAGCCCTGTGAAAGCAAGACAACATTTTTTTTGTGATTTGAACTGATTACAATTAGTAAATTAACAACCCAGTACTTAATATACTCATTTACAACAATACTCACAGATGAAATAAAATACTCTCTGGTCCTTGATGAACTGCCTGCTTTAAACATATTTTTCATAAACAGGTCGGGGAACATCTCCTCAAACAAATAGGCAACCTGTGTGTGTGTGTGTGTGTGAGAGAGAGAGAGAGAGATTTTTTTCAAAAACACTTTATTTTACATATTCATCCTTTTTTCAACTTTTACAAATAAAGTGCTAATGTTTTAAAATCACAGGTTGTTTTGTTAAAACCCACACACATAATTTACCCGGTAAAAACTTGTGCAACCACCAATTCCTTGTCAACAACAGAGCAAACAATATCATTAAAACACCAACGTTGTTTAAAAGCGTCCAAGTCTCCAATGTGTCTATAAAACCGGAACTCTAGCCCGAGTCTGGCCCTGATGTTACACAGCCAGACTGCCCTGGCCTCCTGCCCCTCTTTGCTTTCCACTCTGGCTTTTCTGCTTAAATAAATAGACATTTTTGCTTCTCCTGAAAGATAATTCAGGAGCTGCTACTTTTCTTTTTCTATCTTCTTGTAGGCAGCTCCCATGATAAAAAGCTTTTCAGTAAAAACTACATTAAAAAGACTAAAAACCAATGTTAAAAGAGTGAAGAAACTCGCAAGTCTCTTGCACTCAGTAAAAACATGGTAGATAGTCTCCCGGAGATCGCAGAAGGGGCACTGGCTCAAAACAGAAGGGTTAATAACAGAGATAAAAGCATTTGAAGCGACAGCACCGTGTAAAATCCTCCACTGGAGGTCGGCAGTCCGTTTCTTCAGGGGAGGTTTGTATAAAATCTTCCACTGTGGGTCAGGTCCATTTTGTCCCAGTCTGTCTGACCACACAGTGGGGCGCCGGTTGCACATCCCAGACCTGTTTAATCCTTTCACACAGTTAAAATACAGAGTCTTCTTGTCTGCTCTGTGCAGAGTCAAATCTTCTGGGCGTGTCGTAGAAAGCAGGGGGCCGGTGAGCTCCCCTAGCCCCGGGCTCAGGGAGATCTCAGGGAAAGGGTCTGCAGGGTCCGGCTCGACTTCTCTTTGGCTGTAGTTTCTGAGGAGGCTCCTCTCCTTCCAGGTCAGTCTCTGTCTCCACAGCTCCAGGAGCCTCCTCGCCACCCGGACAGAGTGCAGACCCAGAGCAGAGAGCCCAGGGCCGGGGCATCGCTCAGCGTCGGCCCCACTGCATCCACTAGCTGCTGCAGGCACAAGGCTCGTGACTTCAGCAGCGCTCCCGTCAGGCCAGGGGTGGTACTGCAACTAATGTCCAGTTTGGCTCTGTAGATCAATGGCTCTCTCAGCAACCAGTACAGAGAGTTAGACTGTGGGCACCTTTATGAGTAAAAAGGGCCCAATACTTAAAAACACCCTGATAAAACGGAGGCATCGATTAAAAACAGAGCAGTATCCAGCCCCAGGCTATTTGTACGTCTGAGAATGCAGCTAGCCCCATCTCTCCACACTAAACCTTCCGGACTTGTGAGATACTTCTGTATAAATTGGAGCCTAAAAGTGGCCGTCCGGCTGGCCAGGTGTACAAGGCCCTGTCCCCCCTCCTCTCTGGCTAAAAACAGCACCCCCTGTGGCACCCAGTGTAGACCCTCCCAAAAGAAATCCACCATCCTCCTTTGTATGTGGGCTAGAAAGCCTGAGGGAGGGTCTAGGCAGGTTAAGCGGTGCCACAGCTGGGATGCTATAAGATTGTTTAAAACGAGTACTCTACCTTTAAAAGACATCTGAGGGAGCAGCCACTTCCACTTGGAAAGCTTTCCCTCAATCTTCTCTGTGACGCCCTCCCAGTTCTTCTGGACTATGCTCTCCTGTCCGAGATGTATCCCTAGGTACCTGAACCCATCTTTTCGCCACACTAGGTTCTGGGGAAGAACTGGGAGGCCGTCACGCCATTCACCGACAGCGAGGGCTTCACTTTTCTTCCAGTTCACCCTCGCTGCCGATGTCCTGCTAAAACTCGCCACAATGTTAATTAAAAGGTCTGCATCCCTCTGGTCCTTAATAAAAACAACAATATCGTCGGCATAGGCCGATAAAATCATGTTCTTACTAAAACCAGGTAAAAACAGCCCTTGCAGGCTAGAGCGTATCTTGATGAGGAGGGGCTACAGGAAGAGCGCATAGAGCATCCCGGACAGAGCACAACCCTGCCGGACCCCTCTATACACTCTAAAAGGAGCACACAGACTGCCGTATATTTTCAGCACACTCTCAACCTCACTGTACAACACTTTGATCTTAGCTATGAAACCAGCCCTGAACCCAAACTTCCCCATAACTTTCCAGAGGAAGCTGTGTTCAACGCGGTCAAAAGCCTTTTCCTGATCTAGAGAAATCAGACCAGTGTCAATACCCAAAGAGCTGGAGACCTCCAAAACGTCACAAATGAGGTAGACATTGTCTACCATGGACCTGCCGGGCACACAGTAGGTCTGGTCCCGATGGAGGACCTGCTCCATAGGTCCCCTCAGCCTGGAGGCAAAGACTTTGGACAGAAGCTTGTAATCCACACACAGTAGAGACACAGGGCGCCAGTTTCCGATGTCCTGCAGGTTTCCCTTTTTTGGCAGCAGTGTAATCACAGCTCTCCGGCAGGACATCGGCATGGAACCAGAGGCCAGACTCTCATTAAAAACATCAAGTATGTCACTTGAGAAAATGTCCCAGAAAGCCTTGTAGAATTCGGCACAGAGGCCATCAATGCCAGGAGCACGCCGTCCCTGCATCCCCTGCAAGGCGGCCTTTAGCTCCTGCAGGCTTATGGGCTCATCGAGCTCCTTGTTGGTCCCCTCAGAGACCTGAGGTAGCTCCCCACAGAACTCCTCCATCAACGCTTCCTCCTCCCTGTACTCACTCGTATACAGGGAGAAGTAAAAGCCCACAGCTCTCTTTCTGATCTGGCTTGGTTCCACAACTGGCTGCCCTGCGTCTGCTAACAGTGAGTGGATCACCCGCCCCTGCCCACTCTTCTTCTCCAGGCCGATAAAGAAGCTAGAGGGAGTGTCCATCTCCGCGATGGTCTGGAATCGGGACCTGACCAGTGCACCCTGGACTTTTACATCTAACAGGTTGGCCAGAGCCATTCTTTTTCCCTTGAGGACTTCAATATGTCCTCGATCTCCTGTGGACTCGCTTAAGCTCTCTAGTTCCACTATATCAGTCTCCGGGTCCTTCATAGACCTGGTGATGTCTCGGGTGACGTTGAAAGTGTGCTGTTGGCAAAGGAGCCTAATTTCAATCTTACCATGGTCCCACCACTGCATAATACTACTAAAATCACTCTTCTTCAGTCTAAAAACATCCCAGAAATAAATAAGGACCTCTCTAAAAAACTTGTCAAAGGTTAAAACTGAATTAAAATGCCAATATGCACTTCTAGGTACACTATTTCCAATAAAAACATTACATAAAAGCAAAGAATGATCAGTAAAACCGACAGGGACAATACTGCATGTTTTAAAAATACTAAAATGGTGCTTAAAAACATAAATACGGTCTAACCTGGCTGAGGAGATCCTACCCTCCCTAAAGTGGGACCATGTATACTGTCGGCAGTCAGCGTGCATCCTTCTCCACACATCCACCAGGCCATGAGAATGGACTAGCTGCCTCAGAACCTGCTGGGAAGCTGGATGTGGCTCTGTGTGGTTACGGTCTTTTAGATCATTTTCCGTACAGTTAAAATCTCCACCCAAGAATCCTCCGAGGCACAGCCATTTAAAACATCATTAATTTTTTTGTAAAAACAGCTTCCTCTCTGCACCGGTTGCAGGAGCATACACATTGATAAAAACTGCCGTAAAAAGGTCGAACCGTGCTTTAATTAAAAACAACCTCCCCTCGATGATGTGTTTGACCTCCAGTGAAACCGGGGTAAAAGACCTGGAGAAGAGGAAGCCCACTCCTGCACTGAGGTTTGTGTTGTGACTCAGGAGGACTTCCCCTTCCCACTCTCTCCCCCAGTCGGCCTCGTTGGTGCTGTCGCTGTGCGTTGCCTGTAAGAAGAGAACATCTATACGTTTCATCCTGCTAAATTCATAGATAGATGTTCTCTTCTTTACATCTCTGGCTCCATTCACGTTCAAACTCCCCACTCTAAAAGTATTCATTGTGAGTAAGAGATTTAAAACAAAAATAAAAAACAATAAATTAATTAAAACACACATTGGAGCTTTCGCCATTCTCTTTGTTCATAGCTCTCTTAACTTTAGGCACAAGTTTCTTTAATCTGAACCCCTCCTGGTCAGTGAGGCCGGACTCCTCCCTCCGGCTCATGTGGTATTTGGCTGAGGCATAGAATAAACCTAAATCAGGAAAAGCATCTGCAACCTTCACTCCCTTCTTGCCTTTCGTTCTTTGTAGGAACTTTTGTATCCTTTCAGCAGTGTACATTCGTTGCTGCTGGCTGCTGCTTAAGCTGACAGCTGGAGCTTCACTGCAGTCCGACACCTCTGCATCGCTGCCACTGTGCTCAGACGGCCTCTGCTCCCGACCCGTTTGCTCGTCCTCCCCAACCTTGCTGGCCTTAGCCTCGCTGCCTACGCTTTGGCCATTCTTCTTCCTCTTGTGGGCAGCTTTTAGCTCCCCTGCTTCCTCCTCCTCCATCTCTTCTTCTTCCACCTGCTCAGCCCACCACAACCCGCTTACCCTTTCCTCTCCTGACTCCACCACTCCATCAACCTGCTCTGCATCCTCTACGGCACTGGTGTCAAACTCAAGGCCCGCGGGCCGAATCCGGCCCGCTTCGTCATTTTATGTGGCCCGCGACGGCTTCGCGGACCCGTTTTTAGTGAATCGCGGACCTTTGCATGGGCTTTTATTTTGAAAGGGATTTTTTTATGTGCTTTTATTTTGAAGAAATTTCTTTTTTGTGCAGCGGTATGACATCTATTCACACTCGCGTGAGGTTACACGTTGGACTATTTGTGATAGTTCGCTTTATTCCCAACCTTTTTTATTTCATGTTTGTGCATGAAAACACTGTTACACAAGTTATAACATGATTATGTGTGTTGTATTACCTCATGTCCTTAAGATGCACTTTGGGGTTTTAATTTAGTGTAAAAGGGAATATTTCAAACTATTTTGTTTTGTGTTGGCATATTATGATATTGTGTACTTTCTCAGGTTTAAACTGCACCATATCATTAAATCAATTTGAGAAGTTGAAAATGTTCCTCGCATTGGATCTCAGCTTGTCATTAAGGGGTCAAGGTGGGTCCTGCAGCCTGACCAGTTCAGAACCACTGCCCCAGACCAGTAGAACCACTGCCCCAGACCAGTTGAACCACTGCCCCAGACCAGTTGACCGCGCCGCCCGTCCCACCCGGGCCAGGCGGAGCCGGGTCCCCGCGCCTTGGACAGGCTCTCACGGTGTGTCCCTCCTCACTGCAACCGAAACATTTCATCGCCGACGATGTTGCAAAAATCACGTATTCGTAATCATCTACCTTAACGTGGAAGCGGAGGTTGAGCTCCTCATGCCGGTTGTTAAGGATCATATACACGTGCCTGCGGTGAGACACTACGTGCTTAAGCAACTGAGACCTACACCCAGACAAGATCTTCTTCATCGGGGACACCACCTTCCCATGTCTGGAGAGCTCTCTGCTGAGGAACTCGACGGGGATGAACGGAGGGACATTGGACAGTACGATCCTAGTTGCCGGTTGTGTTAACGGCAACACTTGTACAAACAAATCGTTCACCGTGAGGCCTGCCTCCACGACACGGTTCACCTTCTCCACCTGGTCCAGAAAGATGACCACGGCACCGTTCATGCGCGCGGCCGACTTAATGCTGCCGTGTCCGACCTTCTCCCCCACAGCCAGCCCGATGTCCTCCACGCTGCACGAGTGGTCCACGGCGATCTTAATACCGTGCTTCCTCGTGAGGTGGGACAAAGTGTCTCCATTCACCATGGCGTCTGGAGACGCCGGCAGGAGAACAGAAACACCCAAAGAAAAACCCAAACTACCCAAAAACACAACGAAACTAAGGTGAAAACCACCCAATAAACCACATTAAATGAATATATATATCTAAGGGGAAAAATAAATAAATCAAAAGAACCGCTTACTCAGTGACTCACTCACACACGCTCACTCCCAGCATGAGTGAGCGAGAGAGAGAGAATATGACTGAGTGAAATTATGACATTGCATTATCTTCAATCTAAAATAAAAAGTGCAAATCTATCCAAGGTTTTGTTTACATGGTTCTAGACAGCACAACAGGCGTTTTCAACTGTTTTGTAAATATTCACCATGTTCCAATGAATGGGAACACTACCCAAAGAAGGACCATCTTTGGCATTGTTTATTTTAATACTCACTGGATCAAGAAATGCTCCCTGGTCCTTGAACACCAACAAGAAGAGGGAGAACAACACCTCAAACAAATTAAGGCCTGTGTGAGAGGGAGAGAGAGCGAGTATGGGACATAAAGATTGAGTTACTTTACAGTATTTTCAATCAGAGATGGTTGGATAATAAAAATTTAACAATTAACAACAATAAAAATAATACTATTATTGTCTTACCTTATTAGATGAGCAGTTTAGTCAGCAGTGCAGTCTTCTCTGCTACTCTGTTGATCACAGTGTCTGTGTCCAGGTGCATGAGGACGTCCTTCTCAGTAGCCATCATGCAGCAAACATGTTTATTATATTTCTGCTCTTAGCAGCATCAGATTTTCCCTCAGTTTTTCTGCCACACCTTTTTGTTTTTTCTCCATTTTTGCTTTCTCTTCTCTCTCACAGATTACTAATGATGTGTCAATAGCTCATCATTAAAGGTGATTGGACGAGGGGGGGGGGTCTGGAAAATGCGTGGGCGGGACTACTGGGCCTATCATAGGGTCACTGGGCCTCTTATGCGTCTTTACATACAAAAAAGGTCAGCCACTGCCGGCCCATTACTGACCGGCCCACCGGGAAAACTCCCGGTACTCCCTATGGCCAATCCACCGCTGCTCACAGCCCTTGCGAGATGAGGCACTTGTGCTGCATTCACGTCGTTTCGGGATAATCGGGGAAAAATAGTTCCCAGAAAGGAAATTCCTGCAAAAGCCCCCCAAAGTGGGAACAACTCAAACAGTGATGAGTCGTGAGGTGTAAAACGCAACATCACCTCATTGGTATCTACAGGTATGAGGAGAACGACCTCCCAACTCAGGCAATCAGAACCATCCCAGTAGCACTTAAATGTGCCGTTGTCTTGCGCTCCACAAGTGGTTGCCATTCCACTTTTCTTATGAATTGCTTCTATATTGTTCCAGTGTGTTTTTTGTGGCCAGGTCTCTCCTGTTGCAGGGTCAGGGCTCAGTCTTATGTCATCCATTAGCCGGAAGGGCAGGCTTTGGATAGCGGAGATACCTTTGGTCCGAGCTGGGTTAGCTTAGATGTTCACTTAGCAAACATCTCTTTGAGCGAACAATTTAGCTTCCATCTCTCCACCCCCGAAAGAGATGGAAGCTAAATTGTTCACTCGAAGCGATGCTCAAAGAGATGTTCGCTCAAAGAGATTCTCGCTTTGGTTCCAGCTGGTCTGGCGGTCGAGGGAGATCCTGCGTCGTGCTGATCGTCTCAGAGGCCGGCGATCTTCTACCGACGTTCCCTGGAATGTGTCAAAACTAAGAATAGCAGTCAGACAGTGCGACAGAGGTGCGATCAAGATGTGGAGATCAACTCCCCTCATATTTTTAAACTAGCATTCTGGCCATATCTTACATATGGCTGCACCTTATAAAGCAACTTCATACCCGGTTGTCATTGAGTACAGAGAAACCCATGGGCTCTTGTGATCCCTCAATCATTTCCTGTGCATAAAAGTCCCCTACCAGCCGATGCTATCAGTCCGACACGCCAATGTATTCAGCAGTGTTCTGAATATTTCACACACAAAAATGACAAGAAAGGTTTTATTGAAGTAAAGAAAATAAACTCAAACATGGCACTCGTCCCAAGGCTATAAGCACCGCGGTAACTGTGAAACCAGGTTCTGCAAACATTGGACACGGTGTACTCCTAAAGTCAGCTCAGGAGTGACGTTCCCCCCTCAGGAAGAACTGTAGCATTTACAGATTTTAATTTGTTTTGGGTTAATTGCTGTTGGGTTAGAGAGAACTCAATTATCCCCGGGGTTTATTTAATTAGTGTGAAGCCCGAGGGGAGAGAGAGGAGAGGAGGCAGACATTATGTTTTGTTAAAGTGCACTTTCCGTGCTTTGGCATCAGAATACTCGTCGTCCACGGAGTGCATCAGGTAGAATTTATCGTCTGTGAAGGGACTTTAGGACCATGGAGATTTTGTCTCCTCCCCCACATATGTCAAGATAAATAAATAAACTGAGAGGAAAAAAAGTAAAAAATCTCTTCGAGCAATATCAAGATAAAAAGAATAAAGTATTTCAGTAATTGTTTAATAATGAAAAAACTCATCTGAACATGGGAGAGCCGTAATTTCAAGGCACTTGGGATGGAGGACAGATGCACTGAAAAGGGACACGGTCCAATATTGTGAGATAATTGGATAACTTTTTTTTTTTTGTTATATCAACGTTCTTTAGTGAATACAACTCACAGGAGAGCCAACAGTTTTTTGACCGCGTAGTAAATTGACCTATCGTTTAGTTTCCATCCATTGACAGAAAAACTTTGTCACGGTTCAAAATGTTCAAATCACTTTATTTTGTTAACACTGTGGAAAAGACGTCGTTGGCAAATATATTTTGCCATATTTCTTCCTGACAAAACTAACTCAGTCTCGGGATCAGCCCGTTACATGTCTGGCTCCATCTGTGCTGAAACCGAAATACGAGAATAGGGTTAAAAAATAGCTTTTGTGTGCCTTTTATCCATAAAAGAAAATGACGGATCACGTATTGAAATGTGATAGAAAGTCATCAACCTGTATGAGGTGAGCAGGACCCGTCGCTCCAGAGAGGGTGGATTATTGAAGCACAAGTCCATTCAAAGGCGTCACCGGGAATAGCAGCGGCTCTGTATGCTATCGGTGTGCCAAATAACACATTAAGTTTACTCCGGCTCTACTTTTCTAGGAGATCCACGCGGCGGCGCCAGGCCCACCTGGTCCGGCCTCCGGAATATACGTTACAGCCTTTTTTCCCCATGGCCGTGCTGTGTGTTCCGTGTGTCTGTGAGCTGTGGTGTCCAAGTTAGCAGAGGTTAATTGCCCAGATGCACATTGCACTCCACTCCCCATCCAGCGCACAGCAGGGCCACTGAACACTCAATATGTGGACTTCACTGCAATAACGACCTCATGCTGGGTGGTGTGTGTGTGTGTGTGTGTGTGTGTGTGTGTGTGTGTGTGTGTGTGTGTGTGTGTGTGTGTGTGTGTGTGTGTGTGTGTGTGTGTGTGTGTGTGTGTGCGCGAGCGAGCGAGCGAGCGAGCGAGCGAGCGAGGAGCAAGTCAATGGATGTTTAGAGATGGATGGAGGTGTTGTAAGTGATCCGTTTTTCTTTTTCTTAACTTCCCCAGCCTCTGGATGTCACGGGGCAGCAGGGTGGGTGGTGCGCAGAGACCCAGGTGCAGGAGGGAGAGACTGGAGGCAGGTTTCAGTGGTAGAAATCCAGAACGGGCTTTAATTAGCAAAAGGTCCAAAACAAAACAAAGTATTTGATCAGGGGTGGCACACGACATGAAACACCACGGAACAAAGAAACAAAGACAAACCGACGGGGGGCAAGGGAAGGTGGGGGAGTATATGTAGGGGAGGGGAAACACAGGTGAAGGGAATGATAATCAGGGGACACCCATGAGTGGCTGAGGGCAGGTGAAGGGAATGACAATCAGGAGACACACAATCAACCAGGTGTTACAGTACCCCCCCCCTCTAGAGCCGGCTCCAGACGGCCCAGGTGGCGCCGGTAGAAATCCCTGATGAGGGACTTGTCCAGAATGTTCTTTGACGGAACCCAGGACCTCTCCTCTGGTCCATATCCCTCCCAGTCGACCAAGAACTGGTGACCTCGACCCCTGGGGCGGACTGTCAATAGCCGTTTCACAGTGAAGACTGGGCCGCCGTCCACGATCCGGGGGGGTGGAAGGGGTTTGGAGGCGGGAACCAGTGGGCTGGTCCTTACTGGCTTGACCCTGGAGACGTGGAAGGTAGGGTGGGCCCGCATGGCTCTGGGGAGTCTTAACCGGACTGCCGCAGGGTTGATTACCCTGGAGATAGGAAAGGGACCGACGAACCTGGGCATAAGCTTGCGAGACTCCCCACGAAGGGGAAGATCCTTCGTGGACGGCCAGACCCTCTGTCCGACCCGGTAGCGAGGAGCTGGGTTACGGTGTCTATCGGCTGCCCTCTTGTAGTTGTCCGACGTCCGAAGCAGCGCTGCTCTCGCGCTGCTCTCGCCCTCCTCCATGTACGATGACATCGCCGCACCAGCGCCTGTGCGGCTGGAACCGCAATCTCTCCCTCGAAGTCTGGAAACAAAGGGGGTAAGTACCCGTAAACACATTGGAATGGGGAGAGACCTGTGGCAGAGACTGGAAGAGAATTATGGACGTACTCCACCCAGCCTAGTTGTTGGCTCCAGGAGGTGGGATTCTGAGAGGCCATACAACGGAGCCCTGTCTCCATCTCCTGGTTGTACCGCTCGGTCTGACCATTAGACTGGGGATGGAACCCGGAAGAGAGGCTGGCAGTAGCCCCCATCTGGCGGCAGAACTCCCTCCAGAACCCGGCCGAGAACTGGGGCCCACGGTCAGAGACTACATCCTGTGGGAGACCATGAAGGCGAAAAACCTGGGAGAGCATGATCTCTGCTGTTTGTTTGGCAGAGGGGAGCTTGGGCAGGGGAACAAAGTGAGCCATCTTGGAGAACCAGTCAACAATGGTGAGAATGACAGAGTTACCTTCGGATGGGGGCAGGCCGGTGACGTAGTCCAGAGATACGTGGGACCAAGGTCGCCGTGGCACAGGAAGAGGGTGTAGGACCCCCAATGAGCGCTGGCGGGAGGTCTTATTCTGGGCGCAGACCTGACAGGCGGCCACAAACTCCCCGGTATCCTCCACCAGTGATGGCCACCAGAACCGTTGCCTGAGGAAGCTGACCGTCCGCCTCACACCAGGGTGGCAGCTGAGTCTGGAGGAATGTCCCCACTGCAGGACTTTAGAGCGGAGGTTTGCAGGGACAAAGAGGCGGTTCGGAGGGCAGCCGTTAGGAGGCTGTGCCCCGTTGGTGGCTCGTCTTACCTTGCTCTCAATGCCCCAGGTCACCGCACCCACCACACAGGAAGGAGGTAGAATGGAAGTAGGGTCCCTGGGGGCATCCTCGGGCTCAAACTGGCGGGAGAGAGCATCCGGCTTCACGTTCCTAGAGCCTGGACGGTAAGACAAGGTGAAGTCAAAACGGTTAAAGAACAGTGCCCACCTGGCCTGTCTGGAGTTCAGCCTCTTTGCCGTCCTGATGTACTCCAGGTTCTTGTGGTCGGTCCACGCTAGGAACGGTTGTCCATCCCCCTCCAACCAGTGTCTCCACTCCTCTATAGCGCCAGCTTGAGGGCCAACAGCTCCCGGTTGCCCACATCGTAGTTCCTCTCTGCTGGGGACAACCTCCTTGAGAAGAAGGCACATGGGTGGACCTTGTTGTCCTTGTGGGAGTGCTGCGAGAGGACCCCTCCTACCCCCACATCGGAGGCGTCAACCTCGACGATGAACTGGAGTTCAGGGTCAGGCAGTGCGAGGATGGGGGCAGAGGTGAACCGCTTCTTGAGTGCTTGGAACGCCTCTCCTGCTTGAGGGTTCCACAGGAACCTGGTGCCTGGAGAGATGAGAGCATGGAGGGGGGCTGCCACAGAACTATAGCTCCTAATAAAGCGTCTGTAGAAGTTAGCAAATCCCAAAAACCTCTGTAGCTGCTTTCGGTCCGATGGGACCGGCCAGTCAGAAACTGCACTAACCTTGGCCCCCTCCATCTGGTTACTCCCTGGTGCCACAATGAAGCCTAGGAAGGGGACGAAGCGTTGGTGGAACTCGCACTTCTCCGCCTTGACAAACAGCTTATTCTCTAGCAGCCGCTGTAGAACCCTCCGGACATGCTGCTCATGTTTCTTCTTATCCTTGGAAAAAAATCAAAATGTCATCCAGGTACACAAACACAAACACATTCAACATGTCCCTAAGGACATCATTGACTAGGGCCTGAAACACGGCTGGGGCGTTCGTGAGCCCAAAAGGCATGACAAGGTACTCATAATGGCCGCTGGGGGTATTGATTGCGTCTTCCACTCATCCCCCTCCCTGATTCTGACAAGGTGATAGGCGTTTCTTAAATCGAGCTTCGTAAAGATGGTAGCTCCTTGCAACAGTTCGAAAGCAGTGGAAATGAGTAGGAGGGGGTACCTATTGTTGACAGTGATGTCGTTGAGGCCTCGGTAGTTGATGCAGGGGCGTAGTGACTTGTCTTTCTTGCTCACAAAGAAGAAACCAGCTCCTGCTGGGGAAGAGGATGGACGAATGATACCCGCAGCCATGGAGCTCTTGATGTACTGGCTCATCGCCTCCGTTGCCGGGGCAGATAGAGAGTAAAGGCGTCCCTTGGGGGGGAAGGCCCCTGCGAGAAGGTCGATGGCGCAGTCGTAGGGACGGTGAGGGGGGAGGTGGGTGGCATGGGTCTTGTCAAACACCTCCCTGAGGTCTTGGTATATGGGGGGAACCCCAGAGACGTCCACTGCATCTGTAACGGGGCCCGAAGGCTTGGAAGAAGTATTAGGAGAGGCAGATCGGAGACAAGATGAGTGACAATGGGTGCTCCACCCCACTATGGACCCTGGAAGCCAGTCAATGTTTGGGTTATGTTCCACTAACCAGGGGTAACCAAGAATGACGGGTGACAGAGGCGAGTCAATGACATGGAAGATGTGCTGTTCAGAGTGGTTACCTGACATGAGGAGGCCTAGGGGTGGAGTATGGTGAGTCACACGACAAAGCAGACTGCCGTCCAAGGCGTTGGCATGCAGGGGAGCCTCAAGGGGTTCCAACCGTAGCTGGAGTTGTTCTGCCAGCCCCCGGTCGATGAAACTCTCGTCTGCGCCAGAGTCGATGAATTCCGCAAGTTCCAGGGAAACAGCAGGGGACGACAGGAGAGCGTGGGTCAGGGATCTGGAGGTACGTGGGGAGGAAGGGATTTGGCTCACCAGTAACCCTCCTTCTACTGGCGAGCCCGGCCTTTTGCTGGACACTTAGCCAGGAGGTGTCCCGACCTCCCGCAGAAGAAGCACCTCCCCTCCACTAATCGGCGTTGGCGCTCCTCTGGAGAGAGGTGAGTACGGCTCAGCTGCATGGGCTCCTCCCCTCCACTATGGGGTGCTGAGGAGCTGGCGTGGTGGTTCCAACCCGAGCCCGGGTGTAGGTCCAGCTGATGTGGTGGAGAAAACTGCCTCCAGGAACTGGGAGGTCCCCCCTCGGCCTGGCGTCTCTCCTTCCTTCTCTCGTGCAGCTGGTTATCAATCTTGGTCGCCAAAGCAACCAAAGCCTCGAGGTCTGTGGGTAGGTCGAGAGGTGCAACCTGGTCCTTAATCTCTTCAGAAAGCCCACTAAAAAAGGCATCTGAGAGAGAGGGGTCCTTCCACTGACTGTCCACTGCTAGGGTGCGGAAGCGGATCGCATAATCAGCCACCCGACTGCTCCCCTGCCGGAGAGTCAGAAGTTCCCGGGCTGCCTCTCTGCCCGGGGTCCGGTGGTCGAACACCCTTCTTAGGGCCCCGGAAAAGTCTAAAACAGAGTGGCAAATAACCGACTGATGATCCCACTCAGCGGTGGCCCACTCCCGTGCCCTCCCTGTGAAGTTGGTAATGATGAACGCCACTCTGGACCGTTCAGTAGGGTAGGACAAGGGTTGGAGGTCAAAGGTGAGGGAGCATAGTGAGAGAAAGGAGCGACACGTTGCAGCGTCGCCGTCGTACCTTTCAATTTGTGGGACTCTGGGCTCCGTGTGCGGGTTGGGTGAGGGCCCCGGGGCTAGCGGGACCGATGGACCAGACGGGGCTGGTACCGCTGAGATAGACTTCAACTGAGGGGCGGGGTCAAACGAACACAAGGTCAACGTGTTCGCGTCCCAAAGTGTCCACACAGGGACAAAACTGACTTGAATATATTATGTCACACATATATATATATTCTGGCTACAATCTGGAGCCCATTTTACTGTAACTAGTTACTTTCATGAGAATACTATTTTCCGAGTTACAGAAACAATAAAGGACAAATAAACTCAAAATAAGTCGAAAACTGCAGTAAATGAAGCTTGAAGGCCAACGGTCTCTGATCGATCATTCTCTCTCTCTCGCGGCTCGGCTGCTTAACGAAAATAAGCGAAAAGGCCGGAGGACAAATATGTGCGGTGTGAAGGCTGCTCCTGTCAGGTAGACCCAGCAGCTTGTCACAATCGTGTTATGCTGTCTCATCCCAGATTAGGCCTTTTGTGAGGTTATAAACAGGTAATCTGCTTGGACTCTTTAATCAGACTAAACGTGGGTATTAGGGTTTGTTTTGCCGGCTTTTGCAACTTAGCTCCGCATCAATCAGCGTCACCTCGTGATCTCACCTGAAGGCGGAGCCTCGTCGCTTGCCGGCGAGGACAAAACCGTGGCCGGACGCATGTGGACCGAGGCTCTCTCTGCACCACAAAACAAATCTCAGAATCGGGGATACATGCTCGTACTTTGTCTCCACGTGACGTTCCACACACCTCGCAGAGCCATTGGCAGAAATATAACCCGCGATTGCTCACTTCAAGTGTGGCCTGTAACCGCCAAATGTTGAGTGGGTGGAGTTTTCAAATATATGTTCACAGATAGAAAAAGAAAAAACACCTTTCTCGCAAAGCTTTTGTATGCTGTTTTATTTATGGACCACACACACACACACAAAATGACAACAAAAAAAAAAGTTTTCGGACCTGTGCCAGAATCTCCCCTTTTATATATTCTGTCCGTGCATCTCTGGATAAGGAACGATCCGCCCCACATCATTCAACAAATTTGACAATTGCGAACTCCAAATTATTAGAGCTTACATCTATTTTTAAATAAAGCCAATCTATTAACTGGAAAATACACAGCCGTCCCCGAAGTCAGGGAAAAGTGATTATGCCCTCCTGCATTTTAAGCCAGGTCCACATTTACTGGCAGACAGTTCCCAGAATACCGTATTAATGGTTTAGCGAAGCCGCTATACAGGCTGCAGCCATAGGAAATACACATGGGAAATATGGTGGAGGAGGCCTTTGGTGAAGTTATTTTTGTAACAGTTTGAGTGCTGTATGTTCATATTCGAGGATGCTGTGTATTTCAGGCGCTTCATGCTTTCTGGCTCCGCTCCTCCTCCTGGAACACAAGCTTCACTCTCCTCTTGTAAGGAGCCACCGTGTGCTCTCTTCTTCATTATAAATGTGCCAGTATGCAATATAGGAGCTGGTCAGGAGCGGATTTGTTTGGCTGTGAGTGCTGCGAGCACCCTTCATACACCCTATTCCTCTTAATCTCACCCGTGTGGACAGGTCGGGTTGGCCTGTGCTACCGCTCGTTTGAAAAATAGAGAAATTCCTAAAAAAAGTATGATTGGAAAAAGGTATTGGACGAAAGACAAATCTCGAGTCATTTTCTCGACTCACTGTCGCCCTCTCGAGGTACAAATGGTATTACAAGACAGGACGGTCGTTCAGTAGATCTCTGCAGCATAATGCAGAGACATCTTCAACACTGTAATCTCTTCAAATTCTGTGGCTGGTGTTCGTTACCAAAGTCCTTTTGTTACCTAAACCCTAAACCTGACCACAGACGGGACCCAGATGTGGACCTGCAGTCCTGCACGTTGTCATCGATCCACCATCGATCACTTATTTTCTCAAGTATACCGGGAGGGAGTGGGACACACGATGACGAAGGTTTCATGGCGTGCATGGAGAATGAAAACCCACTTCTAGTTGCTCAAGTTACTTTGAAAGACAACCGACAGACAGAGTGAGGAGGGTAAAGAAACAAGCATGTTTCTGGGATGCATACGGTGAAGCATGGCAATGTATCTTACCTCTGACCCTGCTTCCCCTGGGCCTCTTAAACTGTAATCAAAAGGTCAAAATGACAGATACGGAGTCAAGAATGACCTGCAGTGTGGAAGCAGGGACCCTTACTTAAGATTCAAGTGGCAAAAGAATCACGCGCCATTAAAAACAGATAAGAAATTACAATTATGTTCAACAAAAATGCACATTTCCATTTTGGTGATACAAATATTCACATCAAGCAATTGTTGAGCCATTCGCGTGATGATGGAACAATTATCATTAGTGGCAGTAAGCTGATAAATATTGCCAGCACAGGTGGATATTTGTAAAGTCCCTCCGTCATTTGCTGATGGATCGAGGAGGTATTATGGTTATCAGGTAATCTCTTTCTGACGGACACTCTGATTTGCATGGCTGAAGTTACCTGCGGAGAATTTGATCAAAAAGGGCTCAGTTTGAACGGAGTCACGGGAATTGATTTTTGTTGCGTGAACAGACAGCTGGCATTCAGACCTCAGAGAACGCCTGTACCTGGGACAGTCTGACGCTGAGCTGAAGGAAAAGACTTGAATTCCGTCTCTAATGTCCAATTCTGTTCTTTTGCAAGTCATTGTTAAACAAATACGTCTTTATGTGACACTCTTCAATCTAGTTGGTCTCATATTCTCATTTTATATATATATATATATATATATATATATATATATATATATATGTATATGTGTGTAACGATGAGACATCGAAAACCCCAAAATGTGTGAGAAAAAGAAACGTTTATAAAATTAATATAACGAAGAAGATGACAACTTGAATTATGAAACCGACCTCTTTGTGTAACACACATTTGTTCCGACACACATTTATAGCAATCGAGGAAATTAATTGGTGTGTTAATGCGTAATAATTATTGGATGCCTGGTGAAGCCTCCGGAAGAACTTAGTCAAACAACTTCTCTCGTTCTCTGAATTTAATTTCCTTGATCACAAGTGAAGTAACAAATGCTGCAATCACGATAGCAGGTAGTCGTCCAGTCAACACGCAGGTTGACCGTCCAAAAACACCTGAACAGCCGGAAGTTCGGCTCTTTAATACACGGTTTTCCGTCATGAACATCTAACATTTCTATTGGCTCTAACAATTCTAAGAGGAGGAGAATCATGTCCTCATCTTTTCTCACAAGACTGGAACGTGCAACAACCAGTCTGCTTCTCTAATGTCAATATGCTGATAAACAGGTGTGAGTGTTGTGGTGCAAAGCGTGGAACCTTGAGGAACGTTTCTCACAGAAACTTCTCATAGACAGTATCCGTTAAACTGACCTCGCACAACCTGAACTCTAATAGACATAAGAATAATGAAATGCAGAATATCTACAGAATATAACGATTAATATTATCAGGTGTGTATTTTGTGTTCATCGCTCAACGCTTTTTTACAATTTTTTTTTTTTTTGTATGGATGAGCCATAGTGATTCTGGTGACCCCTCAATGATGCCACCATTCACACCCTAAAACGGATCAACCCTTTGCCTTGAAGTTGCCATGCGTAAGATCTGTCCAGTATCTTAGTAAAAAAAAATAACATAAAAAGAACTAGCATGCTTAAAATACCTAAAAACACGCTAACTAGCTAGCCTCCAAATGGCTCAATCATTTCATGTTTAGTGGAAATGTGTATTTCTGTTGAGCATAATTGTAATTTCTTATCTGTTTTTAATGACGTGTGATTCTTTTGCCACTTGAATTTTAAATAAGGGTCCCCGCTTCCACACTGCAGGTCATTCTTGACTGCGTATCTGTCATTTTGACCTTTCGATTAGAGTTAAGGAGGCCCAGGGGAAGCAGGGGTCAGAGGTGAGATACATTGCCATGCTTCACCATATTCATCCCAGAAACATGCTTGGTTCTTTACCCTCCTCACTCTGTCTGTCGGTTGTCTTCAAACGTAACTTGAACTAGAAGTGTCTTTTCATTCTCGCTGTAACTGCTGTCCACGTGACGTAAAATAAATTAAATCTGCGATGCAAATTCAAGGCGAGGCCCCTCAGGCCAAAACATCGGTTTCTCATGCGCTGGCAAATTTTTAAGATTTTGCTGCTATTTTGCTCTCATAACATTTCTTCTTTATACGAGTGGGAAGAAAACATTCAAAGTACACGTTTAAAATTTTACTTTAATATGTTATACTTTGTCTGTTTGCGTCGGTGGATTTCGTTAGATTTCGGTTGATTTTGCATATTTAAACACAACATTTCAGAAAGCTTTACCCTCTTCACCTGCAGTGTCTTCAAAATGTATGTAACTTTGCAATACTTTCCATTAAAGGCTGTTTTCTCTAAATTAGTTTTTTCTCTTGGACTCAGAGCCAGAGATTTCCACTTCAGTAGCTCTTACATACACTAACCTTTTAGTTTAATTCCTCTCTATATTCTGAAGATTTTTACAGAGGGGTTTGCTCATATATATATTCATAGCCTGATTTATACAACATTTTACTACTGAAAATGTTCTTTTATGGCTGTTGGTTCAGAATTCAGATAACGTGTAAAACAAAAAATAATTGCGTTAGAGGAAGCGATCAACTGTGGAGGTGTCATGGTGATATCTATTTGTAAAAAAAAAAAAGTCTTCCTCCCAGGTTACCCCTTCATCACGGTTTCTCACACAGGCGGTGCCATTTTTGTCATCCTCCCTTTGATGGACACTCTGAGTCTTCCGAGCGAAAAGCTCTCCACTTCCAGCTGCAGAGCCACCATCACTGTACGAGGAAAACAAAACCCTGGCTGAATAGCAATGAGACCTGGCCGTCTTTGAACAGACACGTTCAGAATTAATCATAATTAGCCCAATGAAATTCTTCAACATGTTGCGTTTCCCTCTACCTCTCCTCCGTGCAGCTAATCTCTCTCTCTCTTTCTCTCTCTTTCCTTGTCCTCCATTCTCCATCTGTTTCTGAGAAGGCAAAGTCATTGAAGAAAAAATCAAATCATTTGGCTGTCCTTAATGTGTTTTGATTTTCCCATTAGCAACCCAGTCATTCTTCCCCCGCATGGGCACGAGCATAATTAGTGTCTTTTCATCTGCATAAATTTGGCCTGTGAACCGAGAGGATATAGAGCGGGCCCGGCGAGCACCACCTCACCTGCGGTCTGTGAAAGTGTGACGTGGCCGCTTGCATTGGACTGTCACATATCGGCTTTCCTGCCAATTTCTAATCCTGTCACCTCACAGCGGCACCACAAATTATAGCATTAAAAATGAAGTTTTCCCCTCAGTATTTACAGCGTGGGATGTATCATTGACGTATGTGTGTTTCAGAATCAGAGCAGCAGGTTCTGTATCATAGCTCATCTCATAATGCTTCTTGGTAGATTTAGCTGTTTTGTTTGAAAAGCAGTTTTTAGAAAATCTGGAACAATATGCTCACATCCTCCTGTGTAATAATGGTCAGATACGTTTTATGTGTCCATTGTCATGTGACACAATTTGAACCAGTGAATGGAATCATTGTGTAAATCTTTAGTCATGTCAATCCTAAAACACTTTACAATCTAAAAAACTAAAGCGAGAACATGAGGGTTTCTATTATCTTAAAATGACAACAAAAGGAAAAAAACCTCATAATAGCTGCAAGTTAAACGCAATATTCAAAAGATGTATTTTGAATTGTTGTTTAAAAATCCCATACTTTTGGGTTGCTCTCGTTCAAAGCAGCATCCCCAGAGGTTTTTGCGGTGACTTCGGGAATCACGACAAGAGGATCATAAAATGAGAGGGAGTCTGTGGTATAAAAGGGGGTGGGGACATTTAGTTGTGGCCGACATGTATATTACAAAAACAACCAACCAAAAAGTAACATGGAAAAGTTATCCAAACACGGAAAAGAAAACTATTCCGATTATGTTTAATCCTCACTTGCCTCCCAGGGCTTCCGTAAACAACAGACGCCAAACAATAATATGTGAATTATTACTGAAAATGAAAATGCTATCGGGGGTCATGTGATACGAGTACTGCGTCTCCACCCTAAACAGACTCGGCCTGCGTCTCGTGAACTCCTCCCCGCTGCTCCAGAAGTCGCTGTAATGACGTTTAACGGTGCAGCCCGGAGGGCGCGACTTCACATCCAAGAGTTTCCAGGGATCATAATATTAATCGCTTGGTTCAGAGCGAGGGTACCTCTTGATCTGCTGGAGCTGATCCGAACATCTGCCTGCCCCCTGGTATCTGGAAGGAAGTCCACAAAAGGAATTAGGGAACTTCTCAAACTTTTAATTGCAAGTTTGTGCAGATAATTTTTGCCAGCAGAAATTAGCACGGCAATGTTAGAATCAGAAACCGTTTATTTGCCAGGAATGTTTACACAAACGAGGAATTTTTCTAGGCGGAAGGTGCATACATTAGACATGAGACGTTAGACGAGACAAACAATAATCAACAATCAACGACAACAACAGTGCAATGATATTAAATCAAGTATAAGATAAAGTGCTCAGACAAGCAGATAATGTTAATGTAAGTGTATGTTAAAGTGACACGTGTGTTTAAGTTAAAGTGTATGTTAAAGTGACGTGTGTTTAAGTTAAAGTGTATGTTAAGTGGCATAAGTGTTTAAATATGAAGTGTGCAAGGGGAGTGACCGGTAAGAGGAAAGAAAAGAATGAAAAAGAAATAGTCCGAAAAATAGTCCTGGGGGTGAAAAAATATTCCGAAAAATAGTCCTGGGGGTGAAAAAATAGACCGAAAAGTAGTCCTGGGGGTGACAGAATCAGTCAGTGGGGGACCCGGGCTCTGTTGATGAGCAAAAACTGTTGGTGTGGCGTGAGGTCTTGGTCCTGATGGACCTCCTGCCAGAAGGCAGGGACTCAAACAGGATGTGACCAGGGTGAGAGGGGTCAGCCACAATCTTCCTAGCTCGCTTCAGAGTCCTGGAAGCGAACAAGTCCTAGAGGGATGGCAAATTGCAGCCAATCACCCTCTCAGCAGAGCGGATGATGCGCGGCAGCCTGGCCTTGTCTTTGGCAGTGGCTGCAGCATGCCAGACGGAGATGGAGGAGCAGAGGATGGACTCAACGATGGCAGTGTAGAATGGTACCATCATTTTCTTTAGCAGGTTGAATTTCTTCAGCTGCCTCAGGAAGAACATCCTCTGCTGGGCCTTCTTTGTGATGGAGCTGATGTTCAGCTCCCACTTGAGGTCCTGGGAAATGATGGAGCCCAGAACGCGGAAGGACTCCACAGCGTCGACGGGGGAGTCACACAGGATGAGAGGGGTGGGTGGGGCTGCATGTCTCACTGTTGGTCCTTTTTAAAACATCAATATGTGGGTTTTTTGGATTATGTTTCTGATTGGTATATTAGGAGGTTCGAGTTAATGGCCAAAATAACTGGTGGCCTCAAACTGACCTGATGTGAAGTCACACTCATTTAGGACGTGTTATACGAAGAGTGATTTTTCAAAATAAACCTCCGTATTCACAGGAAACGTACGGTTTCCTGTTGTTTCATATTTGTTATACCCATATTTTAACCTCTGCACTATTTCATGTCTTAGCTTTAAAATGTTTTAGTTGGATGGTTTCGGTTGGGGGGAAGATCTAAGAGTTTTTACATCTGCTCTTAGTTCCAACTACTAGTTTCTTGTAGATGTGAGTACCCAACTAGTTCAGCCAAAGGATGGATTTCTCAAGCTCTGAAAGTCTACCATTGAGGCCAAATCAAAGTTTGAAGGTGAGACGTGATTGAGCTGACATCTCCCTCCCTGGAAAGCGTTCAACTGCATTTGAAAAACACGAGCCTCCAACTGTCTCCTATTCCTTCACGAGGTCGTCTCGTCGTGATCCGGGGTCAAGATCCGACCACATTGGATAAAAAAAACGAAACACGCTGGCTGCTGAATAACAAACAGAACACACCGATGTGTGGGCTTCCAGGAGGGTTGTAACCTTTGAAAGGCCCTGCCAAGGCGGGCCCACGCACTGGAGAAAGTGACGTTGGATGAGACTTGACGGGTAAAAGCATTCTTGGTCCAAAGGGACGTGAGAGTCTGCAGGGATGTACCTCTCTGATGTGGGGAAGTGGCACTTGAAGAAAGCAAGCGGTGCTTGGTATTGATTGTCCGGCATTCTCTCCCACCTGCCCGGCCTTTGTTACTCGCAACATCACAGGGGCCACGAGCGGGAAGGGATGAATGGATGCGAAATCATAGCGTTGCGTCCGTCAAACACCACAACACCTTGTGACAAAATGTGGGGGTTTTCAGAAGCCCATGCCAAAGAAAATTACAGGCTTGGTATTTCCTCACGCAGAATGTTTTTTTCCCCCCAGCAAGTGGCTGCTGAGCAGCTACGGTGAGCTGGTGGTTCCATTTAAATAAACATAAAGATCTTATACTAAGCCATGTTATCAACGAGGAGGGATCAATAGTGGCCTCCATGTGCTTGCCAGAATATAGAATTACATGTGTTTAACTAATATCTGTATCATCCAATATTTAATATCGTACGAGGCTGCTGTATTTCATATTGTGAACGAATCACGCACTTACTCAAGTCCATTTATTTCTACTGAGAACGTAGAGGTTATGGGGGAGCACGGGGGTTAAAGGGGACATTCACATGGTTTCAAGTCTGTCTTTAAATATTAGGTGCCCGTATGAACATGACAAAGCTTTTTCTTGCTTTAAATCACTCCTCCTGCTCATAATGGCAGCTTGTCTGAAGCTTGGTTGGTCAAACATCACAAACATGTTCGCGTCCCGAGAGAAACCAACTAGACGTTGACTTATTTTGCATCATGTGACTAACACCGTTTACGTGGCAAACATTTATTTGATGTAACCAAACAAGTCAAACCAAGCACTGTTGTTGTCTAAATGTAACCAAGTAAACCTAAACACTAAGTAAAACTATGGTGGAAAGTTTATTTTGAAAAGAGACTGTATGATAGTAATGGTGCGAAAACTGCTCGTTACCTGTGAACCTAGAAGTTTATTTTGTTAAAGACACTATGAACGACAGTTGAACAAGTTCTACTACCCCGTCCCCAAGAAACCCAGGATCACAGGACTCAATGACTACAGGCCCGTCGCCCTGACCTCTGTGGTCATGAAGTCTTTTGAGCGCCTGGTCCTGTCCCACCTCAAAACCCTGACTGACCCACTCCTGGACCCTCTGCAGTTCGCTTACAGGGCCAACAGGTATGTAGACGATGCTGGCAACATGGCACTCCACTACATCCTCCAGTATCTGTACTCCCCAGGAACCTACGCCAGGATCCTGTTTGTGGACTTCAGCTCTGCTTTCAACACTATCATCCCGTCTCTACTGCAGGACAAGCTCTCCCAGCTGCACGTGCCAGACTCCACCTACAGGTGCATCACAGACTTCCTGTCTGACAGGAAGCAGCATGTGAAGCTGGGGAAACACATCTCAGGCTCTCGGACCATCAGCACCGGTTCCACCCAAGGCTGCGTTCTTTCCCCTCTGCTCTTCTCCCTGTACACCAACAGCTGCACCTCCAGTCACCAGTCCGTCAAGCTCCTGAAGTTCACGGATAACACCACCCTCATTGGACTCATCTCTGGTGAGTCCGCCTACAGGTGAGAGACAAGTCCGCCTACAGGTGGGAGACTGACCACCTGGAGACCTGATGCAGCCAAAACAACCTGGAACTCAACGCCCTGAAGACAGTGGAGATGGTTGTGGGCTCAAGTGGGAGCTCCATCACAAAGAAGGCCCAGCAGAGGATGTTCTTCCTGAGGCAGCTGAAGAAATTCAACCTGCCAAAGAAAATGATGGTGCAATTCTACACTGCCATCGTTGAGTCCATCCTCTGCTCCTCCATCTCCGTCTGGCATGCTGCAGCCACTGCCAAGGACAAGGCCAGGCTGCAGCGCATCATCCGCTCTGCTGAGGGTGATTGGCTGCAATTTGCCGTCCCTCCAGGACTTGTTCGCTTTCAGGACTCTGAAGCAAGCTAGGAAGATCGTAGCTGACCCCTCTCAACCTGGTCACAACCTGTTTGAGTCCCTTCCTTCTGGCAGGAGGTTGAGGTCCATCAGGACCAAGACCTCACGCCACACCAACAGTTGGGTTCATCAACAGAGCCCGGGTACCCCACTGACTGATTCTGTCACCCCAAGGACTATTTTTCGGACTATTTTTTTCATTCTTTTCTTTCCTCTTCTTTTCTTTCTTCTTACCGGTCACTCCCCTGCACACTTCATATATAAACACTCATGCCACTTAACATACACTTTAACTTAAACACACATGTCACTTTAACTTAAACACACATGTCACTTTAACATACACTTACATTAATGTTATCTGTTTGTCTGAACTGAGCACTTTATCTTATGATTTAATATCATTGCACTGTTGTTGTCGTTGATTGTTGATTGTTGTTTGTCTTGTCTAACGTTTCATGTATAATGTATGCACCTTCCGCTGAGAAAAATTCCTCGTTTGTGTAAACATTCCTTGCAAATAAACGGTTTCTGATTCTGATTCTATATGTTGCAGGGGAAACTCTATGTTTCCTGTAAATATGAAAGTGTATTTCGAAAAGACATTATGCATGTTAGAGGGGAAACTATGTTTCCTGTGAACATATTAAGTTTATTTTGAAAATACACTGTGCATGCTGTAAAGTGACAAAACTGACTAGCGGGGAACCTAGAGCGTCCCTAGTTTAAAGCTTGGAGGCCACTGACCGATAAGATTTCAGAATGACACGTTCATACTGTACGCATATGAAAATACAGGATGTGACATATCCCGAAAGTGTGAGTAACATTTTATTTTTGTGTAAAAATGTCATTGAATATAATAATTAATAAAAACGTGTGGGGCTAATTCTCTGCTTTGGTGGCACTGCTACGCACGCACACACACACACACACACACACACACGCACAGAGATATTACATGTACTTTAAAAAAAAAGTAAAAGTACAAGTAAATAATGTCAATAAAAAAGTGTCAGAATTTTGAGAATGATTATGTTTATTAAGTGCTGTGGCCACCACGACAAGGAGCTAGGTTGGCTGTGATCCATCCAGGAGCTTTCTCTGAAACAGTGAGAGAAATGCATTTTGTAAGCATAACAACTTTAGCTAGCCCCACTTGCCACACACACACACACACACACACACACACACACACACACACACACACACACACACACACACACACACACACACACACACACACTTGCATGCATCTCCAACTCCGACGTGGTTCAAATGCTTAATGCTCTCGAGGCTCCTGTCAATTCTATGGTGTGGTGGCTAGCTAACCAAGGGCGTAAGTTTGCATATGGTCCATAGGGACTAGTCACGACCAAAGTGTGCACAATTTATTTGCAAACTCACTCGTATTATTATCTGTAATAGTATAGAAACTTGGAAATTGACTTTTCACTCTTCTAGTATAATACTATTTTCGTCGCACAGAAGAGTAAAAAAACCATTTCCATGTTTTCCAATGCGCCCTTGAGAGTGGGAGTCAGAAAGTGGCGAGTCAGAAACACTACGTGAATCGTAAATGCAGAATGAGAGCTGGCAGTAGTCTGACACGGTAAGCTACTACAATACGTCAGGAAATAATTAAGCCTCATATTAGTATTTTGTTTGGTCTCAGCATTGATATTGTTGACTCTTTTGTGCTTTGTAGATAGGAAAATGACACCCAAAAAGAAAAGAGATATGCAAAGTGTTTTTCAAGTAGCTATCAAGAAGCCTAGGTCATTGTTAGTTAGCTGGTAGTAGGCTAGCTACCCACACCAGGGCTCTCAAGTGTCACGCATAGAGCGTGACTGTCACGCATTTCGGTCTTAAGTCACACCCTCCCGCCACACATCGTATTTCTCACGCTGAAAAAAAACTCTAGGCTATTTTATGTGCCGTAGCGCACAAACATGACCTGGTCGCGCTGCTCTCACCATGGAGGAATCAAGCACGTCTGGAGGTCTTGCCGCGAGGTGCCACTCATCAGCCAATCAAAAAAAAGAAATGCGCTACACCAGCGGTTCCCAAACTTTTTAGGCCACGCACCCCCTTCTACATTCCGACCGGGTTCACGCACCCCCAACCCCCAAACCTTAAAAAAAAACGCAACAGAGCCTATTTATAGCCGCATAAAATCGGACCAATGCGAGAACTGTTTGCTCACGCGTGGCGTTTGTTACAAGATTTAGTCCGCTGTATAAATTTCAGTTACACAAGGCGTCACTTTTAAAGAGCAATAAGGATGGCGAGGACACACGCACAGGCTCAAAGGCAGATTGCATTTCACATTTATTTACTTAAACACAGTAAGCCACGTAAAGAACAAAGAGTGGCACATAGGCTCAGAAACAGATATAAATAAAAAAAGGAGGCTCCAGGGGTGCGCGCACCACACTTTGGGAATCCCTGGTGTAGACCCAACACATGAATGAGACTGCAATTGTTTTGGGCTAGTTTGTAACTCTTCCAATTTTGATCTAAAAAATCTGCATTGCCAATCCAAGTGAAGCCCAGACCCAGATTATTGTCATCATATTTCCTCTTTTTTTCCCAGTCTGATGCTCACTCTCGTTTCCTCTTTTTTCACCTTGACTCCGCGATGGGCCTCTGATGCTCACTCTCGTCTCCTCTTTCTCCGACTCCCAGTCGATTTCTTCTCCCGGTCTCTCCCCAACGCACCTCTCCGTTTCTCTTGCCTCCGGTTCCTCACTCTCTCTCTTTCCCTCTCCTCTTTTATTACTGATAGCTTCAGATGTCCCACCTGACAGCTTCCCCGATTTCAGCCAGTTTAACATATTTTCATGGATGTTGCTGAATGAATGAAATGACGTTAGGTGCACAAGCTAGGCTAGCTAGCGGCCGGACCGGAAGTGCATCTATTTATTAAATTGTACGTTTTTAATTGTAATTAAATGTAAATCTTACAAAGGGAATTTTTATAATTAAAAAATCCTACTTATTTTTTTTTAAATTATGTTTAATATGAATTATTACACTATTAGACCACCATTACATTTTTCCTCTCGCGCACCCCCTAGAGGCAGCTCGCGTGCACCACACTTTGGCTATTCGTGTAGCCCAGGGATTCCCAATCAGAAAAACGTATCTGTTGTATCTGGGTGAAATGTAATCCAGCAACCAATGAAAATAAAGCTAATAATAATATGGGGAGGAGGGGAGCTGGTCTATGGGCATACGGCATGGGCGAAAGCGCAGCCGGGGGGGGGGGGAGGATGGAGGATATGTCACTCTCACCTGTCTTAAAAACTTGAGAGCCCTGCCACACAGTGCAAACCTGCATTATTTTGAAATGCATTCAGGAGACTCAGAAATCCAGTGAAGATGCAGTGCAGGTTGAGGAAGCAGCAGCTGGACCATCAGGGCTTCAGGTGAGGTCTTACATTTATTTTGTGTTGCGGTGTATTATCATGGCTGACAGTGTAAACATTGTCTTGTTTTAAGTGAATTATTATTATGTTAAAACATGCATGTGCAGGCTAGTACAATGTCTCTCTCTGTATGCCATGTGTATCAAGCTGCTCTGGACAAGATTGATCTTAAATATGTAGGCCAACAGTTCATCTCTGGTGAATGATAGACGGAGGTATCTTTTTGGTGTATTTAAATAAGACATCGAAAGAAAAGGAAACCAAACCTACGCCCTTGTAGCTAACGTTAAGTTGTCGCACAACTGTCAACACTTCCTCAGCTCACTAACTAGTGATCTGTCTACTGCCTTAATTGTCTCATTTGATTCACGATAGCTAGCGACCGTTAGCCTAACATACACCATGTACAGCTAAATTTGAAGATCAGTCACCTGTCTCCTCCCCTCCCCTGCCAAAGATATACTCCAATCCTGTGGGAAACACTGCTAGATATCTTAACAGGTTTATGATAATTATGATAACTAAAGATTAACGTTGTTGCTCATGGGATTAATCTTAATTTACCTCAATGTGTTTCCTGGGGTTGGATGGAGAGTTTTTGAATGCCAATATTTCAGTAGCTTTGGGTACGCATAAGAGGCAGTCATCATAGAGTGGACTTCTACTCATGTATTTGCTCGCTAGCTAGCATCCTGGGCATTCCTGGGAACTCTGTGTCTGTGTTCCACCACAGTCCCCGATGTTGGTCTCATGATATTTTTAGATAGATTTTAGATTTGATTGACGAAGGTTTCAGGGGAAATGTATCAGTTTTCTTTGCAAAATGTAGTGAAGTAAAAGTAAAAGTTAACAGAAATCTAAATAGTAAAGTACAGATATACAAAACAAGGACTTAAGTACAGTACACACACACACACACACACACACACACACACACACACACACACACACACACACACACACGCTAGTCAACCTGCACCACATGAGTGTGACACCACGCGTGTCTTTTGCGTTCTTTCTCTGAAACTGTTTAATTTATTTAACACAACCCCCGTCCGTCCGTCCGTCCGCCAGTGCGCGCGCATCCGCTGCAACTCGGCCGCGCGCGCCGATGCTGCTCCGCGTGAATCCCTAATAGCGCGCAGAGCCAGATCCGCAGACCTGGATGCCAGACTGAAGCAGCCGCTAAGACCTCTGCTGCGAGCCGCTAGAGAGAACCCTGAACGTCTGGGAGTCGTTTGGACTTGAAAGGGTTATCTGCTCTTTATTATCAGCGATTCTTCTGAGGACAAATTGTCTTATATTTCATTTTTAATAATTATTTTTAATGTTTTTTGTATTGCCAAGTTGGATTGCTTTTATCTTCTTCATCTGTCGACTTTGAGTTCTGAACGCGGAGCCTCGTTTCCAGGACAGATTCTCTGGTGCGTCAAAAGCTGCGCGGTTCGGATTTTTTTGTTCTGTGCCCGTGAACATTTGTCTGCGCTCTGCTGTAAGTGTCTTTTATTTCCATGTCATCAAACACACTTAGAACATCCGGACTAATATCCGCGCTGTTAACTTCGAAGAATCCGCGCTCTAGGTGTGTGTGTGTGTGCGCGCGTGTGTGTGTGACACGCGCGCGTGTGCCCTGGGTGTGTGGTGGGATGGCGAGCGAAGCGAACCTCGCGTCAAGCGCAACGCAGTCAGGCGCGACATGTCCGGAAACCAGGCGTATGTGGGGTGCAAAGTAAAAGCATAGATTAATAAAAACAGCCGTGAAGAGAATTTAGAGGGGGGATGTGTAGGTGCTCAGTGTGATAACGAGTTATGATGGTGTCAATGCTTCAATGAGTAGCACACATAATGGAAGTCTAGAATTGAAATTAAGCACATCGATTTGATTGTCATCATATTATTACTAGAATATGAGTTAGTTTATGAGAAGAAGTTTTCTTTGCAGCTTTTACTTTTTAATGTTATTTTGTCATTATTGTCAGATGAGATGGGAGGGGGTAGACTGGAAGTCAACCGTCCCGAAGCTTTAATTTTGACAGTCCTCACCGGAAGTCTCGGTTTCATTCCGCGCCGCTAGACGCTCTGGTCCCTCGCGGTGACGCTGGAGAAGTCTGGATCGGAGGCTCGCCAGCTGGCGACGCGAGTTTCTTAGTTGCGCGGCGTCTCCGTTAGTCCGATCCCACAGCTGACCCACCTCATTAAACTAACTCTCTCTCTCTCTCTCTCTCTCTCTCTCTCTCTCTCTCTCTCTCTCTCTCTCTCTCTCTCTCTCTCTCTCTCTCTCTCTCTCTCTCTCTCTCTCCCCCCACACACACAGATCCCCCACTGACACGATCATGTGCGACTCTCCGCGGTGGTAACGGGATGCCCACTCTGTGAAGCGGCAACGGATGGATGGAGGGATGGGCGGACGTGTCGCGTGCTAAGGGTCGCACTGGAATAACACAGTGAACTGACAGGAGGACCAGCGTGCCTTGCTCGGCTGTTTTGTCTTGGAGTTCAACCGATATATATAAATATTTTCTTTTCTCCTCCTTCCCCCCATCCCCAACCCATTTCCCCCCATCCCCTCTGCCACCACCACCACAACCTCTGGATTTGTTACATTTGGTGGTGCAACATGTATTCCTTATGTAGTTTTGATCACCTGCGGTGCGTCTGGAGTGGAACATACCTGGTGGAAGGTGTACAGCGGGATTCAGCCTAAGACCACAGGATATCCGCAACTGAAGAAGAAAAAAGAGAAAAAGCCCCGTTGGCTTCTTTTGAATCTTTCTGTTCTGTGCGTAATGCACGTGGAATGAAGACAGAGGATGGATATAATTTGGGAAATATTGATAATTCTTCATGCCAATGTTATCGTCTGCATATCAGGTGAGTTGTGGGCGTCGTTGGTGTCTCATGGGGGCAGCAGGTGCATCCGATGCTTTATTTAATTGTTTTACTTTTCACTGCATTTTGTGAGATTATTGGGACCGAGTGTGGTTTGTGTGTGTGTGTGTGTGTGGGGGGGGGGGGGGGGGGGGGGGGGGGGCGCTGTGAATGAGAGAGAGCGAGAGAGAGGAAAACTGCGTGCGTGTGCGTGCGTGTGTGTGTGTGTGACTCAAGACAGTCACCGTGTAGCCTCCAGGACTGGATGCGCAAGCCTTCTGACGCAAGCCTTCTGACGCACGCGTAAAAAAAAAAAAAAGATATTGCAAACCACAGTGAACATTATGGATTCCTTTAAAAAAAAATTGTGTTTCCACCTCTGCCCATATTCTTCCGCCATCGTGAAGTCTCTGGGCTCAATTCCGTCACAGTTCTTATCAGAAACAGCGCCCCGGTGTTGGTCATGCCGCGTGTGCGCGCCGTGCAGGCATGCGCGTCCGCAGCCATCAAGCGCTTATCAATAGGGGGGGCTGGAAACGATTTAGCGCGCGCGTGACTTTGCAATAGACCGAAGTTACTACGCGCTCCTGTTAAGTGTATTTATACCTTTTCATCTAAAAGCTCTAAACGATCGACGCACAGAAAAAAGGCCACATTTTGGATACAAAAGTTGCATATAAGTGTTTGTCATGAATATGGAAATTAATACAATTACCGAATACAGACTTCATGCGAATTCACTACAGTACAACATAACTCGTGCGTAATGCACTGTATTTACGCTTGACTCATTACGCACGCCAGGCCGTCTCTTCCCTCTACCACAGGCCCGCAGGCTTTAGGTGAGACGGGTTTATGTGACTACCGTCGTGCGTCAGCGGCTACGCCCCTCCCGGCAATGTGTTTTATTCCGTCAGAGTATGTTTTAATAACCGACCATGTACAGTGTATCGGCGAGCAGTTATGGCGTGGCGTTCATGACTTCTTTTGAAATGAGTTTCGATACTGTGTTCGTTCTACCACTGACTTCCGCTTTGGGAATTCAACTGTTAAAATACTTTAGACCAGTGGTTCTCAAATGGGGGTACGTGTCCCCCTGGGGATACGTGAAGGCACTCCAGGGGGTACGTGAGTTGACACAATATATATATATGTAAAAGTAACATGCTTTCAAAAATCCTTTCAAATGTGTTATTTAATAAATATTCAATACAATATAAGTGTACATTCATAAACAGACACTGACGGCACGGTGATGTGTACTACATCGTTTTTTGATTAAGGGGTACTTGGCGGGGAACAATATTTTACAGGGCGTACATCAGTGAAAAAAGGTATAAAGACCATCATTAACTCAGCTGTTTACATACATTCCCTTAAACACCAGGACCAAGACCAGGCTTCCATTATGAATATGCACTGTGTGAATAAAAACAACAGATAATTGGTTGTTTCTCGTCTTTTGTTAGTAACACTATAATAGCTGGTGCTTTATTTTGAAAAGGGAAGAAGAAAGAAATGCGGGGAGAAGAAGAGGCGCACGTGAAACGTCAGGTGTTGTACCTCTTTGTTTGTTTGTCACTTGATTGATAAGGACGACACGAGGTTTGCTCGTTTTCATATTGTAATTAATATTGAGTGACATTATGTTGTAGTTTTGCTCACTTGGATGATAGCGCATGTGTGTGTGCTAGCAAGAATGCTATGTTTTCATGTTATGCCGACGAGCAATTATCGTCTCTCGGTTTATTGTGCCACACGGAAGTGCGTGTTGTTCTTCAGTCCAAGGGGAAGCGTGGTTGACCTGGGACAGTTGGAGCGCCATCTGAAGTGTGATTTTTGAAGTAAAAAATGCTGAACCATAGCTCCCCATCACAGCGTGTCATTTTCTTAAAGGGGAACTACGGCCATTTTCAAAATCCATATGCGTTATCCTCTGTGGTCTTCTTTTAAGAACTATAAATAATAAGTATTCAGTTTTGTTTACTTCCTCGGTCGTACGGTGTGGAGCTAATTTACACGACAAGGGACGTGACGATTACGCTGCAAAAAAAGCATTAAACATTAAGACAGGGAAGGTCCAATGAAAGACGCTATAGAGTTGCATTATGGCAAGTGTAGGATCTGCAGTTTTTCTAAATCGGACATAATACATAAACATAATATCTCTACAGATTTCCTTTTGAATCAATTCAGTTTTTTCCCCACACACACAAAACAGACAACGATTTAAGTAGTTCAACTTAATTTTGACTGAGTGTGTAGTCTCGGCTGGAGCACTTTCCGGACTCAAATGGACGATCGGAAATCTTCGGCACACGCGAGTAAGGGCACCTTGAGCAGAGTCCAGAATGAATTGTCACGCTCAATATCTCGCTGGTTTTTTCAGTCTTTTTCTCTCTTAATAAGGATTTATTTTTGCCGTGCTGCTGGTGTCTCGGCTCAGTCTTAGCTTCTGGTCAGGGGCCTTGATTTGAGCGGGAGTAGTAGAAGTATTGATGTGGACATGCTGATTTGTAAAAGGAAAAACACTGGCGTGTGTCATTTGTACTTGTCCTGCAAGTGAAAGCCTTCCTCCGGTGATGCTTGGGATTGTCTGTGATTCTTTTCTCCCTCTCCCTCCACACTAATATGGGACGGTGTGCAGCTCAGCCAATTGTTGCAGCGTAGCTTCAATGTCAGGTGAAGCTACACAAGGCACGATAATACGGCGAGACCAGACTTCAAGGGAAGGCTATTATCCCCTCACAGTTGAGCGTGATCGTGGACTTTGAAAGTCCCCTCGGTGCTCAAGACTCCTAATCCGTGATGTAATCAAGAGGCAGAGCTTGGCTCCAATGACCGTGAGCAGGGTACTGACTCCACAGGGGGCAGCCTTGGGGTTTTTTCTGAAGACGGAGGAGCTGCAATTGTCATTCTAGCGCAAAGGAATAAGTATGTTTAAAGGATTACTTTCAATCTGAGACTTGCTGGTTTATGGGGAAAAGAAATGTAAAATAATAAAAAGGTGAAAGGTAAACGTGAAATGTACTACATTTTTCACAAAAAGACTTTATTGCTCAGATCCAGGTTTCTCATGCAGTTCACTCGCCACTCAAAACAATAGCATGGCGGTTACGACTGACTACATTCACGAATAGCCTATTATGGGGCAGGCTACTCATTTTCATTCCTTTTTTGAACACTTAAACGCATGTTTTCAGGTTTTTTTCTTCTCCTAATTTCTCTTCCACAGAATTTTCAATAGAGAGAGGAGGTAGAATAATACCTTGAGTGGTATTCCCTTTTCATCTTGTAATATCACGATATAATACCATCATCGCAAAATAAACGGTGGCGGTGGAGCGGTTGTCTTGTTTTTCCAGCTTTTCCGCATCGCTCCTCTTTCCCACTCTGATCCCTTTTTTTCTTTTCTTTATTGTCGGCGTGTGTGTGTCCTAGTTGTAAAGGTTCTGTCTCTGCGTCTGTCGGCCTCCCCTTGGTCCCGAGCGTGTTGCTGTATAGCAGATTAAATGAGCTGAATACGTAAAACAACGAGTGGAAAACGCATAGCTTTGGAACTGAAGTGTGCTCCAGTGTTGTGCAACGAGGGAGCCCGGCCCGCCTCCGTTATCTGGGACTATTACGTCTGTGATTTGTGAAGTCTATGGAGTGATCGGGTCATTATTTCAGCACAGAAATGCTGCTTTAGAGGTACTTGTTTTTAGAGGGACTAAAATGTAATTTGATGCTTGCAGCGCCACAAACCAAATTCCCCTCGATTCTGCATTAGGTCGGAGGCAGAAATCTGGATCCGTCGTAAGGCCCGGGGTCAGAGGTCAGGTGGTCAGATTTTTTTCCCCACCACTACAGCTCCCTGTAGTTTTTACTGTTTACCCCGGCTGTAAATTACTCCGGCGGAAAGGGGGGATGTCAGTGTCGGGTCAGTCTCATCCGGGGTCTCCTCTCTGGAGCCTCGTCCTCCATTCTGATAGGTCAACATCTTTATATTTCCCTTATTACGTCGCTAGAAACCTGGTTTCAAGGGTATCTGACAATGGTGCTTTGATGTAAACGGGCCTGCATATAGAACGCTTGCAGCTGACCCCCCCCCCCCCCCCCCCCCCCCCCCACACACACACACACACACACACACTCGGCATCTACATTAATCTATTACGGTTTTTCATCCGTGTCATATTCAGTCAGCTCTGTGGGTTTTAATACTGCCTTTTCTTTCTCATGATCTTAAAATACAATTCAATAATAGCCACGATGGAGGAAGCCTCATTTCTAATGCATGAAAGTTTTTTTCTCCTTCTCCTTACATCTGCCTACGTGGTATTCCACAGAGACAGCATGTACGGATGATGAATATGAAACAGTGTTATGAGTGTAAAGCAGGGCCGGATTGACTCAATATGGGGCCCAGAGGCTATAATAACCCGGGCCCCTGTTGGCCCCCTGCTTTATATGCTCTCTGTGCTCAAACTAGAGCTGGGCCAAACCATTACATTTGGTTCAGATCAAGTGATCCACCAATATTGCTACGGATACAGATACTTTTTGTATTATTGAAAGTGTCTTGTACAGGGGATGGAAATACATTCCTTGAATATGAGTCGGTCAAAGTGCAAAGTAAGGTTTTATACAATAAAGTATTACCCAACACGTTCGCACTCCCCAACTTGTCAAATACCGAGGTGTGGTCAGTCAGTGGCCCTAAGCTTTCCGCTCGTTACATGCACACAGGCTCTCTCAAAACACTTTAAATGTAGGTTAAATTCGTTAGATTGTGGTTTGGGGTTAAAATAAGGACTTAAAAAAAAACAACGTAAAAGAAGGAAGCTTGTTCATCTATTGCTTCTGTCCATCCGGGGAGAGGGATCCTCCTCTGTTGCTCTCCCTCAGGTTTATTCCACTTTTTTTCCCTGTGAAAGGGTTTTTACTATCTTTTTGGGGGAGTTTTTCCTGATCCGATGTGAGGTCCCGGGACAGGGATGTCATGTGTACAGATTGTAAAGCCCTCCGAGGCAAACTTGTATTTGTGATGTTGGGCTATACAAAATGAACTGAATTGAATTGTTACGTGTTACTGCCGTTGGTTGAGTATGTATGTTGGGTAGCAAAACTAAGATAAAAGAAGTCAAGGATGTTTTTGTTTCCCACGGTACACAAACCACGGTCTGCTGGATGAAAGTTTTGTTTATGTGATCCGTCCACCGAAAGGCTTAAACATCACTGGTGTGACTCTAAATGGCCCATGGCATTTAATTGACTCAAATAATGTTTGAAGAGCAATATCCAGCGTTATTTATTGGCAGTGTTAGTTCAGGCTTCTATGGTTGGAGCCTCAGTTATTCTGGTTTGTACCAGACGGAGATATAATTATGAATGCCCACAAGTATTGACGGAACTGTCTGCCATTATGAAAATGATCAGGCTGCCTTTAGGCTGGATCTGTGCTCTAATGACCAAATAAAACATCAGAAAGTCAGACCGACCAGATAAACAGAAGAGTCGGTGGAGGCGGAGAAAAAAAACAAATATAGATTTTTCGTTGGACTCCAGTTGTGGCCAGATCTATAAAGACTTGTCGTGTGTGTTTTTACTCAGTGTATTTCTTTTCTGGCTAAAGGCCAGAGCGGGAATATGTTTGTCGCTGTGCCGGAGCACACATTCAGAGGGTTTTTACCTCTCCTTTTCATGGCATCTTTTTTTTTCTCTTCTTTCCCCGCAGTATTTGTGTGCTTCCTCTGCTCAATAAGCCAGTCCTAAACAGGATTGCACACTATGTGCCAGGTAAACAGCTCTGTCTGCCGTTCTCCCATCTGTTCAGACGCAGAAATGCCTTTTTTTTTCCACTCCTCGGCTTTGCCTTAACATAGGGGTGGACAATCCATTTTCTCAAGGGGCCACATGAGAAATTGGGACCGTTATGGAGGGCCGAACCAATAGGCTGAACATAATTCAATTAACTCAATATTAATGTTATTACTTTATTTAAAAAACTGTAAATTATATGTTTTTGAACTGCTACTGGTAAGAATACATGTTACAATAAGGCTATGATTAACTTCATACAAAAGCAATACGTGCTTTTGATGTTTTCCAGTCCAGTTCAGTTTTTCTTACTCAGTGAGAAAAGGCCAGTCTGTGTTGGGCTTGAACAAGTGCATGGAGGTCTGGTTGAATGCGCGATTAATTTTCAATCTGGACGCGGAGACTGCAGCGCAAGGCTCCTGTGAGAGCTTTGGGCCGGCAGAGGAGCTCGCGGCAGCACCCACTGCTCGATGAGAACAGAAACTGCATAACAATACGTGTTTTCACGTCAGTCTGCAAGTCTCCAAGTTGGCAACACTGCCTGTCGGTGAGGCTGCGCGCGCACATACATAAATCGCCTTTAAAGTAAAAGCAGTGCCGTTTTATTGCATTCATGGCGTGCATCTTATTTATTTATTTTTTCATTTTTGACCTCACGCAGACTCGGGAGAGTGAATGTGTGAATTAGGACTGGGCGGTATGGCCAAAAATTCATATCACGGTATTTTGTAAAATTCTGCCGGTTTCACAGTATATCACGGTATTTTTTTCCAAATAAACACATTCATGTATTGACACCGACGCAACTGGCCAGCAGCTGTTTTGATTGGGACATAGGAAGCTAAACATGGAGGGATTTAGGACCCAGGGGAATCCCTTGATACTAGTGGCAGCCGTAATGACTATTGTCATTCTTTGGAAGGCAGGCAGCAACATTTAACATTAACAGTCACAGATACCTGTACAGCGGTCTGAGCTACTTACGTCTCACGGAAAGAAGTTGACTCATGGTTTGAAAGAAATGACATCGCCAAAATGCATGATAGGTAAAGACCGCCCACTCAGCTGCACAGGAAAAGACTTCCTGTGTGGGCGGTGTCATTTACCCAGTATGCATTTTGGCGATGTAATTTCTTGCAAACCATTTAAGTAAGTTATGGTCCCATTTAGAATAAAACAGACCATAAAGCTGAGTATGCTTTCGGGCGTGGCAACCTTGTGATTGACAGGTCGCTATCTCTACCAGAGTGATAAACGGCGTCTCTCCTCCACAGCTGATGTTCACTGGTTGCAAAAATACAATATGGCGACGAGAAAAACATCAAACTCGAGGCATTCCACAAACCAACGACTTGCTTGTGTGACAGATTCAGCCTTTTTGGATCACAGAGTCTTTAAACTAGAAATACATCTTACACCAGCAATTTAGTCAAATACAAGCTTAAATATTAGATTAAAACATTGTATAAACACAGAACTGAATTGAATGGATCGGCCTGTTGTCGCAGCTATTTGAGTCGGTATCGGCAACATGCCTGATATTTCCACTAAAGGCAAGGCAAGGCAAGTTTATTTGTATAGCACATTTCAACAACAAAGCGATTCAAAGTGCTTCACATAAAACCATTCAAAGCATCAAAACATAATGCAGATTTAAAAACAGTTAAGAAAACATTAAAACAGTCAAAAAGCAAAATAAAAGTTGAAAAAGCAAAATAAATAATAAAAGTTGCAGTGCAGTTTAAGAAATAAAATGCAGTAGTGAGATGCAGTAATTGAATCTGGTTCAGTTAAAGTCAGCAGCAAATAGAAATGTCTTCAATGTGGACTTAAAGGAGCTGAGGGTCTCAGCAGACCTGCAGCTTTCAGGGACCTTGTTCCAGATATGTGGAGCAGAAAAGCTGAACGCTGCTTCTCCATGTTTAGTTCTGACTCTTGGAACAGAACGTAGACTCGTCCCAGACGACCTGAAGGGCCGGGATGGTTCATAAGGTAGCAGCAGATTATAAACATACTTAGGCCCTAAACCATTCAGTGCTTTCTAAACCAGCAGCAGGATTTTAAAGTAAATTATTTGTTTGACAGGGATCCAGTGCAAAGACCTCAGAACTGGAGTGATGTGATCCATTTTCCTGGTCTTAGTGAGGACTCGAGCTGCAGCGTTCTGAATCAGCTGCAGCTTTCTGGTTGACTTTTTACAGAGGCCTGTGAACACACCGTTACAGTAGTCAAGTCTACTGAAGATAAATGCATGGACAAGTTTCTCCAAATCCTGTTGAGACATAAGTCCTCTAACCCTTGATATATTCTTCAGGTGATAGTAGACTGATTTTGTAATAGTCTTGATATGGCTGTTCAGGTTGAGGTCTGAATCCATAACTACACCTAGATTTCTGGCTTGGTTTGAGGTTTTTAACATTAGTGATTGAAGCTGAGCGCTGACTTTCAATCGTTCGTCCTTGGGACCAAAAACCATTAATTCTGTTTTATCTTGATTTAGTTGAAGAAAATTCTGGCACATCCAGTTATTGATTTCTTCAATGCATTTAGCCAACCCTTGTATGGGACTGTAGTCCCCTGGTGATATAGTTATGTAGAGTTGTGTGTCATCTGCATAATTATGATAACACACATTGTTGTTTTTCATAATCTGAGCCAGTGGAAGCATGTAGATGTTGAATAGAAGAGGCCCCAGTATTGAACCTTGGGGAACACCACATGTCATCCTAGTCAGCTCTGATGTGTAATTAGCTACCGACACAAAGTATTGTCGGTCCTTCAAGTAGGATTCAAACCAGTTAAGTGCTGCCGGACTGGAAGACATCAAAACAGTTATTTTCAGCCAAGAAGTTGTTCAGCTGTTGAAAACCCACCTTTTCCATTATTTTACTTAAGAATGGGAGGTTTGATATTGGTCTATAGTTTTTCAATATTTCGGGGTCTAAACTAGCCTTCTTTAGAAGTGGTTTAATAACTGCAGTTTTTAGGGCTTGTGGGAAGACACCTGAGAGAAGGGATGTGTTTACAATTTGTAAAAGATCAGCGGTCATGCAGTGTGAAATATTTTTGAAAAAGTGTGTTGGTAGAATATCCAAGCAGCAGGAGGATGTGTTCAGATGTTGTATAATGTCTTCTAGGCTTCTTTGGTTAATTGAGTGAAATTGTGTCATGATATTTGAATGGATACTATTTAAAGATGGGGACAACACATATCCTGTGGTTGGTGTGGAGCCACCGACTGCTTGTCTAATTCTCTGAATTTTATCAGCAAAGTCTAAAGTCGGAACAAGTTATGTCTCACACAATAATCATTACCCATTCCATGTCAGATTAGTTTTTTCATCTGGTAATACTGAAACGGAAAAATCGTTGACGTGAGACTAACAATTTGAGTTGAAATTTAAGATTTTACCTGGATTTGAAATAGTCTTCAGTAGATCTGCAACAATAAGTCAATGAATCATTCAACTAACAATAGTTATTATGTAACGATATTGTGCCAATATAGGGATTAATGTTGACCTGAGCTCTCACCATGTTGAGTCAATAGATATGCTTTGAATTACAAATTTAGCACCTTTAACCTTTTTCTAAGTAAAAATGTCATCAAATCTATTAAATGTTTTAATATTGTTCTAAACTGAATATCTTTGGGTTTTGGACACAGGATAAATTTAGCAATTTATTAATTATTTCATAAAAATAATGGTCAATTGCAGCCCTATTTTAAAGCACCGTTAAATTTGCGGTAAAGATCTCTCACAAACTGACTAAAAAGCAACAGAAGCAGTAAAAATGACTTAATTGTCCATGTGGTCCCAAGAGGAACGCTTACTCCATACATTCTTCTGAAATATTGTGTCTAATGCTAATTCATCACACAGCTCTGAAACAAAAAAGCTTTTCTCTGCATCCTTTCCACTTTTCTGGTAATATTTTTTTTGCTGAGCATAAACAGGAATTGGTCCTTTGTTCACATAACTGGATAATTCACCCTGTCTTGCCGTGAATATACTTTTTGTGTTGTCAGCTATAGTGCTACAGCAAAAGTGTTGTGCTAAAGGAGTGTCAGCTGGCCGTCTGTCATGTCTTCCTTTGCAAATTTGACAACCAGTTTAGGACCTGGGATTCGCTCCAAGAGTGTTTTTCAGTAGTTGAACTTTCTTTTCCTGGTGCCAAGCCATTTGTTCTAATGGTAAATTATTCCAAAACCCCGATAGTGGGACAAATGTGATTTCGGTCCAATGGGACTTTTTTTGGACGGCCCACTAAGAAGACAACAAATGTCTGTTGCTCCAAAAACACACATCCTGCAAAAAAAAATAAAAAGCAGAAGCACATGACTTTGCAATATTGTATTTTCTTATTATTGCTATACTCTGCCTCTACCAGACCAGCCCAAATATGGGCCCTTCCATTGCTGGTTGCAAAAAAAAGATGGTGTCATAGCAGCAGTCAACAAACCAATAGGTGGCGTCCCCAGGACTACGGCCACTTCTTATTCGGGATGGGTATCGTTTTTTTTTCTTCCTGATACCGGTGCTGAACCGATACTTTTAAAACGATACTGGTGCCTAAACGGTGCCAGAACCGATACTTTTTTATTGCCATGGCAATTTTTTTTCTTCAAATTGAACAATATTGAACAATATATTAACTGTATAATATAAATATAAATAAATACATACAAAACACTTGACTTCAAACTACAGCTTCAAACCTTTTATCTTCAAACTATAAACAATATATATTTAAAAATAGAACTGATACCACCATCAGGTGGCCTGATTGGGACCGTGTGCAACAGAACTCAGACACTGTTGGATTCTACAAACTGCTGCTTTATTGGACTACAAGTCTTCATTAATATCAACTGGGAGAGATTTGTTCCAGCAAGCCGAGGACGGACGTTCAAAAGCTCGTGTTCGTGTCTCCAGCGTGTGCGCGCGCTGCGTGTGTGAGCGTTGGAAGCCCCGCCCCCTTGAGCCCCGCTCTGCATGCAGGCAGATAGAGAGCGGAGCAGCGAATGCGCTCTGATCCACGCTATTAATGTATCGATACATCAAAATCCTATCGTTTTTAACGTACGGGTACCGCGCTACCTTTTTAGTATCTATATACCGTGCAACATTACAGAGTAGTGTACAAAAAAAAGTAGTTAAATCGGCTCAGGCACTGGAAGGAAGCACCGAAATCTGCGTTGCTTTTCGGTCCGGTAGGTACCGGACGTGTTGGAACCGGTGCCATATTGACACCAGTTGTCGGTATCCAACCCTACTTCTTGTATATACAGTGTATGGTTGCAACGTTATTTGCACATCATGTCTGCGCCATAGTGGGGGAAAATAAATTGTGAATGTCCGACGATATGATGCTACATAGCAATAAGCCACATGCTCCTGTTTGTTGCAGGGGGAGCGTGTGTTTGATAACAATGGGCCGTCAGAACAATGGCCGTTTGTTTTTTAAGGACAACGGGCTGTTAGACAAATGGGCCAATGGGGACGTTGATTGGACTGTTGGGGTTTTGGAATAATGGACCGTCGAAACAATGGACGGCCCTTCTGCTTGTGACCACTCTGTGCACTTCCTGTTTCCCCTCCGAGGGGGATGCTAAGAACTCTATTATCTTTCAACACTCCCATTCAACATGTTGGATGTTAGACAAACTGGCCAATGGTTGGATGGGAGTGCTGAGAGAATGAATGAAGCATGTTTTCTTTAAACAATCCCCAAAAATTCGGACGATTTTCATCCTTACAACGGTGCCCAAACACATCATCTACGCCGAACGCTTCCGTATGAAAAAGCAACCGGAGCACAGCTTAGTGATATTTCATCAAAAACATGTTATTCTACTTATTCTACATTTAAAATCTTTCCCAACACTTTTGGGCACCTCGAGAAATGTTGGATGAATATATTCCATTGTTTTCCTTTTTTCTCTTTTTTTATTATTTCTGGCATTGTGACTGTGTTATCCTGCACAAAAGACATGTTTTTTTCTTCTCTGCTTGGAGCCATGATCATGCGGTTTCCATAGAGGTGCAGGACTTATTTGTTTGTTATTTGTATTTGTTTATTGCAGTGTAAATCAAGGCCCCAGAGAGTCAACTACCCTGCCCCCCTCATTTGGTGAGCAACTATGACCACCTCAGATAATCACACGCCAACCTTTTTTAAGACACAGAGAGAGAGAGAAAAAATAAAAACGTGCCCTCGGGGAAGCTTAGAAAATTTTGGGGCAGCTTAGAAATTTAAACGGGATGACAGGGTAGAGGCCTGCGGTGTATTCGTGACAATAACACGTGTCTCCACCAGCCTGGCCATATGCCACCGGGAAAACAAGCGCCTGCCATTATTCCCTCCACTTTTTTCTTCTTCTTCAAATCCTCTTCCTGAGTCTGCGCTCAGCACTCAGTACAAAGTTCAGCCTTCTCCGCGACCAGAAAAAGTATAGCAAGTATTTTAAATAGAAATACAACCATTCATTTCCTAATCATTGGGATTGTGAGTGTTCATGCAAATGAACCACTACAGATGACGAGAGTTTTCGGACTTCAGGACAAATTAGTCTTTTCAGGACAGTTGTTAATGTTTAGGATTCAAGATTAGATAATGTTAAAAAGAAGTCATCACAAGTATATAGTAGTATAAATGTGTGTGTGTGTGTGTGTGTGTGTGTGTGTGTGTGTGTGTGTGACCACCTTGCCTAACCCAAGGAGCTGTAGCTCATCACAGCTGCTGCTCAGGAATCTGAAGTCAATCAGCCAGCCGAATTGAGACGACCTCCACGCCAGCTGTAATTTACCAGTGGCGGCTGGTGAATTCTTTTTTGGGAGAGCGCAGTTGGGCGGCGCGGTTTAAATAGCACTCCACAATGAGAAGAAAAGAGGTTTTGAGTAGAATATTCTAAAAAACAAAGCTTTATTCAAGAAAACAGTGCTCAACACTGTCCAATAACAACTATCAACAAACTGTAACTTTGGGCATGAGAGGTTCAGAGCAGAATGGTTTAAGAAACATTGGGTTGGGTTTCAGAGGTTTACAGAATAAAAGAGGTGCCCACACCCTCACATGAAAGAGGTTTAGAGCAGAATAGATTCAGAAAGAGAGACATCACATTGGGTGTTTGACAGAGTAGGCCCCACTACTTGTAAAGAAATTTAAACTGGGGGCCCTGCAGTAAGGTGGCACTGGTGAGGTGGTCTTTGAAGGCAAAGCGTTCCCTGGTGTGTCCAAGTATGGTGTCACAAACCTACAGATAAATATATAGAGAGAGACAGACAGATAAGATGTGTGGAAATATCTACTACAAACAGGCTTCATACTACAGACAAAAGCCAACAATCAGAGTTGACAAACAACCATGTTTTGTGTGTCTTGATGGCTCATCAACATAGACAAAAGGCCAGGAGCCACCTTCATGCTCTAGTCCAGGGGTCGGCAACTTGCGGCTCCGGAGCCGCATGCGGCTTTGACAAAAAAAAAAAAAAAAAAAGAAAGACAACTTTTCTTCTTTTTTTTTTTGCCCAGTGGAAAAACTTTTAAAGAGAAGTCCTCTTATCTTGGAGTTTTAGGTGGTATTGGGTCACTGAAAATAAAAATAAATGTTTAAATATTTCTTTCACTAAAATGTGCGTCACGTCGCTGTCAAGCCTCCGCCCCTGCAGCTGCTACTCGTGATTCAGAGCCCCGCCCTCGTGCGCAGATGAGTGCAGAAGAGCGATTCCTCAACTGCTGCAGTAAACTGAGTGAAGTAGATATACTTTCAGGAAGTGGATCACGTCTCCAAACTCCACTACTGCTGCTGGTTCTGTGTCAGTTCATGAGACAGTGTGGCGTCCGTTAGTAAAAACGGATCCGTCCTCCGTTTGCGGTGCTCTAGTGAGGAGGACGCTCAGTGTAAACGTAGCAAAAGATATGCGTTTAAAATGTAAAACTCACTGAAGAGGACAGATATTGAACCTGCTACCTTGCAGTTCCAGGGCAAACACTCTACCACATGAGCCACAACTATAGATGATACTGAAGGTCTGCATAGTTGTGTTTTTAATTAACCTTAATGTAGCCGACACATGACTATTTTTTGTTTGATAGTTATAAACAGGTAAAATAGCAATACAATGTAAAAAAATGTCTTTATTCTTGTTCTATAATTTCATAAATACAACAAACTATAGTTTTTTGTATATATATTATGACTATATTTAAAACTTCAGAAGCTGGGATATCAAATAATTTTTGCGGCTCCAGACAATTTATTTTTGGTGGAAAAAGGTCAAAATGGCTCTTTGGATACGAAAGGTTGCTGACCCCTGCTCTAGTCTAACACACACACACACACACACACACACACACACACACACACACACACACACACACACACACACACAGGGTTGAATTGGTATTTTAGATAAAGTTATAGTCTGATATGATATCCACCCAAATCTAACAATGTCCAACATGTGTTCTGCTGTAGGAAAGATAACACATTAAACTCTAACACAGGTATCTGCTGATTTTGACACTCACCTCTGCAGCAATCCTTCCAAGCTCTTCCTTCATAGCCCGGCGCTTCCTCGGCTGCTCAGAGCCACTGCTTTGCTCCACACTTAGCATCCAGCTAACCAGCTCCGGTTAGCATATAGGCTTGAGGAGAACCTTCGGGTGTACGTCCTCCCGCGGTCAGTGCTTTGCTGCTGAATTTTTAAATCCGGACGTTCGCGTCCCAACTCTTTCAGCCTCTTCTTGTCAACATCTGATCGTCGATTGAAAGGTGTTTCGCGTAGAGATACCACAGAGTTTTCAGTCGCCATACTAACATAATCAAAGTCTCTGCTCGCTATGTTGCTCGCGTAGATATGTGGGAGCTATATGGGATGTGAGGGAATGATAAAGGTCTCTGATTCGACGAATAATCCAACCACGTTGCAATAAGAAACAATGTCATTGGCGAAGATTCGCGTTTCATCCGCCAATGAGAAGCTGTCCTTGTCGTAACGACCGAATGTTTGCTCGCTGCCATAGACTCACATTTGGCCGGCGCCCCGACAGACGGGCGGGGCTTTTCTCAGTGACGATGAACGGCGATATATTATATTTGATCACATTTAACTTAAGTGGTTGTTGACAGGGGCTTACGGTCTCTCACACACATTTAGCGCGTCAACACGGTATATTTCTTATTCAAATTATTTGGTATATAATGGTTTTTGACAGTATATATTATATATTATTTTTCTTCTTTTTTGGACGGTGAGTTTTCACGGGCAAAACCGCGCCATCCATGTGCCCCAATTCACTCTCCCCGTGACACACACACACAAACACACACACACACACACACACACACACACACACACACACACACACACACACACACACACACACACACACAGGCCCCCATCAGGGAAAATCTCCAACTGCTAATCTGATAATCCTGTGCAGATGTGTGTCCTGCAGGAGTGGTGTGTGTTTGCGTGGGAGGGAGGCAGGAGATGGCGTGTTGAGGGGGGAGGGGCGAGGGAGCGCCACAGTAAGTGGGCGGGCCGATGCAGAGGAGGAGCTGGCTTCTCAATCCAGGCATCATCAAACTTCATTGAATAATCCAGGTCACACACAGCCCAGACGATGTTTGGTCAGTTCTTCAGTCTGATGATGTCATGGAGATTAAAAAAAGGGATGGCAAGCTGTATTCATAGTGTCTTGGCATTGGTAGTATTAACTATGTATCATAAGATGCTTCGTGTTAGGGAGTTAAATGGGTCATAATTAACTCTTAGTATTTTATATGCTCCTTCAAACTGTACTTCCTAAATTTTTGTGTGTTTTTTTTTTTTTCAAAAACCTACCTTGTTACAAGATTACACATCAGTGGTATCATTTAGTAATTTATATTAGCATCACGACGGGAATAAATTAAAAATATAAAAATGTTTCTGATGAGGTTGTTACTCTCATTCCGACCGGAAGACCGTGATGGAGGACGATGCCCGGCCGCCGCCTGATCAAAGAGCTAACACGCACAAACACGCACAAAACTCGTCTGTGTAATTGTAATATTTACCGCTAGATCGGAGGCTATTAGTCTCGTGCTGTGCAATGAAGGCTTAATCCGTTAATCTGATAATGATGATAATAATAATAAAAGGTTATTTAGCACTTTACAAAAACTAGCAATTACAAAGTGATTCTGAGAGGCAGCCGCAAAGAATAAAGGATAGAGTCCAATGTCAGACACTTACATTTCCACAAAGGCTATAATTACAAACCCAAATACACACAAGCGTGTTCTGCATCTATTATTATTTCTGTGACTTCCTGTATTATATATTGAGGGCCAAACTCTGCTGCTGCTGCGTGGAAAGAAGTGAGTCAGTGAGATAGTGCTTTGAGGCTGCTGCTGCAGCACACGAATGTAGCAGCTACTCGTGGCACTCGCTGGAGGAAAAAAGATGCCGACAATATTTTTACAAACGGGAAGTGGGACAAGTTGGCAAACCACAGGGCGCAGGTTTCTGTTTCAAATAGGGAGGGGGGACGTATTATTTTGAGCGTCCAAAACTATAATTTCCTGCATTCTGTTGAATTTGTATGCACCAATTTACAGTGGAAATGTCTTTTTAGCTGGAAGCTAAATTTAGGCTCCAGGTGACAATATTGAAATACAGGAATATAACAGAATTTGCTTTAACAAGGCTCCCTGGAGTTCTGTGTTGCTTTCAAATACTCTACTCCTGTAGATCAAATATCTTCTGCTGAATCAATGCATGTAGGAGTGATTTAGTCCTCCCTTCCTCTTCTGTGTCTTTTGTGTCAGGAAGTAACTTCTTTAAATGTGCACAAGTCGCCTGTGCGTCTCATCGATACGTTAATACATTTAAAATGTATGCAAAAGCATCTGGACTTTTATAGCTCATATGTGTTTTTTCAGCAAGCTGTCCAAAACCTTCTGCTCATTTTGAGAACTGAAATATCATTATGTCATTATATTTAGAAGAAAAGGAAAAGTCTTAATAATGCGCAAATAATAAAGTCGTAATATTTTAATGAAATCTTCTTGCCCTATAATCTGCTGCGTGTGATATTATTCAGACTTAGAACCCTCTAGGGACTCCTTCTGGACGAGACAGAGTTTAGTAGAGCAGCTGTGTGATGCTCTCATCCAAAAACAAAACACTTCTGATCAGGCATAAATCTCAAACACACTAATAGCGCCCGCCTCCTCCGTGCCTGGTAGTGTGCAACGTATCTTAAAATAATGGTTTATAGGGTATCTGGCAAAAAGTTACTCTTTTTTCCTACGTTTTTTCCGACAAAAGAACAGCAAAACACGTGTCAATTTTTGCTTGTTACACACGCATGTGGTCTTTTCCATATAAACTTTTGTCTTCACCAAAAACAACCTAGTTAGGTTTAGGCAACAAAACTACTTGGTATGGTTTCGGAAAAGAACGCAAAATACGTTGCTAAATTTAAGATTTTTTTTTTTAAATACATCTTTAGGTTTGGGAAAATATCGTGAAATACGTCGTTAGGTTTGGGAGAATATTGTGAGATACGTCGTTAGGTTTGGAAAAATATCGTGAGATACGTCGTTAGGTTTAAAAAATGATCGTGAGATTCTTAGCTTCGTTTTGGGAAAATGTTGTGAAATACGTCGTTAGGCTTGTAAAAAAGATTGTTGTTTGGGTTTTAAAAAACTATGAAATTACCGTTACTTAAGTACACAACTTACGCGACAAATAAATCCATGTTGAATTCTCGTATCACAAAGCATCATCGAGCACAGCGGCCTCCAAATGCTGGATGGGAGCGGCCCTGCAGAGTGACATTTGCATGTGTTGTGAGTCTTCAGGCAGCCACAGCCGATCAAATGCTAGCGTAGCGTACCAGGTCTCTTGGGAGGCCTCGCCTCCAGGGGAGGGTTCATCAGAATGATCCAACATGACTTCACTCCAAAGAAAAAGCGTACAAGTTCGCTGGAAGATTGGTCGGAACAACATCCTCCGTCCATATGAAACCTCCAGAGAGAGTTCTCATGCGAGGTAGAGACAGATCCAGTTTCCCGAAACACTCAGCCACTTCTCTGTGGCTCTCCAGAATACTCTGACACCATCCTGACACGAGGAGTAAGAGAACACCACTCTGCTGATCCAACTTCGCCCATTAGTGCAGACAGAGTGTGTCTCACCCGATATCAGATCATGTGTTTGGGCTGAGAAGACCAACAGGATACAGTTGTTATACTCACGCTGCACCGTGCCAACCTTTTTATCGTTTACATTATCAGTCTGAGGTTTTAAGGGTGTGCAGAAATACGGGAGGAGTGAAACAGGCAGTTCAAACCCAGCATCAAGTGTGTGTGTGTGTGTGGGAGTGGGGGGGGGGGGGGGCAAAGTTGTATTCATGAGTGATGATGCAGTTCCCATAGTCGCCATTTTTTTGTGCAAATCTAAAAATTGCTGCAACAACTTCAGAGATTTAATAGAGCATGGGAATGATCAAATCAATCCATCATAGTGTTTTATGTCCTTATACATTGTCACAATTTATTCTAATTAATTATTTTATCATAATAAGAACTCACTACAGTCATGTCCCATCTACTGTCATGTCCCATACAAACATGGAAAACACTGGATTATATATATCCAACATGTTCCCAAGTGTTGCCAGTGTGGACATATTTATTTTTGTCACATTACTGTTGGTCTCAGCAGAGTCGACCATAGCTTCCCAGTTGCACTGAGGAATGTAATGTGTTTTACAGTATCTGATTACTTCAAGATTTTAAATGAGACATATCTAAAAGTGTTTATCACACATAATGTGTTCAGTGACCGTCGGAAAGATGAAAATCGAATGCTAAGGATTTTTACAGCTCCTGGCTATGATCAACGCTGTAGTTTTGGCGATGGAAAACATGCTTTTCAATCCCGCTGGCGGGTTTCAGGGCTCAGAAGGTTAAAACCATAGCGTGCGTATAAGAAGTGGGTGGAGTCGTCATGATGTCACCCATTGGTTTGTGGACCGCTGTTATAAAGCCTTGAGTTGAACAATGTTGCCGTCGCCATGTTTTTTTTGCAACCAATGAACTGACGTGACCCTATTTTGAATGCAGAGAAGTGACGTAGAGACGTTGTATACAGCTCTGGTAGCGGCAGCCACCTGTCAATCACAGTAAGCCCGCCCTAAAGCATACTCTGCTTTATGGTCTATTTCAGTGATTCTTAACCATGTGGCCGCGGCCATCCGATTGGGCTGCAAGCGCCACCTTGAGGGCTGCAAAAAAGAGAGGCACCAATAGGAGCTTGGTGGGAGATAATTGTCTCATAAGTCAGTAGGCACAGCTGTTGGCAAGTTTCATTTAGAGACGCATGTCGCTGCTCTCAGATTCCTCTCTTGTCTTTTGCAATCCATCGTTCATTATCTCTCTCTTTCCCCCTTTTCTCTCCATCTGAGCCTGTACCCGTACCCGTACCTGTCCCGCTCCCTGCCACAACCCCACCCCTCCCTCTCTTTCTGCATGGTCAGACTTCAGGATTGCTTGTGGCCTTCAATGAATATTAATGCAAGAGTTTGGATATTATGTGAAAATGAACTGTTTATTTACAGTCTCTCTCTCTCTCTCTCTCTTTCTCTCTCTCGGCTTTATACAGCCGACCCAGCTGCCAGACTCCCGAGTATGAGTGTGAAATAGGCCAACGTCGTGCTAAATAGGATTCGGGTCAGTAAGAGGCTTCAGACCAACCAGATCCGTCATACGGCTCGAGAGGAGCCTTCTCGTTTTCCCAAACGACTCCACAGCAAAGCTCCGTGTTGTTGGGAACGGGAAGATGAACCTTAGGGGTCTCAGGTGGTCCCGAGTTTGTCGCAGTGGTACATGCACTGTAAAACTAGGTTTTTCTGGTCCTTAAAAAAAAAAGGAAACGCCCACTCCTCTACGAGCAAAAAGCAGCAATGTAGGTAGAGACCTGGCAATCACCTTGTAACCCCGCCCTAAATATTCCCCTGCTTTATGGTTTGTTTGACTCTAAATTACCATAATTTACTAAATTTACATTGTGCTATATTGAAAAAGACTTGAAACTACAGATTGAGACATAAACTCATGTTTACAATTTTTAGTGAGGGATTAAATCAAGAGAGAAGTATTTTCTCATATACTTATATACAACCAGAGGCTCCCTGGTGATCAGTAGAGAGAAGGCAAGTTTTAAGACACTTCTGCATCGGCTGCCGCCTGCTCTTTACTTGATTAGGTGACTGTCAGCAGAGAAAAGTACATGTTACTTTAATGAAGTCAAAGTAGCAATAAGTCATGCCTGGCTAAAAACGTTTTTTATATGAAGTAGTTAGAATGAAGGAAGGGAGGAAGGAAAATAAGACGTAGGCAAGAAAGGACAAAGGGAAGAAAGAAGAAAGGATGGAAGAAACATTAGTAATGATCTGAGGAAGGGAAAGGAATAACAAAAGGCAATAGGAAACACAGATTGATGATAATAATAAGTAAGGATAAAAGGAAGAAAGTAGGAGAGGATGCGGGGGAGAGACAAAGAGGAAGGGAAAAGAAAATATGAAGGGAAGGAACATAAAAAATGTAATGGAGGGGGAAAAAGTGATATTATTGATGTATCTGATGCAAGTAAAGAAAGTGATGAGTGACACTGGAATAAAACAATGAGACAGAAGGAAATAATAATGAAAGATGGGAGGAATAAATGCATATAGATAAGATGAAATAAGGAAGGAAAAGATAAAAACAATGACAGTAGGAACTGTAACTAAAGCTGTGAGATAGATAGTGTTGAACTAGAATGTGTGTAATGTTTCCTTACTGTGTGGAGAAAAGTCGCTTTTTAAATGTTAATGTTAAACAGCAGCACTTCAAACCGTTCTGACGCAAAATACCCTACTATCACCGAAACCTTCCGTTGCCGGCTGACTGCACAACTGAAGACGACACTTAACTCCACGTCCACGACATTTAGGTTCAGTTTCCAGTGCAAATTGGTTCACTCCTTTGACTTTTCTTTAATCCAGGGACATTTTCTCCACCCCATTTTAATTAGGTTTAGCTGACAAAAGCCACTGATAGTAGAGCCGGCCGCATAAGTCTGTGTCATTGTGACGGCCGGTCAGAAACATAAAGTACACATTTGCCTCGGGTCCAAGTCTTGGTCTTGAAATGTGTGGTGTAAAAATGATGACAGCAGCAGCTTGTCCTGCTGAGCCCGGCCCGTCTGAGCCACTTTATGTAGAGTCCAGATGGGAACTGGCAAACCTTCAGCTTCACCTTCACCTTTACCTTCACCTTCATCTTAAGCTGCTGCCCGCCAATGAACACAGGTTTAAACACGACAGTTTAAGTTTAGAATGGGAATGATTGATTTTTCTTTTTCTTCTGAGTGACTCTCTTACTACACTATTGTTCTGTGGGCAATTCAATAGCCTCACATTTAAGCTATTGATCGAATCCCTTTACACGACCTGCGGGAGAAGAGTTCACACGACAACCCCTTCCCAGCTCGTCTACTACCAACCTTTAGCTTCATCTAACTCCAGCAGCGTAAACCCATCCATGTCACCATCAGACACTCAGAGCAACTTGGGCAGCGTAAAGAGCGAGAGGGTGGAGCTTGTGTCTGACAAACACAGGACTTTCACCCAGGAGACTGCTGTTTGTGTCCCGTGTGATAAAACCAAGTCAACGTTGACGTATTTAAACCTACTTTTGTTATGTAACTTACAAATTTAACTCGCTGAAGTTACACAACAACTTTACTCATTGAACAAAACAATCATACTACACATGTTTCAACCCAAACCACGTGTTTTTCTTCAGCGTAAAACAAACCTACGTTGGAAGATTATTAATAAAAATTCACCGCATGCATACAACAAGCGTAACTGTACTTTGAAAATAATAAAAAATGCAACAAAAATCTGACACGCCATCACAGACGCGTCCTAAACTGGCCTAGAGCGTCCAACCACGATGTGGTCAGCTGACCACGCCTCTGAACACACCTGGAGAACCAAGGGCTGGTGATCGTAACCAATGACCTGGTGTCGTTACTGGCTCTGTAGACAGCGCGGTTAGATTCCTGTAGGAGACGCCGTGTTTCATGTCCGAACCAATTAAATCCTCTGACTGGAACCCACGTGTTGTGTTTCCGTGCTTTCCCGTTGGCACACGAAGATTTCCCGGGACAGGGATGTCGTATGTGTACAGATTGTAAAGCCCTCAGAGGCTAATTTGTGATTCTATGGGCTATACAAAATAAATTGGAATGAATTTAATTATAGAGCAAACGTCCCTCAACCAGTCCAACGACAAATGCGTACAGCCTTTATGTAGTACATCTTGTTTTCATTTATTGATCAGAAAGGACACATTCATCTCCAGGATTGACACTACTTTATCTTCATATTACAGTTGCCAGGTTAAGAGTGTACTCTCTTGGCGTGTACTCTCTTTAGCGTTTTGCCCAATTAAGCCTTGTGATGCATCCCCTCTTCATTAAACAGCTGTTTTCCCCACAAAGGTATTTTGTGCACCATTTGAAGGATCACATTATGGAAATGGAGAGATTAGATAAAAGTTTTTAACGCTCTTTTGAGGTGGTTTTTGCCTTTTGTCGAAACAAAACTGATGGATGCCAAATGGATTATAAATACGTCGATGCCAAATAAGATCCAATGTAGCGAACAACATGAACGATCAGCTGTTTCTGCTGTCGGCTTCTCCCCCGAATATATATTTTAATTGTCTTCGTCTCCAGAACGGATGAAACATAGTCAACATGAAAGTAAAATGAAAATTTGCCCAATCGAAACAAATTCCTCTCCATTTTTCATCTCATCGATGGTTTCTTCTTCTACTTGGTTTACTGGTGGAGTACAGCCGATGTACAGCCTTTAGGGTTCCAAACCAGTTGATTGAAACGCAGCTAATTCGCGTTTTCTTTTTAGTAACTTGTGATGTTGCAAAAGTTTGAATTAACCCCAGAAATCTGCGAGCGGGAAACCAGGAGCTGTGAAAGCTGACATAATCCTCAGTGTCATCTTTCAGCATATTTCTCAAACCATTTGCACTAACGTCTGATCAGGAGTATTTACTGACTGCGTGCAGCGTGCTTCTCCCTGTTATTTTATATATTTTTTTAAGATTTTAACAACTGCCTCCTGCACAGGGAGGCAAGCAGTTTTTTTTTAAAACTCATTTGAAAGTACTTCAAATCCTTCAGCAGCATCCTCTCATCTTCACACACACACACACACACACACACACACACACACACACACACACACACACACACACACACACACACACAGAGTTCCTAATTGATAGTTTAAACGGCATGCCGTTATTGTACTCTGCCTTCGCTGACTACCTAAACAGCTCCGGGACCAATGAAATGTAAAAATGGTGATCCATCAATGCTACCCCCCCAACCACCACACGCACGCGCGCACACACACACACACACACACACGCCCCTCAGCGTCTGGTCTGCATTTCCCTTTATAGATTGGATGCATTTCCTTTCTGCTGTTGTCAGGAAGTGTGTTTGGGGGCCACAGACAGACATTGTGAGAAGTGCGACGGTGCTTGTCATGCTGCTTTTGTCTGTTGGCGTCTCTCTCTCTCTCTCTCTCTCTTCTGATGAGCCCCAGCAAGTGATCATGCCTCACCTACTGGCTCCCCGTGATGAATATTCAGGGTCTGGAGCGCCACCACAATAACCAAAGGCTTCATGTTAATGCTGAATTAAACAGATACTGAAGTGAACACATAGAAGTAGATATGTATGAATTGAAGTATTCAAATCTCCGTTAAAGTAAAGGCTTCATGAACTCATCTACTTTTTGCTCAGATCGGGGTTGGCCTTTATTTAACCTCTATAGGGAGCCCACTATACTGCTGGAATATACATATTACACAGCAGATGCATCTCAATGAGACAGAAAGTACTATTTGTAAGCATGAATCATGCATCATGAGTAATGCTATTACAAATAGAAAACGTTCATTCATGATTTCAAGGCGAATTAAGGAAACGAATAAGCAATTTAGAAAAACAATTGGCCTACTTAGTGAAATAAAATATACTTTAAAACATTTAACATGTATGTACTAATATAATTAATGCATTCATAATAGCCTTTAAAATGTATTTTGTGAGTCCATTTTCTAATGATATAACGGATTAAGGAAATTAATAATAAGGATTTAAATACAAGAAAATGGTCTAATTAATAAAATATATTTTGAAATGTTTGGAATGATCATTTGCAACATTGATATACTAATATAATGAATACATTCTAAATGGCCTTTAATAAAATACATTTTGTGAGTCCATTTCAGAAAACCGTTTATTGCCAGGAATGTTTGCACAAACGAGGAATTTAGTTAGGCGGAAGGTGCATACCTTAGACATTAGACATTAGACGAGACAAACAACAATCAACGACAGCAACAGTGCAATGATGTCTAAATCAGATAAGGATAAAGTGCTCAGACAACAGATGACATTAATGTAAGTGTATGTTAAAGTGACGTGTGTGTTTAAGTTAAAGTTAAGTATATGTGGCATGAGTGTTTAAATATGAATTGAGCAGTGGAGTGACCGGTAGGAGGAGAGAAAGGAATACAAATTAAAATTAAGAATAAAAATAAAAATAAATGGTCCGAAAGAATGGTCCGAGAATAGTCCTGTGACTGTGAGTGTGTGACTGAGTCAGTCAGTGGGGAACCCGGGCTCTATTGATGAGCCCGACTGCCGACGGGAAGAAACTGTTAGTGTGGCGTGAGGTCTTAGTCCTGATGGACCTCAACCTCCTGCCAGAGGGGAGGCACACGAACAGGTTGTGTCCAGGGTGAGAGGGGTCAGCTGCGATCTTTCTTGCCCGCTTCAGTGACCTGGAAGTGGACAGGACCTGGAGGGATGGCAAATTGCAGCCAATCACCCTCAGCAGAGCGGATGATGCGCTGCAGCCTGGCCTTGTCCTTGGTGATGGAGGAGCAGAGGATGGACTCAACGATGGCAGTGTAGAATTGCACCATCATTTTCTTTGGCAGGTTGAATTTCCTCAGCTGCCTCAGGAAGAACATCCTCTGCTGGGCCTTCTTTGTGATGGAGCTGATGTTCAGCTCCCACTTAAGGTTCTGGGAAATGATGGACCCCAGGAAGCGGAAGGACTCCACAGTGTCGACGGGGGAGTCACACAGGATGAGAGGGGCGTGTGGGGCTGCATTCTTTCTGAAGTCCACAACCATCTCCACTGTCTTCAGAGCGTTGAGCTCCAGGTTGTTCTGGCTGCACCAGGTCTGCAGGTGGTCAGTATCCCACCTGTAGGAAGACTCGTCCCCACCAGAGATGAGTCCAATGAGGGTGGTGTCATCCGCGAACTTCAGGAGCTTGACGGACTGGTGACTGGAGGTGCAGCTGTTGGTGTACAGGGAGAAGAGCAGAGGGGAAAGAACGCAGCCTTGGGGGGAACCGGTGCTGATGGTCCGAGAGCCTGAGACGTGTTTCCCCAGCTTCACGTGCTGCTTCCTGTCAGTCAGGAAGTCTGTGATCCACCTGCAGGTGGAGTCGGGCACGTGCAGCTGGGAGAGCTTGTCCTGCAGCAGAGACGGGATGATGGTGTTGAAGGCAGAGCTGAAGTCCACGAACAGGATCCTGGCGTAGTTTCCTGGGGAGTCCAGATGCTGGACTATGTGGTGGAGGGCCATGTTGACTGCATCGTCTACAGACCTGTTGACCCTGTAGGCGAACTGCAGAGGGTCCAGGAGTGGGTCAGTCAGGATTTTGAGGTGGGACAGGACCAGGTGCTCAAAGGACTTCATGACCACAGAGGTCAGGGCGACGGGCCTGTAGTCATTGAGTCCTGTGATCCTGGGTTTCTTGGGGATGGGGATGATGGTGGAGGCCTTGAAGCAGGCTGGGACGTGACATGTCTCCAGAGAGGTGTTGAAGATCCCTGTGAACACCGGAGACAGCTGATCAGCACAGTGCTTCAGAGTGGAGGGGGAGACTGAGTCCGGCCCGCTGCTTTGCGGAGGTTTTGTTTTTTGAACAGTCTGTTGACGTCCCTCTCCAGAATAGTGAGGGTCGTCACTGGGGAGGGCGGTGATAGAGAGGCGTGAGCCCCTGATGGACTGGGTGAGGGTGGGCTGATGGTTTGTGGCTGGCTGATGGGCCTGTGGGGGATGGCGTCAGGACTGCTCCATTGTCTATCAAAGGGACAGTAGAATTTGTTCAGATCGTCTGCCAGGCGGAGGTCGTTCATGGCGTGGGGGTTTTTTGGCTTGTAGCTGGTAATCTGCCTGAGCCCTCTCCAGACAGAAGCAGAGTCATTTGCTGATAGCTGTTGTTGCAGTTTCTCAGAGTACAGTCGTTTAGCATCTCTCACTGCCTTGCTAAACCTGTATTTTGACTCTGTATACAAGTCCTTGTCCCCACTCCTGAATGCCTGGTCCTTTTGCAGCCGTAGCTTCCTGAGTTCCACTGTGAACCAGGGTTTGTCATTGTTATAATTCACCCATAATGATGTTACTTGTTCATGATTTGAAGACAATAGCGATTACAAAATAAATAAAAAATGGATAAAATGAAAATGGATAATTCTATGAATATATATTCACACATTCGTCAATGTCGTTTTACTTGTAATTAGCACTGCTGTTCGGGCAACAGCTCCGGTCTTTCCACAGGGATCATAAAAGGTCCAATTTACCTCCAGATCCCTCACTGTAGGAGCTTGGCTGCAATTTGTCTGAAGCTGATGGAGATTAAACTGTTTCACACTCGCTCTAATTAGACTGAAATAAGGGGGAGAGTGGGTTTATCAATGTTTTAGTATTTCTTTTTTTCTTTTTTGTGTGTCTCAGCGACGGCAGCTGTTATTATGGGCTGTAGCGCCGTGCACATGTGCAGCAGAGAGTAACGGAGATCTGTATATTTGTCAGTAGCTTGTAAGAGGATCATGTCCACAGGCCTGGAATCTCCTTTATATTATTACTTACAGCAGCTCCAATCCCAAGGGCTCTCTCTTACACACACACACACTCTCCGACACCTCATTATTCCTCTTACCGCCGAGCTCTTATCTCATAAAACAAGAGGAAAACGGCGTGCGGTTTGGACAAAGTAAGCCGCCGCCGTCAGAGTGTTCGCTGTGCGGCCGGCAAGGGAGCGGTGTGTAAATGCAGGTATGGTACAAAAAAAAGTTTAGTATTGGTAGGAGTATGTTATATTTAAAATATGTTATGCCGGTTTACCGAGACATGAGACCGCTGTAGAGTCAATGTTTCTGACGGAACTGAAGCCTCCAAGTTCAAGAAGAACGTGTAAAACGGTCACTAGCTTCCTTCACACAGGAGCCCCTGGCGGCATCCACATTTACATCTACAGTGCTGTGGCGTCTTGACGTGTCACTCGTAGCAATTTTAACATGTAATGCGTTCACGTTTTTTTTCTTTCATTCAAAAGAGGGAGGAAAAAAACAACCCTGTGTTGCATTTGAAGAGGAAATAGGTTTCAGGGCCGAGCAGCGGGCCAGCCTCCCTTTAACGGTTTTAGAAAGTCCCACTCGCTGCTGCTCGGTCGCCCAGTGCGCTGATGCAAGCGCTCTGCATTCAGAAGGTGGAGTTTACTTCAAGTTCATTCACCATCAAATAAGGGAGGGAGAGGACTTTTATCGTTTTGAGAAACGAGTCGGAAAAACCGGGTGCAATCTTTTATTTTCTCGGGAGGCCGACTGCAAACCGGTGGCAGGGGACGTTCCCCGTGTCCAGGCCCGCCCCTCCTGAAATGGAACTGCTTGGTGCGGCTAAGAGAAGGAAGGAGGTGCTTAGTTTCGGGGCCCGGTGCCTCGACCCCCTAATCGTGGGGGGTTGGAAGGGGCAATATCCCAAAGCAATATCCCAAAGGCTCAGCCGCTTAATTCTCAATCACAAGTCGTTCCATGAACTGAGACCTTTTACTTCGTCACTTCAATTATACTGAACCACCTTTGCTCCGATCTGGGGCTTCCTTCCTCCTTCCTCACATAACGTGACAGCATGCGTTTATACAAATGCCGAGGGAGTCACCGCATCATAGGGAGAGCTTTTGCATATGTGTGTGGCGAGAGGTTGAGGCCTTGTGTGCTATGGGGACGGTCTCCAGAGAACCCTATTTGCAGAGGCCTCTTGCAGTGAAGGTTAGCGAGGGCGGTAAAAAAGAACAACCCCAGCCTCAGCAGCGCCTGCGATCCTTTTTTTTTTTTGCTTTTCTCGACTGAATTGTCTGATGGAAGTGATTGATGTCCCTGTTCTTGTGTTTCTTCTCCCTCGACCTCACAGCACAGCCGAATCAGCCGAAAATTCACGAAGGATGGTGGGCGTACAAGGAGGTGGTGCAGGGGAGCTTCGTTCCAGGTAAGCCTCGCAGCGGCATCAGCGCACACCCACGATCACACGGCTCGATCCCGAAAGTGCGAGCACATCAAATATTTAAGATATCACCTTGCCGTCGGCATCACTTTTCCTGATTGATTGACGGCAATTCGCTGTTCCTTCGACGCCTTTTCCCCATCTTGGCATGCATCAGGCTAATTATTTCCCCTGAGATGTTTTTTTTTCTACTTTCTGCTGAGCCAAGGCACTTCCGATAAAGCCCCTTGTGCAGGAGTGTGTCCACGTGAGGCGGCACCCATACCTATGAGGACTCTTTGACTCTTGAGGACTCTTTTACCAGGACTCGCCTCTGGAAGAAATCAAGGTTTTAGATGCCAATGTTCTTAACTAATGTTCTGCAACGTGTCTTTAATGGCATTCAATTGGAACCCTGCTGTCACCCATGAATACATACATATATAAAAAGTGGATGTAGTCATCATGACGTCACCTGTATGCTTTTTTCAACCAAGGAATAGAAGTTACCATTTACCATATAAAGCTCTGGTAGTGGCAGTGACCTGTCAATCACAGTAGCCCCGCCCTAAAACATACTCTTTTACATAATCTATTTGACTCTAAATGGAACATCATTTACTAAGTTAACATCATGCTGTGTTGAAGAAGACTCGAACCTATAGATGGAGACCATAAACTCATGTTTACAATGTTTACTGAGGGAATACACCAAGAGAGAAGTAGAGTCAATTTCTATAGACTTCTATACAATCAGAGGAGAAGTGGCCTTGTAGTTTCCATTTTTAAAATTTTTCCGGCCTTAATTATTATTATATTTTTCATTCATTCTTTCTGTGCGACCCGATACCAAGGGACCCACGGACCGGTACCGGGCGGAATGAGCATACTTATAAACGCACTGTTACAACTCTTTCATAGTGTCATATTGCTTTTTGGAGAACTACTTTCTACACCACTGCCCGCCACACAAGCCGTCACAACACCCGTCTTCCCACCGTAGCCCAGCGGAGCATTCCCCTCTTCCCACGGCAGGCTTTCAATAGATTGGACGTAAAGAAAAAAAAGGTAAAGAAAGGTTGTTGTTTTTTTTCACAAAATAATGTTGGAGCACAAGTCTTGGACACAGCGATTGCGAGATTCCCGCTTACGCACAGGAGCTTTCGCCATATGCACGTAATAATGGACTCTTGGAGCCGTGAAAAGTATCATCTCACCTTTCCTCATCTACACTTAAGCTGGTCCATCTTTAGAAACCCATCAGTGCTGTTTAAAAAAAAAAAATCCTTCAAAAGTCAATCAAAAGTTGTATGTATTCAATCGGCGGCCGAGGTGATACTCTGGAAATTGAAAAGGAAATAATGCTCGTGCCTCGCTGGGAAAAGGCACTAATATGACTGCGAGGCTCCACTCAGCTTCGGTACCAAATGCAATCGCGTTCTCGGGCCCCTGTCACTGCGGGGCCACCCCTTTATGGAATACTGCTTATTCTTCCTGAGCTCCCTCTCAATAGCCGTTAAATCCGGTCAGATATGACCCTTTAAGTGCCACAGTGTCACTTTCTTTTTCCCACATGTCGGGCTGAGCCGTTTGATTCCAGACCCGGGTCCCCTCGTTTTACCACTAATTAATGGCGGCGCGTGGGACACATGTGATTTACTTCATTTGCGCGCTCGTTTGTTTGTGTCTGCCGTGCACTTTTTTGATTCAGCTGAGCTTTAATTAACACAGGCGCAGTGCAACTTGCAACTTGAGCGCCTGCTGCGTCGCCAAAGTCTGTGCAAGCATATCGGGATGTCACGGGACCCGGAAATAGAAAAGGGGCAATTCGGCCGGCTAATAAGCTGTTTGCAGCGCTCCGGAGTTATTCAAGGAAATGTGTGGGAATGGTTTTGAAATCATCTTAGAGTCTTGGGTTCGATTGCAGATTGTTATTGATTGATGCGGGTCAGTCCGTATTTCATGACACAAGCAGGTTAGGACGTATTCACATAATACATATAATACAAAAATAAATATTAAACAAAAATTCGGAAGAAAGACAATTTGAATTGTGATCATACGTACAGGACTTCAACCTGCATTTCATGCGTGTTATTTTTAGACTGCACAGTACCTCAGCTCCGACTCTTCCAGGACGAGTGTCTGAATGAAGCCGCTTCCAGCGCTCCTTCAGTGGACCAGCAGCAGTTTGATTCAGCGACGGCAGGACGGTGGTGACGACGGCGGAGCTTCTCAACACTGATTGGCTTTCGGAACTCAGTGTCAGGTGAATTCTTCACCAGAAAAAGCGAAACAGCGAATAATCGCAACGCTTTTTCGCCTCTATCGCGCCGCCCTGCGAAAAATTTGCTTTTCCACAACCATTCGCGTCTGTGCATTGACTTAACATGTAATCTACTTGCACAAATATTTCGCAACTCTTTTGGTGTGAACACGGCATTAGTCTTTGTGGCATTTGTCCCGCCCTTGCTCTATTGTGTTTGGAGCATTTAACATTTTTCTTTAGTGACCAGAAGAAAAAAAACACCAAACGTGCAGCAGGAATAGACGCCAAGCGCCATTGCAAACATTCAAGAAGACGGGGGTGCGGCTTCGTTCCCTGCTCAGGTCGACGTCGCTCCACGACATCTTTTACATAAAATATATTGTTGTGTGCACCTTTAAGTTCTCGTGTTCAGGCTGTCGAGAGGTGCCGTGGAAATCCTGTCAAAATGTTCCTGCTGCTTCGATCGATACGAGCGCTACTTCACTCGCAGAAAAAAGTATTTTCTAAACCAAGCGGGACACTTGTTGCAAATTGTAACAAAAAAAATTGGATGAAGGGGATCATCAAAGGAAACCTTTTGATGCAGGCTGAATCTTTCTTTCTTTTTTCTTATTTAATACCGGGCAGGGAATTGAAGCCTTTCATCCCTGATTTGTATTACTAAATACGTGTTATAATGCCAGCTTTTGGAGTCGGTACAAAAACAAACATATTTCATTTGCCCTGTGGGATTTTGATCAACCTCTCAGCAACCTCTTTGGCAAAACAAAATCAGTGAAGTTGACACTTATTTTTTTTTCTTTATCGCCTCAATGAGATTGCCTCTCTACAGCGGCGGGCCCTCGTGTGACGGGATCAGCACGGGCGAGACAGAAGGAGGGCCTCAGGCTGTGCAGTGTGGAGGGGAAGTGGATCTGATTATATCGAGATGGGAAGGTACCAGGGCACTGTTGATGCTGTAAATATTTTATACTTTTTTTTTTTTTTTTTAATATACTCTAATAGAGAATGTGCACAATATAGCGACAGGGATCAGCGAACAAGTATTTTTTTTTTTTTTTTTTTTAGTGTGTGTTGTTCTGTTTGCAGTAGTACTGCATAAAGTGACAGGAAGGTAGAGCAAACAGACAACGTAAAGTGAGAAATGAGAAGAAATACAACTAATAAATAAAAAATAACAATAAATTAAACAATTGAAAATAAGGAAAAATAATGAATCATAAGACGCCCACCCATAAACCCACCCACACCCATGGCCTTTACGTTTGTTCACAGATTTTTGTAATACATGGATTTGGTTGCAATAAATCAGACAGATGGACAGAACCCAACACGCCTCAATCATTGGGTAACACTGACAGGTCTTGGAAATAGGAGATGAAAGGCTGCCACTTCCTCGTGAAATGGTCATTACAGCCTCTAAGTGTATATTTGATTTTTTCAAGACTCAGGAAAAACATTACATCCTTAAGCCAGGCAGACTGAGATGGTGGACCTGGAGACATCCAAGCAAGCAGTATTCTGCGACGAGCCAGAAGAGCAGTAAAAGCAATGATATAATTTTCTTTGGTACTATATAGGATAGGTATGGCAGGGATACCAAAGATTGCCAGAAGAGGGCACGGTTGTAGCTTGATCCCTAAAACTATAGATAAGATATTAAAAACATAGCACCAGAACTGTCCAAGTTTAGGACATGCCCAAAACATGTGTGGTAAATCTGCTTGAGGATAGTCACAACGGTTACATCCTGCATCATGGTCTGGGAACATTTTAGCTAGTCTGCTATTACTAAAGTGCATCCTATGGACCACCTTGAACTGAATAAGACCAAGTCTGGCACAGGACGTGGATGTGTTCACCCTCCTCAGTACACCCACCCACCAATTCTCTGTCTAGTTTGCATTCAACTCACTTTCCCATTTGGCTTTGATTGTAGAAAAGGTATGTATTGTTGTTATGATATGGTTGTGAACCTTAGAGATCAGCCCCTTCTGAGTTGGATGCGTGTCCAGTAGGCTTTCCCAAAGTGTTTTGCAAAGGAGGTCAGGGTATGACTGGAAGTGTTTCCTTACAAAGTGGCGGACCTGAAAATATCTGAAAAGATTTGAACGGTCCAAGTCATATCTCTTACAAAGAGAGTCAAAGCTAGAGAAGTGGTCATCTCATAAAGATCCCTGAAACACATCAGTCCTTTTTTTGCCCACTGTGAGAAAGTTTTATCCACTACAGACGGTGGGAATAGATGATTTTTACTAATCGGACCCATAGAGGAAGCGGTTTGGAATTTAAAGTGACGACGAAATTGAATCCAGATTCTAAGTGTAGCGAGGACAATCGGGTTGGAAGAGTGGCTGGACAGTTTTATCGGAAGAGATGAGTACACAAATGCAGGAAGAGACCAGTCAGTCTCCGGGGCATTAATCCAAAATGATATTTTTTGAATGTTAGTTGCCCAATAATAAAAAATGAAATTAGGAAGAGCCAGGCCACCTATGTCCCTCGGGCGTTGGAGAAAGATCTTGCTCACTCTTGGTGACTTTCCTGCCCAGATAAAGTTTAGAATAATTTTGTCAATAGATTGAAAAAAGGATTTTGGCAAGAATATTGGTAAACATCTAAACAAGTACAGAAATTTGGGGAATATATTCATTTTTATAGATTGCACCTTGCCAGGTAGTGACAGGGGCAGGTTGCGCCATCTAGCAAGGTCATTTTTCATATTTTCAACCAAGGGGTTAAAGTTAGCTGAATGAAGAGAGACAAGACTGCGGGTTTTGTTCACACCAAGGTACCTGAAACCTGAACTGGCTAAACGAAAAGGTACTAAAGATTGCTGAATCTTACAAGCCAAATTGTTTATCGGGTACTCACTCTTTTTTAAATTTAATTTGTATCCTGAAAAAGAACCAAATTCCATCAGAATCGATTCGATTGAAGGAGAAGACGCCACTGGGTCGTTCACATACAACAACAGGTCGTCGGCGTACAGTGATACACGATGTTCTATTCCTCCTCGTCGTACTCCCTGCAAAAGTGGAGATGATTTCAATGCAATGGATAGTGGTTATATCGCAGTTGCAAAAAGCAAGGGGGAAAGTGGGCATCCTTGGCGTGTGCCTCTCGTTAAAGAGAAATATGGGGAACGCAGTGAGTTGGTACTAACGTATGCTTGCGGAGATGAATATAAAAGTCTAACACAGGAGGTGAAAACATCACTGAAACCGAATTTCTCAAGGACCTTTAATAGATACTCCCACACAATCCGGTCAAAAGCCTTTTCAGCATCTAATGAGATAACTGCTTCTGGAACAAGTGAGGAGTGGGAAGTATACATTATATTAAGTAACCTGCGGATGTTGGAAAATGAGTGACGATCTTTTATAAAAACAGTCTGGTCTTCAGAAATAATTAAAGGGGTAATATTTTCAAGTCGGCGTGACAGTACCTTTGCAATGATTTTAGAGTCTACATTAAGAAGGGAGATGGGTCGATAGGATCCACAGTCAGACGGGTCCTTGTCCTTTTTTAGTAAAAGTGTGATGGTCGCTTGCGAGAGAGTTGGTGGGAGAGTACCCATAATCAGCGATTCCCGATACATTCCGAGAAGACTTGGAGAAAGCTTGTCTTTAAATTTTTTATAAAACTCTGCCGTAAAGCCATCAGGCCCCGGAGTCTTGCCACTCTGCATCGTTGTAATTGCTGCCTGGATTTCTTCCAATTCTATTGTCCGATCTAGTTCTGTGATTTTATCTGATTCAAGACATGGGAAGTCGAGGCCGTCTAAAAATGTTGTCATTGGTCCTTTACTTGAGGTAGATTCAGAGGTATACAATTTTGTGTAGTACGTCTGAAAAACTTTGTTAATTTCTTGCGGGCTAGTTTTCAAGTTTCCATGATTATGTTTAATTTCAGGAATCAGTCCTGAGGCTGCTTCCCGTTTTAGTTGATGAGCCAGCAACCGGCTGTTCTTGTCCCCATACTCGTATGACCGTCCACGGGAGTACAACAGTAGTTGTTCTGCTTTTTTGGTCGATAGTAGATTAAATTTTAATTGTAAATTTTCCCTTTTTTTGAGAAGTTCAGGTGATGGATTAGAAACATACTGCTTATCGAGGTTGTGAATGGATTCAGTCAAGTTTTGTAGTTGTTGCCTCCCCATTTTGTTTGAGTATGATGTTAAGGAAATTATTTCCCCTCGTAAAACTGCTTTAAGTGTTTCCCACAGAAGGGAGAAGGAGACTGTACTGGACGTGTTCATTTCGATGAAGGAATCTATGGATTTAGTGATTTTATTGCAAAAGTCTTTGTCAGAGAGCAATAGGGGGTTTAGCCTCCATAGTGGACGGTCTTTCTGATTCAGGGTGAAGGAGATGTCTAATTGTAGAGGAGCATGGTGCGAAATTATAAGGTAAGAATTCCACAGACTTAACGTAAGGAATGAGAGCTCTGTCCAAAAAAAAGTAATCAATTCGTGAGAAGGAGGAGTGAACATGTAAAAAGAAAGAAAAATCCTTCGAGCTTGGGTTTGAAAACCTCCATGGATCCACACAACCATTATCATTCATAAACATTGAAAAGGATTTGGACATTTTGGTGGGGGAAACTCTTTTAGAGGATGAGCGGTCCAGGCTAGGGTCCATTACACAATTTAGATCCCCTCCAAGCACCAGTTGATGTGTATTTAGGCTTGGAAGGGAGGCCAAAAGTCTGTTAGCAAAGTTGACGTCGTCCCAATTGGGGGCGTATACATTAACATCAACAGAACAGGTATATTGAATAGAGAGCCTGTGACTATCACGTTTCGGCCGCAAGAGTCCGAGACAACATTTGTTGGAGTGAATTGTATTTTTTTGCTGACTAGTATTGCAACCGCACGTGCCCTGGTATCAAAATCTGAGTGGAACTCATGGCTAAACCAAGCTTTATGTAGTCTGATCTGGTCAGATTTTTTTAAATGCGTTTCCTGGAGAAAAACTACATCAGCTTTTAAGTTTTTTCAGGTGTGTAAGCACCCTGGCACGTTTTACTGGTCCATTTACACCTTTTACACTTTATACTTGTGTCCTTTTTATGCTGCAGTCTTGTACGGTTTTCGTCTGTCACAATAAAACCTCACGGCGTTACACGACATGCTTGTTGCCTCGTGCTGCCTCATGATTCCACTCCCTCTGCGCATGTGCACGGCCGGCACTGCGCTGTAGCAGCCAAGACCTTTTCAAATACTAGCGCTTCGAGTCCAAAGTCTCGCCAAAACTTCACCCCAAAAATGTTTTGTGAGCATTTTGTTCTCTTCGGCAATACCCTTGGAGACAAATACTATGTGTTTTCTACAAACTGTCTCACAATAAAATAAAGCGTGTCTCCGGTTGAATGCTTTTATTTTGAAGTTTGCATTCGCAGTAATTTAATGCAGCTCTGATATGACTGCAGGACAGTGAACGGACCGTATGTCGGATCTCCAGCATGGGAACTCTGAAAAACTATTTTATAGAAAGGTATTCACAGAATGAAAATACATGGAATTGCAATTTATTATAATATTTTTTTTAGACTTTTTTTATAAAAATAAATGTAATTTCTCTTGACATCTGAATGCTGTTTCAAACTGCCAGGAATAAAAATCTGGCGAGGAAACACTGAATCATTTTTTTCTTCATCGTTTATATTGTTGGCATGGCCACATTTAGAGATAATGAGTCCAGAAAATACTGGCTTTAGTCCATTGTATTTGTTCATTTTCTGATATCAGACATGGCAGATGGCAAAACATTTTTAACTCAACTGCTCGCTCGTTCCAGAGCTTTTGACCCCGACCACCGTTTCTTCATTAGTTATCTCGGAACTGTCAAACTTTTTATTATTTGTTGCACTTTTTGGACCTTTTGTCCACGTTTTACACTCGAGTGAAGGCCCTCTGCTATTGAAACTGTGTGGTACAGTCAAAGCGCCCCGGAACAAATGAGTCGGTAGTCCTCGTGTTCAGATTGTTCCTGCCAAGTGGTTGAACTTTTGACATGCTGTGTTATCGGTGGTATTGTCACAGCCCTGCTATGCTCTCCTCACTGCCCTACGCAGTCGCACTCCCAACTCTTCAAATACCGACGCCCGGTCAGTGGCCCTCGCGTCAAGTGATAGCCTCGAGCGTCAATCTTGGACGTGTCGGTTTCCCTTCGTACATCGTGTCTTTTCAAAGAGAACATCCTGGAAAACATTATGGTTCGGGTCAAAAGGACTAAGTTTGTTCCGTGAAATAAGTACGCTTGTTACCTAGTTAAGTGTGTAAGTTCTGCTTTAAAAAAAGCAAGGTAAAACAAGTTGTTGATTTGTTTTCACACGTGAGGTGAACAGCGGTCTCCTGGGTGAAAGTCTACTTAAGACTTGAATGAATTCACATTGGACTTGGTTGAAAGCCTAGACTGCCTCATACAGACTATAAAGGTTGCCCCTGTGCATCGGTATCATACGGCACTGACCAACCGGGAGTTGGAACCAGTTGTTCACCCCGTGTGCCAACAGAATTTAGGGTTTCGGGTACATTTGTCCCTCTTGTGCGGTCGTAATCCGGCAGCAAGCCTCCCAGGTGGGTAGATGTGATGGGGCATCGCTGCAGTTGGACAGTGCTGTGGAGGAGGATGAGGGGGGAAAAGGGGGAGGATGGAGCGAGGAAGAGAAGGAAGAGAAGGAAGACGGGAGAGTGGTCAAAGCTTACAGACTTACATGTGATGAGAGTGAGAGTGCTCGTAGAGACAGACACGAGGATGCTTTTATGGAGCTAATGGTGTAACAGTGGAATTGCTCTGTCTTTTTCAAACACACAGCCATTATGGCCACAGCCCTCCATTTGATACGATTTGTCTAAGTGGTCCATATTATACAACGTGACTTTGTTGTTGTTGTTGATTCAGGACTGAAATGCTTAACTGCCAACTCATACTGTATGTGCGGAAATGTTCGCGATGAGTGACGTTTGTAATTCTGTTAGTTACTGTTACACATCCAATAGCTCGACTCATTTCAAGCACATTACATGATTCAAAGTGATTTGGAAGTGGGAGCCGTTTTCATGATGATTTGCTAATACAGGCTGTGTTTCTCATTTACAATGAGTTGTATCTAGGCACGCAGATTGGGGTTTTGGTTTATTGCTCCCCACGGAATCCTGTATCTGCCTCCATCCCCAACACAACGTTATTACTGTAATTGGATTAAAATAGAATAAGAAAATGTACATTCACTTCATATTGTGTTGAATTTACAACATTAAAGCAGAATATATACATATATACACTCTGGCTGCTCGGCTGTAGGGAGCAGAACAACAGGCTTTCACCCTGGACCGCCATTCATGTCCCGTGTGAAATCACGTTGAAGATGACTTATTTGTCATTTAAATTCCATACTTTAAGTATTCCACTTTGGCAGTTATTTTAAGCGAAACCATGATCTTCCACGAAACCTAACCGAGTAGTTGTAGTGCCTCAAGAACACAGGGGCTTTGCCAAGTGAACTGATCATTTGTGTTGCTGGACTTTTGCAGGACAACGCACGGAAAATTATAAAATAACTCGTCATAAGATATCATAAGACCGTTGGATGTGGATACGTCGGTATACTCCATCCATAGTGAAAAAACATCACATTCCATATTTGCTTCTGTCACAGTTCAGCTTAGACATGTCACCGTGTTGCAGTTTATTGATATTTTTTTCTTCTATTTTTTTGCATTTCAATATAAACTTCCACCTTCAACAATCCAGTCTGGTTTAGGCACAAAAAGTACTTGTTTAGGTTTCGGAAAAGATCGTGAAACGCGTTGTTAGGTTGTACTTAGTTAGGTTTCGGAAAAGATTGAGAAAGTACGGAAGTTGCGTGACAAATGAATCAATCCTGACTTCTCGTTCCACAAAACAGACTCCTGGGTAAAAGACCAATTTATCTTTTTTTTTTCTTCTCCTGATTTCTGACAGCAGCTGCTGATGGGAGTGCTTCTTTTGTATCTTTGTACTCATGCAGACACCAGTAATTCCCTCTGATACGTCCTAAAGCGCTTGGACGGGCTTCGGGGAGTAAGCGATCCGATATCACATTCCCATATTATTCATCAGCTCATTCATGCTGTACAGGATCATCAGTGTGACCATTAATCCCCACCGGATCGGTACTGCGCATGTGCACCTCTCCAGCGATGACAAAGAAGCGAGGTGGCTGACTCGTTAGCTACTTCGGGGGTTGATCTACGAGGGATGAAAGCTCACAAACCGGCACCACGCTCACAAATGGATGTTGTAACGAGCAATTCTCGACAGGTTTTCCCAATTAAGTAAGTTTGGCGATTCCTACTTGGAACTCGCCACGGTGCCTTTACTGAAAGAAGATTTCACATTAGCCATTCCTCTAATTTTAAATGAATAAAAACCCTGCTTGCACATGTGTTGAGCAATGTGTACAGCGCTCCAGTCAGGATCACGGTTGTGCTCTTCGCCATCAATAAAGCGCGGGGGACACCCCCGAACTTGAGTGCATCCGATCTAATCAGACCATATCACACGTCTCCACATCCGACACTTCCCTTTCTCCAACCCCCCCGTCGCAGCGTTTTAGTCACAGCTTCTCATCTCCAGAATTGAGTTTAATCCTGTGCTTTCCCCTCCTTGCTCTTTTGTTTGATCGACACTTTCGCTTGCACTTTTCATTTTAATTCAGCATCCCACTGAGACAAGAACCAAGCACCAATTAGAGAACTTTAGCCACCAGTTTTAAAGTCTAAAGTGCTGTGTAGCAAAAAATCCCCTTACATTTTTTTTTTTTTACTTCATTTTTGTATTTTTCATTGAATACTCCGCTAAGCCCCTCTCTGAATCAATGGAGGAGGCTAATTGGCAGGTACTTTGTATCGTCTGGCGGGTAGCTAGCTCTTCTTCAAGTGACAATCACTGATCGAAAACCAATTAAGGGGACAGACACCACCGGTCGGGGCGGGGGCTACGCACCATTTGCCCGCCAGCAGGTTTATGGGAATTAAATGGATATCCAATATTACACATGGCCAGCTTGAGTGCACCCGAGCCAGCCCCCTGCACTGGAGATGGAAATGAGACGGTGTGACATGGAGGGGATGGGGGTGGTGGGGTAATAATAATAATAATAATAATATATATGTTCCAAATGTTTTTATGGTGAAGCCTGATTGTTTTTTATATACATCGCTATATAAACAAGCATAATATCAACATACAATAGTAAAATAAATGAATAAAGTTACATTTTATTTAGATAACAAATTAATAAATGCATGATAACAAAAATGACAAAATGTCGTAACAACAATAACACTGACATGATGACAACTATGATAGGAAAGCAGGCAGATAGAAACAAGACAGGAAATGGCAGTTCAGAGGACACGAGGAAAGGAAAGCAGGAGAGAAGGAAAGGGAGTCTGAATGCAGGAAAGGAGAAGACGCATTTATTTTAAGCCTCCAAAAACCCAGTCGCTGGAATTGTCGTCCCCGGCCTCCTCCTGCATGTTCAGGGCCTCCGGTGTCGTGTCTCCCGTCTCAGAACAGAAGCTCCTCTCTTGAACCCGTGTCCCGGCGTCTCTGTGTTGTTGCTTTTCTGTCAGACCGAGTGCGCGTATGACGGAGCTCACATTCGCCATGTTCACACTCAAAGGAAGTCTGTGGCACAAAAAACCTGCTCACTGTCAGAGAGGCCTGGGGAGCTTTGGGGCTGCTCGGCAAGGAGACACACACCCAGCATGCACTTTGTTTTGGTGTCAAATAGCATTGTGTAGACAGTACACACTTGTGCAGAATCCATACATACTGTATAATACAATACAATATAAACATCAAATAACAGTAAATAAAGGTAAATAAAATAAAACAAATATGGAGAATTTAGATTAAAGTATATATATTTTAATGTATAATAACAATAATATAATATATTCATTAATCGTCATTTATTTCACACAAAGAGGAGCAAAGTCTTAAAAAAAAGGGCATGCATTTAAATAAGCACCGAGATAAATCCCCACAAATCTTTCTTTTCATTTGACTGCACAATTTTTAAAAACAATTTTTAAGTGATAAGAAGATTTGCAATCTTAAAATATGAGCATGATAATTTTTTTTCCATCCATCACATTTCAAAAAGTACCAACGGGTTCAAATTTTTACTTTTTTTATAAGCAATCCTAAAACAGGTGAAACCTTATGAATGATTTTGAAACAAGTTTCTTTTACTTTTGCTTTATTGTGTGCTTTATCCATAGTAGACTAGATAGGTTAACGTATAAATATGTTTTAATTCAACATTGGAGGACATAAAGATGTTTTGGATATTAATGTTTGGGGATACTGTTACGGCAGTATTTACATCTTTGCTAAGCCCCTGTCAATTTTGAATGTGATTTTTGGGAAGTCCTACACACACACACACACACACACACACACCGACTCCATCTGTCTGAACAAGACCAACTCATACACACTTGCACAGATACGCACTTGTGTACACACGCAGTGACAGCTGTGGGTATTAAGTGGCAGTGTGATGGATGTTGTTCAGACAGGATGGACCTGTATTTACCCTCCACTGACTTGACAGCAGAGAGAGGAGAGAAAACGGGCGAAAACAAGAGAAGAGGAAACGGGACAAATGGATGGATGAAGTAGGAGGAGAGGATGAAGGGGAAGACGATGAGTGGAGGGGAGAGAAAAGATGAGAGCAAAATGAGGAAGACATGAGGGACCAAATAGAAAAGAGGAGTTCTAAGCCAAGGATGTAAGTGAAGGGGGAGCAAGGAGGAAAGGAAGACAGTTTTAGAGGGGAGGCACCATCGCAACAAGAGAGAAGAAGAAATGACTGCAGAGCGGGAAGATGAAAGAAAGGAGATGAGCGGACGGGGGAGATGCTAGACGGGCAGGGAAGGGTATATGAGGAGAGAAGTCAGGTCCCGGTTAGACCAAGCAAGGAGATGAAAGCCGAGGCAGCTGAGTGGAGGGTTAAGGAAAGAGAGTGGGGGGATAAATAGAGTTTGAAGGTTGGAAGTAGGGGTGGGGGATGTTCTTAAAGGGCCACGCAATGAGAGAAATTGAAAAAAAAGAAATATTCCCCGTGGTTGACAGTAACCCTGCGCTGATTGGTGCAGACCCCTTTCATCAAGTCCTTTAAATCCTCTAATTCCACAGGTCGCTGTCGGTTTGTCAATCACCCGGCCACCGCAAGCACCGCCGGCCTCCAGCGCACACGTACACGGGGAGAACGTTCTTTTCAATTCAGTTTATTTTATATAGCACACATCACAAATACAAGTTTGCCTCGGAGGGCTTTACAATCTGTACACATGACATCCCTGTCCCGGGACCTCACATCGGATCAGGAAAAACTCAGGAAAAAAATGGCAGCTGGCAGGCCTGGCTCCAGGCCAGTTGCATCAGCAGGGCCATGGCAGCAGGCTGGACCGGTTCCAGTCAGCCATGAGGTCCTCCCCCCTGGTTCCAGGCAGCCACGAATCCATGGAAAAAGAAAGTAGAGTTAGTAATGTGCATTGAAGAGACAATCATTTATCCAGAAGGAGAGAAAGAAGAGGTGAAGAGGAGAGGAGGAGCGAAAAAGGAAGAGAAGGAGAGGAGGAGCTCAGTGTATCCTAAGATGTCCCCCAGCAGTCTAGGCCTATAGCAGCATATCTAGGGGCTGGACCAGGGCAAACCTGAGCCAGCCCTAACTATAAGCGCTATCAAAGAGGAAAGTCTTAAGTCTACTCTTAAATGAGGTGACCGTGCCTGCCCCCCGGACTGAAAGTGGAAGCTGATTCCACAGAAGAGGAGCCCGATAACTGAAAGCTCTAGCCCCCAACCTACTTTTTAACACTCTAGGAACCACAAGTAGCCCTGCATTCAGTGAGCGTAATGCTCTCGTGGGGTAATATGGCACTATAAGGTCCTTAAGATATGATGGTGCATCACCAGTTAAGGCTTTGTAGGTAAGCAGAAGGATTTTAAATATGATTCTTGATCTTACAGGAAGCCAGTGGAGAGCAGCTAGTACAAGAGTAATGTGATCTCCCTCGTTAGTACACAAGCTGCAGCATTCTGGATCAATTGGAGAGATCCAAGGGATTTACCGGAGCAGCCTGATAATACGGAGTTACAGTAATCCAGTTTTGAGGTAACAAATGCGTGGATCAATGTTTCTGCATCGCTTTGAGACAGGATGTGCTGGATCTTTGAAATGTTCCGTAGGTGAAAAAAAAGGCGGTCCTTGAGATCTGTTTCACATGGGAGCCAAAGGACAGGTCCTGGTCAAAAATAACTCCAAGATTCCTTACGGTGGTGGTAGATGCCAGAGCGATGCCATCCAGAGAAACCACATCATCAGATACTTGACTTCTGAGGTGTTCTGGTCCGAGTAAAATAACTTCAGTCCTGTCCAAGTTCAGCAGCAGGAAGTTGCAGGTCATCCAGGTTTTGATGTCTTTAAGACACGCTTGAAGTTTAGCGACCTGGTGGGTTTCATCTGGCTTGATCGACAGATATAGTTGAGTATCATTGGCATAACAGTGAAAGTTTATGGAGTGTTTTCTGATAATACTGCCTAAAGGAAGCATATATAAGGTGAATAAAATTGGTCCAAGCACAGAACCCTGTGGAACTCCATGGCGAACGGCAGTGGTAACCGAGGCCTCATCGTTTACAAATACAAACTGAGATCGATCTGATAAATACGACTTAAACCAGCTGAGTAATGTACCTTTTAATACCAATCAACTGGTCTAGTCTCTGTAATAAGATGTCATGGTCAATGGTGTCAAACACTCCCCTATTTGGTCCCCTATCTGATGCAACTAGAAGATCATTGGTACTTGTCACTAGTGCTGTCTCTGTGCTATGATGCTTTCTAAATCCTGACAGAAACTTCTCAAATAAACTATTGTTATGTAAAAAGTCACACAACTGATTTGTGACTACTTTCTCCAGTATCTTAGAGAGGAAGGGAAGGTTAGAGATAGGTCTGTAGTTAGCCAACACCTCTGGATCCAGAGTGGGCTTCTTAAGAAGAGGTTTAATTACAGCTACTTTAAAAGACTGTGGTACATCACCCGTCCATCCAGACACACAGCAGGGTCCACAGCCTCCCCATGGCCATCCCACCTGAGGATGAACCGCAGTAGTCGAGGGCAGGAGATCACCGATACTGCCTCTAATAGCCAGAATCTTACCATTGAAGAAGTTCATGAAGTCATTACTACTGAGTACTATTACTTGCTTTAATATACGGGTCTGAGTGTTATACCATGGAGCGAGCCTCCTTTGCTTAATGATCCTCTTTTTTAGAGGGGCTATCGAGTCCAGTGTCACTCTCAATGAGCCAGTAGCACCATCGACGAGCTGATCAATCTGGGAGGGAGTAAAGTTAGCACAGGAGTCCTCTGTTATATTGAGACATGGTAATGAATCAAATACAGAAGGAATCGCTTCCTTAAATCTAGCAACAGCACCGTCAGTCAGACATCTGGTGTAAAAACTCTTGCCTAACGCTGTACAATCCGGTAGTATAAACTCAAACATTATAAGGCAATGGTCTGATAAAAGAGGATTCTGAGGAAACACTACTAAATGCTCCACGTCAATGCCATATGTAAGAACAAGGTCGAGGGTGTGCATATTCCTCATGTCTCAGCCAGGTTTCAGTAAGACACAACACATCAATATGATTATCTGATATTAATTAATTTACTAATACAGCTTTAGAAGACAAAGATCTAATATTTAGGAGTCCACATTTAATTTTCCTATCATGTTGCACTTTTGCAATAATGGTGTTAACTTTTATGAGGTTATTTTCTATAACTCCTCTTTTGGTTACTTTTAATTTAATTAATATACGTGGTCGTGGGACAGACACAGTCTCTATAGAGTTAAAGGTGGGCAGCTGCCCTAAAGAAAATGCAGGGAATGCAGAGAAGGGTGTAAGACTACAACTCTGCTTCTGCTTCCTGGTCTGTCATGTACAAAGTCGACCAATAAACTTGGTCATATTTTCAGAAAGGAGATCCGCTCCATCCGAAGTGGGATGGATGCCGTCTCCCCTAATCCCGGAAACCCAGGTCTTCTGATTAGGTCTTCTCACTCTCTTTTTGATCTGCGCTGATAATTTGAGAAGTGGCCGGTCGAAAGTGGCCATCTGGGTTACTCTGTCCATTTTACTCCATTTGTATTTCAATCTGCCTTTTTTGCTGATTTTGCTCTTTTTCTTTCTCCCTCTCCACTCCGTCCCAAGCTGGCGGTTTACAGTAGCATTGTGAATAAATTACTAAACGTGATATACCTTAGTTGCATTGTTTTGTTACAAACTGACTGGCTGGATGGCTGTTTGTGGGACTGGGTAGCAGATGAGACCGCTTCAAATGTTCAAATTAGTTTTTAGTTTTTGCCGATTCCTTTCCTTTCTTCTCTTTCTCCGTCATTTCCTCAATGTTCTATTTTTTCTTTTCCCTCTTCGCTTTCAAATATCAGCCAAATAACAGCTTTCTTTTATTCAGCTAATTATGAGCTAGCAGACATTTTGCCGTTTGGCCAGAAGTTGGCAGTATGCATGGCTCGAAAACGTCAGTGAGTAGAAGAAGAAGTAGAGGTTGCGAACAGCAAACCAAAGTTCTAATTCTTCTTCAACTCTCAGCTAGAGTTGGCCCAGAAAGCGTATTCTAATGCAATACTTTGAAATGTGCATTTAAATATGTGAATGGAAACACTACTACGGGTTTCTGGTTGCAAAAATAAATCCAATTGTCTGGAAGTCTATGAGAAAAATATGGTCCTTCCGTTCACTGGCTGCAAAAAGCTAAGATGGCGACGGTCAAAACGTTGAACTCTCGGCTTCAAAAACAGTCCACAAACCAATGGGCGACGTCATGACGACGTCTGCCAATTATTTAGACAATCAAGTACATGGCAGAAACACACTCGACCTTTGGAACCCTGGCAAGATCACTGTGACACACGCTGGGCATGTGGAGCAGATTATGTAATCAGACGATTGTAATTCAGAAGGTGCGTATGAAATAATCTCTTCCAAACATTCACACCTTTTCCTATAATCTGTGACCCATGAGCATTTGCCAGTCCGACTGCGATTCAGCATCCAGTTCAGGTCGTAAGCAGCCGTGATATTAAAATCTCCTGAAGACAATATCATATTGAGGGGGGGGGGTGATCCGCTGATGGCCTGCTTTATATCTCATCACAGGCATCTATGCCTAATAGCATTTCCTTTTATTGATACCGACACTGTGTACGGAGGGGATTACAAATTGCGATATAAATCAAATAAATCTGTCGCTGTCTGATCCCGGACAACGGAGATTACAGAGGAAAAATACTCATCTGCCCGGTCCCCGTATTATTTTTCAGGGACGTATTGCGTTCAGCCTCTCAGAGTGGCATCTTGGGTAAATGATTGTACAGCGTGTGCAGAGCAGCTGTGTACCTGCAGTACAGTAAGTTGCTCCAGTCTTCCCTTCCATTTGCACTGCCTCAGTAAACAGTGTTTACTACCTGCATACGCCTCCCGGAGGGAAGCAAGGTGCACGCAAGTGCTGAGGACAGATTGCTCACAGATGCCACGAGGCGATTTACGATTCACCTACGATCCTCCATGCATCCGTTTTTTCTTCTTCTTTGTAATGCGGAAAACAAACCAATAAAATACAGGTCACGTTTTTTTTCTTTTTTGACTTGATATCGTTTTGTCGACTATTTTTACAACAATAACCCCCCGCAGCCGGAGGCAGGTGAATCAAAAGATCACTATGGAGTGACTCGCTGTTGATGAAAAGTTCTGCTTCTGGCAGAGGCGTGTCAGAGGAATAGCAAAAGCCGAGAAGCTGCATCGCGCTGCCTGCCCGGTTCGGAGAGATGTAAAGATTAGGCTGCGTCCTCGGGGCTGTGTGCGTTCCCCGTTTTCCGCTGACTGAGGCAGAACCGCGGCATAGTGAGTGTGAGGAGGCTGGCGGAGGTAAAAAGGGTGTCTGATGACATTTCGCAGAGTGCTCCGCAGACACTGACGGCTTCAAATGCAGACGGATCAATGGCGGTCAGAAACGCACAGGAAGCTCCAGGAAATAACTGCTTTACTGTCTGAGTGAGTACGAGAGCAGGTGGAATTTACCGGCAACCCGATGAGCGGAGCTGTTATGATTAGCGGGTCACAAAGACAAGAACAGGCTCAGGTTACAGTTCTGCTAGTGATCTGGTGGACCTGTGGGCTGGCAGTGAGTCCACTGACACCCACTTAAAAAAAAAAAAAAAAACGTTGAAAACATTCCCATGATATGTGGCCAACTCATGAATATGTATTGAGCTAAAAAAAAAATCTTCATCGTGGTTTTCTTCCTGCCAATTTCACCTTGGCGCTTTCCACCGTTTCCTTCCCTCAGCAGGATGATTGTATCATGCATAAAACATGGTCATAAAAGAAGTATTGACATAATTAAAGATATATCTTCCCTTTTAAAACATCCATGCGTGATTGATACTCGGCCCATTTGCTTTACTAATCATCATTTCCAAATGTTCCTGCAAACCATCGAGGGCTGCAGGAATGAGTCCTAAAACCTTGAAAAGAATTAGCATGTCCATCAGCGGTCGGGCTCATCAACAGAGCCTGGGTCCCCCACTGACTAACTCTGACTCTGTCACCCCCAGACAATTTCCTACCGTTCACTCCCCTGCACATCCCTCCACACCTCATTTTGATACACTTGCCACTTTACTTTACACTTGTCATTTTCACATAATCACTTCATTCCGTGAACTTCATTTTAATTTAATTTTAACTTTAATTTTATATTCCGTAGTTCTAATTGTAAATACTCAGTAGACCCCATTGTAAATATTCATGCTCCCTTTTATTGCACTGTTTTATTTTTATCGTTAAATGTTTATTGTTAAATGTTAAATGTTATGCACGTTCCGCCAGGACAAATTCCTTTTATGTGTAAACATACTTGGCAATTAAATGGTTTTTGATTCTGATGTTGGTCCATCCGGTGGCCTTGTGTCTCAGTCTTGCCTTGGTCAGATGTCTGCAATAAGGTCTGTGGTTATCACGAGCCGAATAGATTTAAAAGGTTTTAACAGTAGCTTGTTTTGAATTCAAACTTCAAAAGTGCTAAAAGTGGTGCAATAATCCAAAATCCAATGTAAAAATCCTATTGTGCTTTCAGTCAAGGGAACCAGGGCGAGCCTAACTTCTGGACTGGCCTACGAAAAGCGGTCCTCCCTGCAGCACTCTATTGCTTTCATAATTATATTTACCACTTTCTTTTCGCTGTTTGCCGGCTTTCTCTCAGACCCACAAAACCGCCCTTTCTCATTCTAACACATCATTTAACTGAGCCAACAGCCAAGTAAATGAGATGTGCTCTTCACCCACATTCAGAGGTCAGATTCTCCCAATTTTGAGTTCCCCCCCACTCCGACCCACTTGCATCTGGGTCCGGCGCGCTTGCCTATACCCGTCATTAAGGCGCCGATAACCCCATTTAAATACATGAGCTGCCGGGGATGGAGTCTCCATTAAGTTGGGTAATATAGCGCGACGCTGTTTAAACAAAGCTCCTCAGCGTGACTCTGCCGCAGTTCTACCCCAGTGCGTCAGAAGCCCCTCCCCCTGCCGATAACCAAATTTGCCCCACAGATCTGAGCAAGGACAAAAAGATGAATTAGCCACATGGAACTCACAGAGAGGGAAGTGAAATACGCAGATAACTATTAATTTGCCCTCATCTTTGGCTTTCCTTTTTTATCACTTGATAAATCAGTGATTTTCTTCTTTTCTTTTTTCCTTCCATACATGGAATGACATTGTGCTCAATCTCCTTGGGATGGCAGTAAAGATGGTGATGAAAGTGAGGTGTGTGAAGAGGTGTGTACAGTTTACCGCTGATGAAGTGTGGCAGCCTTTTACTCAATCTGCACTTCGGAATAACCTTCCCCCCTGTCTGATTGAGAAATTACATTAACTGAACGAGATGCAGAAATCAATTCAACTTCGGGAATCATTTTCAATTCGGGAGTGTTTACTGGGGGTTCGTCCACGCCCCATTCCGCCGGATCGCTCCCCGCTGAAGGATATTTCACGAGGTTGATTTCAGTGTTTTCTCTCAAAAGGTCATAAAAACAGACCGCAATCTGCGATTTGTAACCAAAAAACTTGTTGACTCGCCAGTTCTGCAAAGTAACACATTTATAAGGCGTCGACTTGAACAGAATTAATGGTGTTTTTCATGCATGGCAAGACGGATTACTCTTTTTAGCTTCACCGCAGCCTTCACTGCAAAGTTTCCGCACCATCTTTCATATGCTTTCCTCGCTATTAAACTTCTAAAGTCAGCAAGCCGTCTGCATAGCAATGAGCGGGCGAATCAATGGCGATGTGAGGCAGCTGGAATTATGATATTATCTACAAGCGGGCAATTGTACCGATCCGAACCGATCAATCACGGAGCGGCTTCCACGGGAAATGACTCGATTACTGCACCTGTCAAACTCAGTGTGGTCAGACAGAGGAACCAGTCGCGCTCCAACGCGTCCGACGCCAGGTTGGATTATGAAAGATTGTGCTCAGGCGGCAGCTTCGGTTTTCAATCAGGAAGGGATAATGACAGAAAATAATCCAGCAAAAAAGAAAAGTCATAATACTATATGATGGAGATGTTTCAAACCTTCCAATATTAAATGGTTTATTCACACATTCACCTATTGTTGTGTCTCTTAAAGGGACAGCGTGTAGGATTTGGGGGCGTCCGGCGGTGAGGTTGCAACCAACTGAACACCCTCTTCGTGACGATGCCGTCCGCTGGCTCACAGAGGCCACCCCACCCCAATAACCATATGTTAGGAGGCTGCCAAAGTTTTACCAACGTGTCGAGTGAACCACGGTGGCATTCGGCTCATGTAAAAAAATAATTGAAAAGGCTCTCACCCGTTTTAACATCTCCGGAAACATTTTAACACGAGTTTAGGATTTCAATTGCTAGTTTCAAGTCTTCTTCCATGGTGGTGGACTGCTAAGAGTAACGGAGAAGTTGTCATTGCTTTAAGCACCCAAAGAAAAAAAATCCATTCACTTCAGCGCGGACGAATAAAAAGCTATAAAAGCGTCGCCCAGATGCCTTTCCCTGAATGCGTTTCATTTACCACCCTGTCACTGCATTCGGAAATCTAATTTTAGTTCCGAAACAACTCAAACTATGAAAAAACAAAAAGAAAATTCCTCTAACAAGACAACATGTCCCCTGTTGTTGCCTCCGCTCCCCAGTTTCTCGTCTCAGTTATTTTAAACAAGTGACAGCCTCATAAATCAAAAACATAATCCGGCTCGTTTTTTTGAGTAAAAAAAAAAAAAAAGATTTCCAATTTAATATAAGAGTGAATAAAGGCAGTAAGAGTGTGAAAGATGGCGAGGCGATGATCTCGGTACCAGTCAAGATATTTCCCGTGGGTTTGTACATCTGCAGCATCTCATTATTTCATTCCATTCTCAGATTCTCGCAGCCCACCCACCATCTCGGGGCTTTTTAACCGCCTTGCGTGCCCACAGGGTGCTGCTCCTCGGCGAAAAGTTAACCGGGTTAATATCCGTTCCATTATCCCCCTCGCTTCATATGACCTCCCGAACCCCTTCCCTTTCGAGTGTTAAGGGGTCGCATGTCCACACACCCAGGCAGGGATTTACACCCCGTTGTGTCGGCATGATGTAAATCCAGCTGGCATTTTCATGGGCTGCGGCGAAGCGCCAATGAGCTGCCCCGCTGATGGGATGGGGGCAGACAAATGGATGTCTTGCAAACAAATCACAGGGACCCGATGCGATCCATCTGTGAGTGTGTGGGGGGACGAGGGGGGACCAAAGGATTGATGACCAAAGGATTGATGATTAGAACTAAAGCAAATTGATAGGCGAGAGCTCATCCTCTTGTACGCTCCATCGGCCCTGGTACACAACACTTTTTGAAAGCCATCTTCCAATCAAAAAGTCCGTCCCAAGTGTCAGAAAACTGAAGGAAACTTCAATTCGCCATCACAGACATGTTTCTATCCACGCAAAGCATCCATCCATTTCCTTTCCTCTGTAGTCACAACCACAGATTTCTAAAGCTAGTTGGAATTGGTTTGCTAAGAAGATCTTCTTCTTTCATTGGTACAACTAAATGCATTCAAATGACGAGGACGGCCCCACCTGTGTCCACGCCACGGGCAGGACCGCGGCTTCCACTTCACATCCAGCCGACCCCTTCTACATTCACCTCGGCCTCAGGGACGGTTTGAGTTCTGCCCTTTGGCGCAACGACCTGGCGTTGTCATCCCACGATCCATTCCTCACGTCACCAAGACAGCAAAGCGTCCACTTAGTCACACGGTTAATACTATCTGCAGCAGTGGCGGGGGAAATGACATGAAAGCGTAGCCTGTTTCCTGTCGGCTGTACGGAGCATTAAGAGATTACGGGTGCAGTTATTAAAGACGTGTGTTTGTAGTTCCTGGTGTCCCGTCATAAATACATATGATTCACATAATCTCCCCCCCACCCCCTGCTCCGCTCACCAACATCTGGCGGCTGATGAGTCGTGCGTGTCGTGTCGAGGCTCCAAGAATATGAAGAATGTCCACGATTAATTCAGGGAGCCTTTAGAGGGCATCTCCTGTCAAACACACAGCTCCTGAATCTTCACATGTCCTGTTCTGCTCATCCCGCTTGGGGGGGGGGGATGTAATTAACACTGCGGCCCGTGTGGATGTAAATGTATCCCACATACGTCTGCACAATTTCACATATGCGTTTCTCGCGAGGACATATGGCGGAGGAGGGCAAGACATGACGTAGTGGTGTAGTCTGTCGGCCCCACCCGTCCCGTCGCCACATTCAGCGGAAGCCTCCCGATGTCAGAATCCTGCGCTGCACTGTTTGTTCATTATGCCGTTGTTTACCTTCGTTTCCCCGTTGTTGAGCGCACTTCCAGCACGTAACAGTCTTGTTTGTCTTGCTACATCATCTCCCGAGTGCAATTCCTTTCTTTTTTTTCACTCAGTCATTCACTTCGTCTTTCTGTTTCTGTGTCTTTTCCTGTCTTTTTAGTAGCTGTTAGCAGCAGCTGGTGCCAAAAATATCTAAATGTATTTTTTGTTATTCCCTACAAATAACATCTTGGTCCGTGATGATTCCTAATCTACATTAAGCGGTAAAGAAAACATATGAATGGATTACATGGATATACACATTCTAAACTTCTGAATGGGGAACAAAGGTTGAGATTTCTGACTTTAGTAAATAAAATAAAGACATTTCGTGCCACTCTGTGTCACTTTGGTGGGGCTGAATAATCAACAGAGATGAGGGCCACCTTTTTGAAGCGGGGCCCCCCAAATCATTGATCCCTCATTTATGGCTCTGGCAAATCAGCAACAATTCTGATAAATAAGCCCATTAAGCAGCAAGCTGTGTGGAGATCTGAGAGCCTCGTGGACCTCTGGCCCGCTGCTGTTGGTTCTCTGCCGAAGGTCCGACAGCATCTAAAATGTGCATGCCTCAGCGCGGCGAGCCGCCGATAGATATCCACCGCCGCCGTTGCGATTTCATTAACGCAGCTTCAAGTCGGCTTCAAGTCAAGTGTAACACTGGTCAAAACAAATAAACGCGCGAGCAAACTGAATCAGGGAGCCGGAGGAAAATATAAAACAAAAAGAAAAAAAGAGCAGGTGTTTCAAAGAGAAGATTCAAGAAAAATAGGCTGCGCATGTATTTATGAATGTAAACATATGTTGCTAGAAATGCTCCCAGCGTGTGTGTGCGTGCGTGCGTGCGTGTTTGGGTTCTTCTAGGGAAGTGATGAATTATCTCAGGTCCCGGTGTGCAGCACCTAGGACTAAAACCACAGTGTGTGTGTGTGTGTGTGTCTGTGTGTGTGTGTGTGTGTGTGTGTGTGTGTGTGTGTGTAATAAGTTGACCCGGGGAGCCACGGAGGTTGCAAAGGTGGAGCTCTCTCCCCTGAGATGACTTGTCACAGACGGAAAGACAGAAGCACAGGAGGAATGCCAAAACCACAGGAGAGTGTGCGTCTGTGTGCGTGTTTTAGAAATCTCCCCTCACCAATTTCCCTCCTCTGCCCTTTTTCCTCTTGAGGAGGCCATTTTTCATCAGCGCTGCCAAGGGAGGCCCTTCACTTTGCTCCCAATCAAACCTGATCTCGGCGAGGAAGAATCATTTCCTGCAGATGATGCGCCATCTTAATTGAGCAGTATCGACTGTAACGAGCGGAACAAGCGAGCTGATTATTTTATTTTCCGAACTTTAGCGCGTTTTTTTTATTGCAGTTTAATGATGAATATTAGTGGTCCATCGAGGATCCATCATCGCAAAAAAATAATTGAATCAAATATTCTGAATGTCATCCTTTTACTTTGTTATAGTAATTTAGAGTATTTGTTTTCTTCCTCAAACACAATCCAAATGATCAGGAAATAAAAGATTGTATTTATATGGATTAAAACAAATCTTGTCATTGGGTTTGATGATGTATTATAAGCTGCTTAGAGTTTAGTGTAAACATAATTCACAATTCCCTCTCTCATCTAATTCATCTATTTAAGTTGATGTGAAAATGTCTCCTTTACAACCGTGTTGATTCAAGTTTCGCATCAAAACCTATTATACGAGATTAAGTTACACATCACGATCACGTTATAATTTACCTTTGCCCAATACTAATTTTCACTGAACAGAGCCTGAACGCATCATAATGTAACCGAATAGAACCTTCCTTCTCCCTGTGTCGGTTTCAACAGATTATTTACAATGTAACATATCAGAGATATGCGACTAGAACGGCAATGTTGGGGAGGGGCTTGAGAGCTGCTGTAGCTACCCCTAGGTTGTTGTTGTTGTTGTTTTTTTTTACATTAAAAGCATCTCAAAAGAAGCTTCAAATGTCCCACTTTTTTTTCAAAATTGTGAGTCGTCGTTTTTATTGATGAATCCTTGTCAGTTTCGTTAAATTGCTGCCGAGCCTCCCCGTTAATGCAGGTGTGTGCCTAAGTATGTGTGCTGCGAGCGGGGGAGCAAACTGTTTTTTAAATGTCAGTGAAATGAAAAATAACAGTTTTTGAAAGGCTAGACGCCAACAAACTTCTAGATATCATGTTAGATAAAACATGTTGTAGATTTAGGAAATTATCTAATCTTCTTTTCAATTACTTTTTACTTGTGGACTACGCAATGCTGTGGCTTTCGATCTAAAGAGCTGAATATCCCACCTCGTGTTCACACAAGCGCTTTAATGGGGAACCCTACATTTCAGACCCCTCCACGGCATCAGCAACAGAGAGATATTCAAATTAAATCAAGGGAGAAAGAGCAGAGTTGAATGCAAATACAAATGTAATGTATAATACATTAACAGAAAGGTGTAGCAGAAAAGGTCAGAGAGATGATGCCACACACACTCCTGCTTGCTTCCTCAGAGGCGGCCACAGTCAGCCGGGGCGGGGCCGGTCCAGACAGATAGTAGGTCCCTGCTGATATTATGCATTTAGCACACAGTTAAGGCCTATTCTGAAGGAGCCCGTCACCACTGATCAGCCAGACAGCTGGAGTCATAAATCATTTATGACCTCATGAGACGTCCCGTTTCCATACTCGTCTTTATTCATGTCGCATGCGCTCTGCCGATGGTCTGATCCACAAAGTGTGCTCTATATGCATCGTATGTTTTTCATTTTAACTTTAACTTAGTTGGCAATTGCCAGGTGGGGACAAACTGCCTACCCCAAGCGAAGGAGTTCAAGTATCTCGGGGTCTTGTTCACGAGTGAGGGTAAGGTGGAGCGGGAGATCGACAGACGGATCGGTGCGGTTGCAGCAGTAAAACAGGCGCTGTACCGGTCCGTCTTGGTGAAGAGGGAGCTCTCCATTTACTGGTCGGTCTACGTTCCAACCCTCACCTATGGTCACGAACTCTGGGTCGTGACCGAAAGAACGAGATCTCAGATACAAGCGGCCGAAATGAGCTTCCACCGTAGGGTGGCCGGGCTCAGCCTTAGAGATAGGGTAAGGAGCTCGGACATCAGGAGGGAGCTTGGAGTCGAGTCGCTCCTCCTTCGTGTCAAAAGGAGTCAGCTGAGGTGGTTCGGGCATCTAGTCAGGATGCCTCCTGGACGCCTCCCATTAGAGGTTTTCCAGGCACGTCCAACTGGTAGGAGGCCACGGGGAAGACCAAGGACACGCTGGAGGGATTATATCTCCCGGCTGGCCTTGGAACGCCTCGGGGTCCCCCAGAATGAGCTGGAAAGTGTTGCGGGTGAGAGGGAAGCCTGGGTCGGCCTGCTGAACCTGCTGCCACCGCGACCCGACCCCGGATAAGCGGCTGATAATGGATGGATGGATGGATGGCAATTCCCATTGGCGTTTTGTTCTTTCTTTTCCCTGTAAGGTTCCTGATATAAAGATACAGACTTTGATTTGGTGGAATCTCGCCTTGTAGTATATAGTTTTGCACATTGCCCGTGCCTGGGAACCGACCTCTGATACAGGACAGGGATGTACTAGAGTTTCCAGGGATATCTGCTAATTGATCCGCTTCTTCCCGCTCCGGAGTACCGTTGCAATATCCACCTTTTAAAGAAAATCTGCCTTCAGACCCCCGTTTGCTCCCAGTACTCTTGTGTGAATCCTACGCAGCCTATATGTTAAGCTCCTTCATGTATATATCCTTCTCTCTGCCAACTCGACGACCCACACATGGATCATGCATGTACATCCAATGCTATTTAATGCAATCGTGTGACTGATATATTTGCAGATCATGTGCATGGATTTAAATATAGAAGCAGAGGGTCTTTATTCTTATAGCTAAGCCGCATGAGCCAGGGAAATGTCTGGAGGTGCCAGATGGCAATAACTCAGCCTCATCATGCAGTAATTGGTAAGATAGCACAAGGAAGGCAATCCACCTTGGATTGGGAAAAACCTTGTTTGCATTATTTTTCATTTTATAAAGCATCGGCTTTTGATTTTAAAGAGAAAAACAAGCAAACGCGTAACAACCTTTTGTAACCAGAGGCACTGTTTATTCTGATGAATGGAAAGTCATGCAAAGTATCCCACTTATCTTTCACCTAAATGCTCCTCCCAGCCCTCATTAAGAGACTGTCTTCCTTTACTTACCTTTTTACTTATCTGCCTTCATGCTGTAATCGCTTTGGGATTTGAAGCGTACGACCAGGGGATGCCTTGGAAACAGTGCAGCCAGTGCTTCTACATCTCTGGACTGACAGCAGCTCCCACACCTCCAAACAAACCAGGATGCTCGGAGACACTTTAAACCGGAGCTGAAGAGCCCAGTGGATGCAGAGAGAGACAAGCCGGGGAAGGACATCAAACACGAGCCAATTAGTCTTCTTCAACCCAGCATGATGAGGGAATGCTTTAAGGCGTGGCTACTTTGTGATTGACAGGTTGCTGCTCAGGTGTTGTCCAGACACTTTCACGGTGTGTTTTTTAGTTAATTGTAACGCCTTTAAAGATGTCTAATTTAGCATTCGGCTTTACTTAGTTCCACCCTCTTGTCCGGTTGCAAAAAGCCAAGATGGCGACAGTCACTGCATCCACTTCTTTTAGTTCCCGTTCATAGTGAAGACCAAGACAGGGCTAAAAGGGGGGGACTGTGTCACGTAACCGTAATAAAAAATAAATAAATACTCACACTGTACATATGTTTCTACAATTAAGCCAGTTTCTCTAAATCCAGCCTTAAAACCCAACCTTGTACGTTGAGCAGTTAATTCAAGTTGTCTCTGCAGGGCTGGATATAAACTCGTGGCCAAAGGCTGAGAGGAAAACCTACTAATCTGCATCGACGTTGCGTCTCGTCTCCTCTTTTTTTTCATCTTGTAAAGTCGGTCCCAAACTCACTGTACTATTCCTCTTTAGCACGCTTGTCATCCTCTGACTGATTAATCAGTTTTTCTTGGGATTTCATCTTCTTTGTCTATTCAAGCAGTGCAGCTCTCTCGCTGCTCACAGTCTCACTTTATTCTTCAATTTAGTGCAAGCAGACTTCCTCTGCTACTGCAATGACAACAAACACAGTGTTTCTCTTATTTGAGGGAAAGAACCAACAGTGGGAGCTTAGAGAAGCAAATGGAAAAGTCTGACACTTCTGTGTGATGACGTCTTTGTTTTTTGTTTTTTTGCAATTTCACTGCTATTTGGGTCTAATTTAGGCTTGTGGTTGCGTTGCACGGCTAGCAGCTGGATTCTCGCCATATCCCCGTGGGACCAATCATCGAATAGTAGCAGAACAACAATGCCGGCTCCTGGCGAGGTTAGAGTAGACACTGCAACAGCGTCAGTTCAGGATTGGAGAGACAGGCTTTTCCTGATTGGAAACGTTTTTATTGTTTTTGCTCTTCTCCAGCTACAGTGTGATTGACAGGTGGTTCATCCAATCACCTGTCAAGTATTCTTTGAAAGTTAGAAACACTTTCCAATGACGGCTTTGAAACTATCTTTGCGCTTTAAGTTGACAAAAGCCCAGAAGATGAAGCATAAGCATACATTGCCACACGGCCTGCTCATGTGTATTTGAAGACGGCAGTAAGCACACTTTCGGACTGCACTGTTTGAAAACCATCAATGAACATTTGCGCAGACGTGAAATGATCCCCACTTTGTAAAGCCCAATGCTGGGAGAGCGAGACGGCAGCTCCTCTGGTAAATCACAATCCTTTTTCACTCTCTTAGATCTTCTTTGCAGCAACAGAATGAGTTAAGACTTGGAAGAGGATTTTGAAAACCGCCAGAATCAAGAATGTAAAATAAATAAAGAAAGAAAAGACGCACTCTGAGAAAGTAACATTATTTCTCATTGAGAAAAAACATCTCAACCTTGATGCAGAGCTGGTACCGGGGTGTTGCATCAGTTTTTGTTTTAATTGCAGTGCTCCAGTATGTTCGAAGGCAAACTTGCATCGCAAGCGAGTACAGCCTTCGAAAGCACTACACTTCAAACAAGCATGAAAACTCGGCAAGTGCAGTCACAAGGGCAACAGCAGGAACCAGTACAATCACAGGCATCTCAAGACGTTTAGCATCCATCTGTGCCCACACCTGTGTTGAGATGACAGATTTAAGTGTGGTAAAACAATCCAAAATCAAGTTTTTTTTCTTGATTATCAAAATGTTTTTAACAGTAACATATGTTTTTGTGTCAAAAATCACTGAACCAGTGACACAATTTTAAAGGTAGAAAAAGGTCAACACAATAAATATGGACAGAATACGCCGCTGTAGGTCACTACGTCTACTGTTTTAGACCAAACTAAAAGGAGGAAATTGGGAACCTCGCTCTCTTTCCCAACTCACTAAATCCAGATGTTTGGTCGGTGGCCGTTGTTCATGTGATGCTGTACCACCGGAGACCAACCAACCCCACGGTGAATCGATCAGCGTCAAAGCAAATTATTTAATATAAACAGCAAGAAAGTCTGCTTCTGGGAGGAGAGTCAGAGTGGATGATTAGTCCAAACAAACACAGGACATTAACCTAGGAGACAGCTGTTCCAGCTGAAACCAATACATTGACGTATTCTACCTACGTTTTATCACGTAATGTACGCACTTGACGTACAACAAGCTATTATGTTATGTAACAAGCATATTATTTTATGCAAACATTTTAATTTTATTGCAAAACACAATCTTTTCCGACGACTAATCCAGCACTTTTGTTGCCTGAACCTAACCGATTAGGTGTGTTGCCTAAACCTATTAAATACAACATATCGTAAAACCTGGGGATAAATCAAGAGCATGCAGTATTTCATCCAGGTTGAAATGGAGAAATTGTGTGCTGCCTCCTCTGTGCTCCTGCACAATGTCCCTTTTTTCCATGCTTTCTTCTTTCCTCTGGTCAGCAATCCCTCCCCTGTCCCCTCCTCCCCCGCCTCTACAATCTCCTGCTCACCTCCTGCAGTCTTGCTCCCGTAGCACAACTTGAACAGCAATAAGGTAAATACGTCGTGACTGATGGACGAAAGCGCGGGGCTAAGTATAGCCCGGGCCCTTTGTACTCTTACCTTTCCAGGTCAGAGGAGCTCGGAGGATTACAAAAGCAATTGTACACCTATAGCCCTACATCAAGGGATAGAGCCTTGTGTGCTCCTTCAGACCATTAGCCCCAGGCGCGTTGGTGACTTTGCACTCCCAGAGTAATAATCACACAACACACTCCACACACTCATATCGCCTCAACCTCTTAGCGAAGCATTGCAATGCAGCAGGTCTCAGGTGTTTTTTAACCGTTGCGTCATGGGGCTCCAGTCGCGAATAGCAGTGGTGGGCCGTCAGGGCCTTCTAAGCCTTCACTGCTGGCCTAAACAGAATCACAAAGCTAGAGCTATTTTGTAATTTAAATGTTTTTCACAAATACACTACATGTATTATAATTATTTTTCAGCAGTGCAGCTAGTTTTAAGGAGAAGCTTTCATCCAATCAGATTTTTTCTCTTCTGTGTCTCTATGTCAGCAAAGCAGTTTAAGCAGGCCTTTGCAGATTAACGTACACAGAGAGTGGACGTTGTGGTTGATTGTCATGGTCTTCAACAAATCAGATCTTTGGTTTGACAAGCTGGGCGGATTCTTTGACGTACCAGGCCTGCGAAATGGCGTGGCGTATGTGATTGGTCAGTGGCCTAGCGTGACCATTAACATGCGTTGTGATTGGTCAGTGGGGCAGCATGACTTCTGTCAATGAAGCTACTAGAAACTTCTAGCGCCTACCTAGAACCAAAAAGCTACCTTGCTAGTGGATTTACTGATAATGCCTTTCGCACAGAGGATTACGGGCATGTGGTGAGTGAAATGCTGGTTGTGTTACTTTTCTTTTTACATCTGCAGTCGTATTTAATCATACACAGCGCTGTTGTTGTGCCCAGCTGTCTGTGACCGTTTGCTGATCAGATTTGGGGAAAGATTGTGGGGCCCGTTTACAAGAACTCAGCATTGGCAGTTGGTAGAATGCTGATATCCCATTGCAAAGTCACTTGGTTTGTTTGACCCAACCGTTCACCCTGACATTCAAGATATTCTTTCAGTTAGGTCGAGGGTTGGAGACGCAAACAATAACAGTCACTATTTCCACAAGAAACATAGGTAGTTCTATGCGTTTGAACAAATAACTAATTTCCTTCTCTGCTGACATTTGTCTTAGTCACTGGTGAAACTCCAGGAAACTTCTCTCGCTTTCAAGCCAAATAAAACTAAACAGCTAAGTCTCTGCTCAACACTTGTAGCTTGTAACTGGCAATGATTTAGGTTCCCACTCCTGGACCTTTTTTTTCTTTATTTCTCTGTCATCTGATTTCTCTCTCTCTCCAACATTTCCTCTCATCTCCCACTCATGCTACGAGCGGTGGCTGCTCTCAGCAGGGTGTCCATTTTGTAAGTGCTGCAGGAGTTTGTGGAGTGGCAGCTCGGTCTGCCGGGCAGCAGAGGAGGAGGCGATGATGAAAAGAGTGAGGGATGCAGTGCCAGGAGTAGGAGAGGAGAAAGGCAATAGTCTAGTGTGGATAAATGGAAGGAGAACAGAGGATGATGCATCATGTCAAGGAAGAAATTGGGAAATGGGAGAATGGATTGGATGGAGTGGAAGGGATTCGGCTGATCAAAGGCCTTCATGCCCCATTCAAAGATCAACTACTGTTTCAGAAATCTAATTTAGCCATGCAGACCAACGGCGTCACATTGAAGTCATGAGTTACTATATATATATTTGAGTAATACAAATTCCAACATGTTTGATCAGATCTTTATCTTCAAGTCTGTGGGTATTGCGATGGGAGGGAGAAAAGAACAGGCATGAAATGTATATCCCTTATTTGTTATTCATGCATAAGCTCCAGCTCCTCTTGCCTCATTCATATCATACTTCAAATGATTTGGCAATCAAGCCTCGGGGGGTGTACTGGAGAGGAGGGGAGCGGAGACAGGAGAAATATTGCTCTGCATTTCAGCTGTTCAGTAATTATTTCTCAGGCAGTGGAGAACACGGCCAGGGGCTGATGAAAGACCAGTAGATCTTGAGGGTCCTTTGAGAGCCACTGCGCTCCACGAGAAGTGCTCCATTAACTGATGCATCATGGGATTCCTTGCGCTCTGAGCTGGACAGTAGCCCACTGTGAACCCTCTCATCGACCATCATATGTTCTTTCTCAAAGTGGATTTCTTTCAGCCATCTTGTAGAGCTTGTTGTCTGGGTTGATTCAGAAATTCTCCATGTTCTCATTATTTGGCGCCTTGAAGTTGTTGTTTTTTATGCTATTAGCTCTCGGGATAGCAATGTTAATCTCTCGCTCAGTTAGTCCACCTCTTTGGTTCAGACCGAACACTGGATAAGACATGTTTAGGCCACCAAAATATTACAATTAACTTTCATAAACTGAAAACACTGTGAAATGGTTAAAGTTTTAAGACAAACATATCTACAACTCACAAACCAACGTCGTAGATGCTCGCCCTAATACATATTCTGATCATTTACTAAATGAACATCATGCTGTATTGAAGAAGACTTCAAACTAGAGATTGAGACCATAAACTCATGTTTACAATGTTTACTGAGGGAATAAATCAAGAGAGTAGAGTAATCTTCTCATAGACGTCTATACAACCAGAGGAGTTGCCCCCTTATGGCCTTTAGAGAGAATGCATTAGCTTAACTTTTAAGATCCGGAGGTTGCCACGGATGCACATCCCTACTAAACTAAACATTTAGTGGTTTTAAAAAAAAAAAGGAAGGCAGCATTTCCCCAGCAAAAAGGATGGAAAGAATAAGACAATGATGCAGTTTTCTAAATATTAAAAAGCCTGAAACTGTTTTGTCGATCAGCTGATGTAGAAACACACAACATTATTTCAAAATGAGAACATTTGACAACGTTTTATAAATCAAAATCTGATGAGAGTTGTTCTGATCAAACCACATCCAAACAGCCCTGATGACGCACGTAAGCACTTTAACTTGTATCGTAGTTGATTTATTAATTTTTAAAGGGCATTACATCCACCAAAGAAAGAACAAAAATCAGTGGCCCGTATTTCCGAGTTGTAAGGTAGTTAGTCACATAGTACTAAAAAGTCATAATTATGAGATGTGGCCTCCATTTTTATCTTCTTGCAATTAGTGAATATTTATGTTACAGAGAAATTGTTCACGTTTGAAGCCATTGTTTTCATGAGCTTTGCAAATCTATAATGAGTTAGGCCTTGAGACATAATGTGCTTTAGTGTGTAACCCTGAATATAAATAGAACTGTGTAATAAAACACGTTTCTTTGTCTTGGGGTGGAGGCAGAAATATTAGAAACATACCGCTTTTATCTCAAAATCCGGACAAATACAACCAAAATGGCCTGCTTGGGTATTCCACAGTGAGTGAGTGTAATTTGGACGGCTGGCCCTTTAAATGATTGGTTCATTTGCGCCCAAACAGACCTTGAATCTGCTCGGCCACGGGAGAACATAACTTGCCAGGTTCGTCCGATCGCAGCATGAACGGCAAAGACCGAGTTAGACGAGAACCTCCTTCTTGCTCATTTGAAACCAATTTGGTGATTTTTGTAATAAAGTTCTGTTGCATCGGGTTGTAATTTTTAATAGACACGTGTCTTGGCCTCTTGTTCGTTCCATGTCTTTCTTTCAAACTTTGGACACCCTCTACTTCCCTCCCACCCCTTTCCCAATGTGTGGCAATGATAAGTCCACCCACACATATGGCCACAAGCTTTAGTTGTTGACCAGCTCGGATTACAATCCTTCACCACTTGGAGGGTCTTGACCAATCCATTCATGGACCACATGTTTTTTTAATACCTGCTGGATTAGTACGTGATCGAACTTCACCGACATACTAATGAGTGAATTAAAACAGCCTTGTGTTGTTGTTGTTGGGGGAAGAAAAAACAACTGGATTTTATGTGAGCAGAAAGTAAATGATGCCATGAAGATAAGGGATCTGTATAATTAGAAAGGGATCTGGAACGGGGGGGGATTTGCAAGAGTGGTGTACAGTAGGCAGGGATTAGTTTAGATTAAAAGCAGTGGTAAAGAGCTTTGCTCTCTAACACTGTTTCCTCATTTGCCACAAAGAAGCAAACACAAAATGTTCTAAATTACACTATTTTTATCCACTGCAACCTGGAGAAAGTCTCATCTGCTTTTATCTTTTTAAAAAGGCCCTCTCCCACTGACAGCATACATCACCTGGCCCTTTAAATAGAGGGAGCAGATGCCAAACTCGTTATTGCAGCTTTAGTGTATTTGTGGCACACTGTGGTACTTTAGGAATCTTCTCATTTATTTTCTCCTGTCGTGGCTTCTCTGCTGGCCATAGTGCTGATTTCTTACCTCTCGGCCTGTGACATCACGGGTCAGATCATCATCCAATATGCAGCTGTGCGTGTTAGAAACGCCACGCCTTTGAAAAAAGAAATACATCTGTAAATAAAATCATGTACTGTGATGCTAATGTCCGAAGAAATAAATTTAGTCAGATCAGCTTTCTCACTGGAACGAAAGGAATTTGAAAGGAATTGCCGTGATCAGAGGAGAATTGAAGTTAATCAATGCAAGCCTTCCACATTGAGTTCAATAGTGAGTTATCCTATCTGCGCTGACCTGTGAGGGAACAGAGATCCAGAAAATCCCAAGCAGAAAAAGATATCCTTGCATTTTACTATCTTTCTATTTTATTGCCCGCCTGTGTATGAATTGTTTCACTAAAGAAGCAGGAAGAAAGCTACAGAGTTGGTGATTGTTGGGACAGTGACAAAACTAATGAGGGTCATTTAGATGAGCATTATTTGTTTTCCCTTGAAGCTAGAATTAAGTATGTTTTACAATGATCAGCCAGGTAAAATGAAGGTTTCTGTCAATGGAGTTGAATGTTTCTTTTCACAACTAACTCTGTGAATCAAGGGTTTATTTTGACCGAGCCAGAGTTTGATGATCGTTAGATCAGAGGAAAGACCAACAAACATGTTTTTGATGAGGTGAGGTGAAATGACTGTTTCTGACTGGAGTCTGGTGGCTTGATGTTTTGGACATCCATGCATTTGAATAACTCAAATCCGTGTTCATTTTATGTATCACGTATTCTCTTCAATGCGCGTCACACAGCGTCGGGCCGGAAAAGGGGAGAGATTTTATTTGTTTACTGCAGGGGTGCCCGCGGGCCGGATTCACCCCGCCAAGGGGTCCACTCCAGCCCGCGGGATAATTGTTAAAATTGCAGAAAAAAAATAAATGGCAGAGCTGGGGCTCAAACCACTGATCATCTGATTAAAAGACAGGCATTAAGCCACAGATACAATAAATTGGAACACTGACATTACTAGACATATTGCTCAACTGCGAGGGAATATGCAGAGGAGAGCCCAGGCAGGTAAACAGTGGGCTAATGTCTGAATTTTAAGTCTTTATGTTTCTAGTTTATTGTAGAAATACCTTAAAATAGGGTTTATCATCCAAAAACCTTCACCAATGATTTAAACACAGAGAAATATTGTCATTATGTATGTGTTATTATGCTATGATTTTACTGGTCTGGCCCACTAGAGATCAAAATGGGCAGCATGTGTCCCCTTAACTAAAATGAGTTTGACACCCCTGGTTTACCGGGTCATGTTTCCATCACTGCCAATCGAGGATGAAGCTGATAAATACCTGTGAATACTGAGTGAGTCATTTGTCTGTGAATTAACGCCGACCGGGACCTTTCCTACTAAAAACAAAAGCCAGATGTTAATGGCTGTTGGCCGTGAAATTTTTCGACAAACCGACTATTTCAGATTATTTTTTCTGTATTGGTCCTTTAATAAACCTTTTACAGACTCGCATAGATGTTTTCAGCCACTCTTGCCAATCAGACCTCTTCTGGTAGATTTTGATCACGTCACAGTGGCAGACTGAAACATTGATGTAGAAACAGGAACGACCCTAGAGCCCACAGGACCCTGTAGGACCTTTTTTTCAGAGACGAAAGACGACAAAAGAGACAACATAAACATATATTCCTCATGCTTCCTTGTCAGTTGCTCAACTTTTGCAATAAGAGAAGGAGCAAAGCCTGTTGCGTTCTGGGTAGAGAAAATCAGATTAAGTTTTCCATTGACGTGTCTGGCTGTTTTGCAGCCCCTGGGAACACATGACACTGCGGATAATCTTTTGAAACAGCTCACAATAATTAGAACCATCTAGACACGCATCCCCCCCCCCCCCCCTCCCCCCCCCCCACCCACCCCTCCCCCCTACACACACCCCCGGCCTTAATTTTCTTTAAGCATCCATGCCGAAAACATGTGCCAACATAGATGGACCAGACTGACTGACACTGCGCCTCAGCGGTGTAAGGGGCTTTTAGCATTTGTTCTTTATTTTGATTGCTCGTACTCTACTCGCGGTACATGAGCTCTGGGAGAGCTCTAATCCTCTGAGAAGGTGTTTCTTTTTTTATTCCTCACTTTGGAACTCGCTTCAAAAACAAAATGTGTTATTTGCAATGCAGGTAATGCTGCCTTTTTCTTGTGTGTGGAAAATCCTCGCATTACACAAAGCCTTACAACCTTCCTGTCGACATAAATTACTGCTTCAATCAGGTTCATTCCAGTCAATGGAACCCCGGCTGCAGTACGCTGTTGCATCACAGCGTAATAATCTCTGGAGGTGAGCGGGTCATGTCAGAATCAGAATCAGGCTCATTGCCAAGTGGGTTATTTACATCCAAGGAACTTGCCTCAGTTTTTTGGTGAAATTGTCACAACCGTCACTAGACGGTAGTGCTTTTATTTTGTTGTCTTGTCACTTCCTGTTTTACTTTGAAATCATCCTCCTGTGTCATGTCTGCTGTCTTTACTTCCTCATGTGTGATTACCTCTCCCTGCCCTGATGTGTTTCACCTGTGTCTCGTTAACTCCCCTCCCAGTGTGTATATATACTCGGTGCTTCACTTGTCTCGTTGCCAGTTCGTTTTTCTTCACCTGTGAGTTAACTTACCAGCGTTTTTCCTGCCTGATATCCTGTTCTGATTCCGACGTCCCTTCGTTTCCGAGTAAGCCCGATCCCTGCCTGTACCTCTGCCGAGTTTGACTGCCTTCCTGTGAATGACCCTGGACTGTTTACGTTGGCAATTCTACTCTCCCCTGAGTGAGACAGCTGCTCTCACCACAGCGGGTCAGAGCCTTGCCGACCGGCCTCAGTCCCTCCCCAGTTACATCGGGAGAACCTTCGGCGGTCCTTCTCCAGAGACTCTATCCTGTTGCAATATTACCTTTATCAATAAAGGAATTCTTGTGAACTTTACTCTCTGCCTCGGGTCGTGCATTTGGGTTCTTTCATTAGTGCTCCGGCGCGACAGAAATAAACATTAAGGAAATCAAAAAATACAATACAACTTCTTGGACCAAAGCTGTCGCCAGAGCAACTGAACCTTTTCCATGAGAGACAAAAGCCAGATGTTAGTGGCTGTTCGCGGGGGATTCTTTTGTGTCCAGGGGGAACGGGGCTTTAGAACCCAGTGGCTACGTGTCAGTGTCCACCTCGGACGCTGGCGGATTCAGGCGCATACGTTACAAATGTTACAACGTCAGACTGAAGATGGAAACAAAGTCGACATTTCTGAGCCAGATTTTTTCTCGGCTCCTTTTATAAGCCGACGAAAGTGGCAGAAGTAACAGTTTATAAACGCTTTATAATCTGTTAGTGAGAACTACCTTCTGAGTTGTCGGGTCGCTCTGCTCATCTTCTTCAAGCATCACGCTCGCTTGTGCCCCCCGTATAACAAACGCTTAGTGGTTCACTCTGTCAAAGTTTGGTGTCGGCTCTGACAGCCGGTGTGTTGCACGACCGTGCCGTTGATACACGTTGCTGAGCTCTTGAATTCATCAGGAGGACCGACGAGAGACTGGAAACACGCTGGCGCTTTATTAAGGACTCTATTAACACTTGTAACGGCATAACTGATGGCCTATTGTGGCATATCCACCAGCCATAGTTTTTTGTTTTATTGTACGTATCCTTAATAAAGCTGATTTATGATACGTTTTTTTCAATTCTGATTCCAATGCCTAAACCGGCATTAATAAATATATAATTGGCTAGATCATAGACACACAAGTAGATACTTGCAAATGTTTTTAGCTTGGTTTCCTCAGGTATGTGAGGGCCGCTAGAACACTTGGAATCAAACCGATGGAACATGCTTGTTGTGCACGAGCCCCAAGCGTGCTGTCAGTCAAGCGGATGAGTATTAAAGTCACTCAGGATTGCACTCAGAAGTCAAATCTGCACATCTGCTGTCGTCTCTCCACCGCTCGGCATCCGGCCCAGAATTGACTCTCCTCTTTAGAGCTGATTAGATCCCCCTCTCTCTTTCCCTCTCACTATATGCACTCTGCATCCATCCGCCCCCTTCACCCTGCAGCACACACGGAGCTATTAGCCTCTTTACCAAGCACCTTACGGTTCACTCCATATGTTTGATCCATATGCTGAGCTGGTAATATCGGAGGGGGGTGGCAAGGTGCACTCAAGTATGTAAGCATATTCCCGAATCCCATTCACACCGTCCGCCGAGCACGTGACCCGCTGCAACGCTGAACCCTCCCCGAACCAGATGAAAAGAACGCATTAAAGAAAATCTATGGTGGCATTTGACTTGATTGGTAGTTTGTTGTTGTTGCTTTGTTTTGCGTTGCGTTGCTTTGCGTTGCGTTGCGTTGCGTTATTTTGCGTTGCGTTATTTTGCATTGCTTTGCGTTGCGTTGCGTTATTTTGCATTGCTTTGCGTTGCTTTGAGTTGCGTTGAGTTGCGTGCTTTGCGTGCGTTGCATGCGTTGCGTGCAGAGATATTATTTGTATCATAATATAAAAACGATGAGCACTTATTGAAACTTGCCGTACGGTAAAGAGAAGTGGAGACAATGAAGGTTGGTGCTGGCGGGGTTTTTCTCCGTGTAAATGTCATCTTCGCGGGGGCCGATGTCTGCTTGCTTTTTCTTTATTTTTCTCTTTAGCACTTTGAAAGAGGGAGACCATGATGGCGTTATGTGATGCGGGTCTCTTGTGCTGGTTTCGCTCGCTGAGAGTCGACCACAGCGACCGGATTAATGAGAAGTCTCCATTCTGCCTATTCCCACTCCTGCACAGTCTTTAGAAGAGGCTTCCAACACATTGTGGATGATGTGACATGATATAACACTCTCCCACCTCAATTCGTATCTCTTTGTTGAGGTGCCTTTGAATAATGGGAATGCACTCAGGGCTCTGCGAAGCCTGTCTGGAGACATTACCGGCAAAATGCTTCATCCGGAGATAAAACACAAATGCACGGCGAGGACCGGGCGAGCATGTGCTATCAGTACCGAATATGAGGCATTAATTAGTTGTAAATCTATTGCAGTAAAAAAAAAAAGTGAAAAAATACACCCTGCTCAGTATCAGAATCTTGGCTGTTTATGGCTTTAACCGTCCATATTTGGGGATTTTAAGTGGCACACATCCCCTGAAAGCTGAGAACCTGAAGATTAATCTGAGATGCAGCTCAGCACTTAGTGTTACTTTAGTTTTTATGCCTCTGCACTGACGAGAGCTGTGGCCAGAGGCCTTTTTCCTTTTTTTTCCGGGTTCACCATCTGTACGGTCCATTCTCGTGAACTCAAGGATGACCCGCATTAGAATTTGGTGGTCAAAGGTCACCATGACCTCAGAAAACACATTTCTTTGGTCATAATAACTCGAGAATTCAGATGCTAGTTATCACGATGTCACACAATAGGATAAAAACGATTACATGGACGCAAACTGCAACATGACTGGTTTGGTGGAGGCGTACGATTCCAGCTCGAGGTAGAAATCCGTAATAAACATTGTGTTGTGTTTATGGTTCATAATGGCATAGAATATGATGACGGATGCATACGATGGCCATTTCCTTGCTCAGTTATGTTTTATCTTTGGGTTGACACCATTTTTTTATTTCTTTTTTTGCAAAGACTTGGTTCTAAATTTAACCATTTGTTACCTCTCAGGAAGTGATGCAAATCCCAAGACCTTGAAGAGCACCATAGAACAACCCACGCTGTGATTTGGTCTGAAAGCCTTTTGTCATTTGGCAAGAATTACGTTGGATGGCGGGCACTTTCTCTCTCAGAAGCCCCCATATTATTATCAGTATACCTAGGAAGCCACACAAACTCTAAAATGTCCTAGTTTGCGAGCAAACATCTGACTTGTGTCACTGTAGTTGAAATAAATGTAATTGATGGTGCTGTCAGACCGCTGCTAGTTCGTTAATACAGATGCGTGAGGGAGAGTCCAGATATGGATTGAAGGTATTGAACCCTGTGTGGGTCCAAGGCTGCAGTCCCATCGCTTTAGCACTGACCTGGGACCTGTCTGTCTGTGGGAGAAGAACCTTGCAGAGATCGAGAGAAAATCACACTCTTATTAGCCGCAGGTCGCGCTTCCCCGCAACCCTGTAAGTGGGTGTGGGAGAGACTTGTCATGTCAGTGTGGGAGAGAGGGAGGCTGTCTTTTATTTTATACCAGCGGCAACAGTGAGCAGCCCGGCCTCTCTGCTCTAATGCTCTCCGCTGCTTCATTAGCGGGGACAGCGGGGACGAGTGTGTGTGAGAGAGAGAGAGGGAGAGGGAAGGAGAGAAGTGTTGATGCTGTCACTCGGCTGCCATTATGCTCAAAACAACCCACACAGTGGCAGACGGAGTCAAAGAAGAGCCATTATTAATAACCCCCCCCTCCTCACTCTGAAATGAGCCTAAGAAAAAGAAGAGGCATATATATCTCTTAGTCCACTCACATTGAAGTCCCCCCCTTATTCTTTTTTTTTTTTCGGGAACATGAAAGCGGCACAATGATTTCTATTACCGGACCTTATCAGGCGCTTAGCCAAGAGATTAGCGTTGGTAATTCTCTCTTCTTTTTTTTTGTAATTCAGAGCTTTTGAGGGAGAGAGGGAGGAACAAGTGGGAGACGGATGCATCAGTCTGGAATGGGTCCTTTGGTCAATAACCACATTTTGAAAAGAGTCAGCCGGTGACTTATCAGCACTGATTCAGAAACTCGCTATTGACTCGTGTTTCAGCAGCCTGGAGTCTGGTTGGTCCGCCCCCTGCGCTCTGTCTGCTCCTCCTTTCCTCCTGGTTTGCCACAGCGTAAACACAGACAGAATACAGATCCAGGAGTGTGGAGTCCCTAAGCCATGAGCCCCTCCTCCCCTTCCTCTTCTTATTATTAATTCTGCTTCTATTTTACGGCTTTATTCTCATTTCTATCCTTCAAGAGATATTACGCCCCAACCAGAAAAACTCACACTCGTCGCACCGGTTTCCGCTGGGTAAATCGTAGTGCGTTAAGCCAATAACACAAACTCCTCTTTAAGAAGAACCATTTAGGTGTCAAGTCTATTACACCCCACCCCCCCACAAGACGTCCGGCTGTTTTAATTTGGCCGATTTCCCAGCGTAGCTATGCAACAAGCAGATTATCCCCCCGGACAGATTGCCAGAGCCATGGATCTGTTTTACCTTGGGGGAATTATTACTGCAGTCGTTTTGTCGACTAGTACCTGTCTTTGGTCTCCACAGGGGCTGAGTCAATGAGGCGACAACTCCCGAGGATTAAAGTGCATTTGTCTCGAGTCGCAAGGTATCCGTCAGCCGGGGGGAGGGGGCTGGGTCTGTGAGGGATAAAACTGCTTAGCTGCTTTAGAACTCAGATGAGGACGAGTTGCTCATGTAGAGTGAGAAGCCCGACTGCTGTCGTTCATTGTATTGATATTTTTTTGTCACTGCAGTCGTTTTTTTTGTCATCATTGAGCTTTTTCTATAAAAATGTTGCACGCATTTTATTGAAAAGTTGGCAAAATAAAATTAAAATTAGTGTTAGGTTTTTATGTGAATATTCACAGACCCGGCGCTATGGGCGGGCCTTGGGGGGCCGGGCCCGCCCTCGGACTCGGTTGGGCCCGCCCTGGACGGACAAGCCTGTCAGTCACTTATCACACGTAAAAAAAAAAGAGCGCAACTGTCGCCAGCGACAGTAGCCGTCACAGGAAGTAATATGCAAACAGGATGCAAAACTAAGATTACCGTAACCCCTCGAATATTTACGCCATCGGTGTAATTCCAACGGATTCTGAACGCCAAGAAGTGTAGCTTTCCAATGCCATTACGGTAATGGTATAGAAAAATGGCGGCGAGCTTGTCTGTGGGGGAGGGGTGGAAGAGAGCAGGGCAGAGCAGCAGCAGAGAGCAGGCGAGAGAGCAGGGAAGATAGTTTGACTGGCTTTTCACTGCCTTTTGAGTGGTGTTTTCTTTGGAAATAATATGTGGTGGTTGTAAATAATAGTATAGTTTCTGAGAGTTCTGCCACTTGCTGGCCCACCTAAACCCCCCCACTAAAGGCAGAGGTGTCAAAAGTATTCACATTCATTACTCAAGTAGAAGTATAGATACTAGGGTTTAAAAATACTTCTGTAAAAGTTGAAGTATCAACTCAAGCTTTTTACTTAAGTAAAAGTGTAAAAGTACTGGTTTCAAAACTACTTAAAAGTGTAAAAGTAATGTAAGGGGATTTTTTTCTTCCATTAAGGACAAACTCTTAAGCCGCGTCTCAGGGGGGGGCCTATAGTGCACTACCCGAACCTCCCCCCAAAACAATCCTTTTTCTAAAGCCCATAATGACTATAATGTTTTAAAATGTTATGTTGAAAAATGTGGGATGCACTAGGCTACTCGTTTCAGCTGCCCATTGAAAATGATCACATTTTATTACAATGCAAATACATTAAAGTACCATATCTGTACTACTGAGCATTAACATGCGTTTCATTGAGCGGAAGACATGATAACTAGTTGCCTATAAGTATTGTAATAGTGCAAAAAGTCAAACTTCAGTGGAATGTTATCAATAACCTTTATTGGAAGAGACCTTGAGACCTTTGGACTCAATCCCGTATGTACAACAACACTACCAATAGGCTTTGTTCAGCCGCAAAAGCAGCAGGTTCTCAAAGTTCTTTGAGCCAATGCATGCTCTTCTTGGCCTGAAGATGAGCCCTGCAACACTAAACAGTCTTTCACAGGCTGCTGAGGCAGGGAGTGCCGTATTAAACTTAAGTGAAAGCTGGCACACAGCTGGGAAGGACTTCAGTACATCTACTGTGTCTCCTCCTGGGCACCCCAGGTACGCATCCAAGTGGCTTCTAATATAGTCAAGGCCTGTGGAATAAAAAAAAAACATAATCAGGATAATTTAGACCATATGACAGTATTGTAATTGTGTATTGGATATTGTGTGTGTGTCATTAAACGTAATTTCACTGTCTCCATAGAAATTACACATACTGAGGGGAAGTTGAGAAGTGAGACACTTACCAAGTTTGAGGATAGTTTTTTCACTTGTCCAGCAGGTCTTAAATTTGGGAACTAGAATGGCTGCGGCTATTAGCTCTGGATCTGCAAGCATCTCTCCGAAGAGTTTTTGAAGGCCTGAAAGAAGTGCCGTAATCAAAGGCTCACAGAACTTGGAGGCGACGTGAAGGCGCTGGAGCTTGGTCCTTAGCAGAGTTATGGTTGGGACCAACCATCCCATCTGCACACTGGTTTCTCTCTGAAGGACGTCAAGTGCTTTGGCAATTGGGCTCATTGTCTTTGCATATTCTGCAAGAAATTCAATTTCCACTGGAGTAAACCTGTACAAAGAAGAAAAGGAAACATATTGTCATCTGAGACTTTTAGAAATGTAGTTGTGTTGCTACAAATCACATCCATAGTAAATTTGGGGACTGCATATTGGCATAGTGCATACATGTGTTCTACAGTACTCAAAGTATAAAACTGTAACTTAATCTATTGTTAATCACTTCATTAACTGAAAGGCAGAAAATAAGCACTTACTTAGGTGTATCTAGTTCACTGCAGACAGCTGCAAGGGCTCCCTCGCCTTGTTCTCTTGTTATTCTCACTATTCTTTCTACGGCTGAGAAGAGTGAATTCCACCTTGTAGCAACAGGCCTTACGAGTTGGAGTTTGCAGTGGTTTTCAATTACTTCAGATGCAGTGGTTGATCTTGAACTTTTGTTCCACAGGCTAGAGCATTTGGCAAATGTGGACCTTGCCACACGCTTATAGAATGGGTTGACCTCTGCTTTTGAAGCATCAACTGTGGACACTAAATTGAGGAGGTGGCAGGCGCAACGATGGTGCTTGGGTAGCTGGTATTCCAAGTAGTCATCTTCGTCCAACAGGGCTCCGGCATCAACAAATTCAACACCCTCAACGCTTTCCTCATCTTCATTATAATCATCATTTTGGCCACCATCATCCTCTTCTCCATCACCCTCTTCTACAGGTTCAGGATTATTGTTCTTGTCAGTCTGCCCATAAACTCTGAAGGCTTTCAGGAAGTTTGATCCATTGTCAGTTGTAGTGCGAACGATCTTCTCTCTGATATTGAATTCTGTGTGAATCATTAAGGGCACCAGCCAGGGCAGAACAGTTATGTGACCCTTTAAGTTGCTTGCATGCCAGGGCAGCAAAGGATCTCTGCATGGTCTGGGGGTTAAACCAGTGCGCAGTGACACCAATGAAACCACGACGGTGTGCCGTCCAGCAGTCTGTTGTTGCTACAAACTTAATTTCAGCTTTTAGTTTTCTTTTCATTTCAACAGAGGCCTTTGTGACTTGGTTTACAACAGTATTGCGCGTCATGACATTTGTATTTGGCTAAAGATGTTGCACAAGATCTATGAAGCCTTGTTGTTGAACAATGTGTGGTGGGTGCAAGCCTTCGACAACACATTTGAGGACTACTTTGTCCACACTTGCCTGGGACACTCTTCAAGTCTCCCACAGCTTGGTTTGTTTGGAGGGTGGGTCCAAAGAACCTTCAGTGGATGACTTCCTTTTGACGGCTGATGAAGTAAGTTGCGTGTACCTCTCTAGACGAGTGGGGTGTTTCTTCTGTGGAGAAAATGAATGTATAGTGTGGCAAACCAGGAGGAAAGGAGGAGCAGACAGAGCGCAGGGGGCGGATCCCCAAGCTCAGGTTGGGGGAGGTGGTCGGGGGAAGGTACTTCCCAGTGCAGGTGCTGCAGCCAATCGGCACATGGCATTGGACCCACCTGCAGCCCATCAGGTAATCAGAGGGAGGATTTATTCTCAGAGCTGGGAGGAAGAAGGGGGGACTGGACAGGAGGCTAAGAGGACCCTCTGAACCGCTGGAGAGGAGCCGCACGGACAAGAGGTAAACCGTATACTAAACCTCTCTCCTCTGATCTGCCCTCCCAGAGCAAAGGACGCTGCTTGTGAGACCGAAGACCCCGACCTGGAGGAATCTTTTGTTGAGTTTAACCCCATCCCCCTTCACCCCAAACCTATTTATTAAAGAACACTTTTTGTTGGCGCACTAATGTCTCTGAGTCTCGTATTTTATTGTTAAATCTTGCCTCTCATTTAGTCAATAATCGACTATCATAACGAAAACTATAGTTTTGCGCAATTAATATACAGATGTTACATATAGAAATAATATAAGCTCAGATAACATTTGGCTAAAGTTGAATATCAAATCTCACACAGAGCCCAACACGGCGCTACCTAGCGACGTGCTAACGCTACGAAGCTATTGTCAACAAACACGTTAGTTACGGTCTTACAAACACATAATGAAGGTTCAACACGACTAGTCGTACTAAGTTAACTGTAAGAAAGTTAACGGTGATAGGGACAACAGTTGATTATGCAGCGTTCAGTCGTAGACACGGAAGGATTCTTCCAGGTACGGCCAGGGATGTACAAGGGTTGGCTGGTCTTGTTGGCTATCAACCTCCTCGCTGATACTTGGTTGAGAGTTCTCTGATACGGACATCTTTTTAATCGGCTTTTCTGCTGTCCTTGCTGGAGAGTGACGTGATTTGTAACGGTTGATTTGTGTCGTCTGCAGGTGCATCGCGTAGAGAACCAATAGGGTGTCGGAATGGTATATGTTTATACTTCTCATCCAACCACAATCAAATTCACTCTATCCGGATGGCGCGATTTATCTGGCTAGGTTTTTTTTTTTGTGTGTTTTTGAACGATGGCAAGCCGGAATGAAAACAAACCAAAATGAAATAGTAACGAGGCTATTTTTAAAATGTAGGGAGTAGAAAGTACAGATATTTGCGTGAAAATGTAGAAGTAAAAAGTCGTCTGAAAAATAAATACTCCAGTATAGGTACAGTAAGTACAAAATTTCTACTTAAGTAAAGGAACAAAGTATTTGTACTTTGTTACTTGACACCTCTGGTTCGGTCTTCAGCTGTACCGGAACTGCTTCAGGGAGATAAACAAATCTCTAAAACGCCTGGACATGGAGACATATAAAAGCCTATAACATGGACATTGAATGCTCTATGCAAACAAAACTATAGGTTAAATTTAATTTCTGTAATCTCAAAACCTTTGGTCATGTTAATTTTCAATTGTTTAGTAGAGAAATATGATCCAAATTCAAAGACATTTCTTAACCTTTTACTTTTTACACAGTGCTTTAAGCCTTTATAACATATAATAATGACAAATACTTGCCAGATTTTTACATTTCTCCTGAAAAAAGGATCAAAATCATTTTGATCACAGACAGTCGATGCTCCACAAATGAAAGGCCAACCTGATTATGCTTTCGAGAAGGACTTGACAAAGAAGTTCAGGAGTGAATGGAGGACACTGTCCTACGCAGATTTCACTTGGCGGCCAACCGTCGTCTCCCGCTCTACTAATGGTGAGTTATCTGGTTTTATCCAGCCTGCTGGCCCTATGGACTAGGCTAAATGATTGGTTGTAGTCCTATGTGTTTGTTCTTTCTTGGAAAAACAAACAAACATGTAATGCAAAGCAATGTCTTCTTAATTTCTGTTGTAGGCTAGCTGTTGGTAGGCCCTTATCGTCGTTGCTGCATGCTGCGCTCCGCTCTGTTTCGGACAAACACCGGGCAGTGTGTTGTTGTTGAGTGTGTTGTTGTTGAGTGTGTTGTTGTTGAGTGTGTTGTTATCGTTATTGTTGTTGTTAATGTTGTTGCTGGATGTGTCAGCCTAATAATTTTAGACCTTTTTAGGCCTATTTTTTAAATGTCTTGTTGTGGCTGAATCTGCTATCTGCTGATCTTTCAATACAATATATTGTGGGACTTATGTGTTGCTTGATTGCTGTGTTGATTGATTGCCATAGGCCTACGGTTCATGTCTAATTCTATTGGGTAGGCTACCTGCTCAGCCTGCCTATTTATTAACTTGTGAGATTCTAAATAATACCGTCTGTCACCTTTTTGTGCCGGAGTTCGATTATAGGTGAAAAGTTGAACTACTATGCTACCATAGGCTGTAAAAAAAAAAAGTGCCCCCCCCCCCTTCCCGCCAAAGCAATGTTATGTATGGTGAACAATGTCAGTTACGCTTTGGCACGTGGTCCGCCACCTATTTTGCTTCGAGAAGCTGGTATCCTCATTTACACGCACACAAACAGCACCTACCCCCGGGCCGGCCATCCCATCCTTAGCCCCCTAGACCCACTCGCACCAGCGTAGAGTGGAGTGCCTCGCCCCGGCCCGCCAGCTTGTGTATCGCCCGTCATTAACAACATGACAGGCGGAGTTAGCTTGACTGGCATGTTTATTGTTCTGTGGACTGGGCAGCTTGTTATCACGTTAGCTAACGTGTTTGGGTTGTGTATTATTGGTGTTAAAGTTACTTTATGTTCCGTTACAGTTCAGACTTACTTTGAAAAAAACGTAACGTGATGAAACATACTGTAACCCACGGTCTGGTTCAGTTCACGCAGTCACTCGTTAACGTTAAGCCGGCACACCGGTGGATCTGGTTGCAGTTTTTCTTTTTTTTGTAACTCAAAGTAGAATGAAGCAAAACACGTCATTGGGCTTCGCCAACAACATGATTTCGCGGTCATAAGCGGACCAGGTATTGATAAGATGATGTGGTCTGTTTTTCAAAATGAAAGAGTTTAAGGAAGACGACGCTCTATATGTAGTGCAGCTTGATGCAGGGCTGAGATCAAGTGGAGGAAAACAGACGTGAAAAGAGCAGTACAGCTTCCCCACTGTCCTAGTATTTCAAAAACATTTATAAAGTAGCTAAAAGCAGCCTCTGCTCCAAGGAGATCAATTACAGTAAAAAGGGCTCGCAATTAATAATAAAATCTAAGTGCACCACTGCATCACTGCCTGTTCAAGTGTTTTTATTTTTTTCCCCGTAGTACCGAACTGTGACACCTAAACCAGGGTGTGAACACAGCGTGACTTCTGTGTGCTTTTACACCCCTAATAGAGAATATTATGTTTATAAATGAATGAAGAATAATGCTTTAAATTATGTTTTTTTTGTTTATTTCTCCTTTAAGTAGGACCAAATTACTCACATTTTTGGAATTAAAATAATGAATAGAATCATTACCTGCATGATGAATATGGCAGCAGTATTCTAATGTTTTACAGGAAGCAACAAGAGTTGGATCTTAGTTTGTAGGAAGTACTGTAAAACACTGTTTTCCAACAAAAGACTGATGGTGAAAGTTTGATCAGGAAATGTGGGATTGCGTCTTCAATGAACAAAGGCTCCAGTCTCTCACAAGTACTTAGTTAAAGGTTGCGTATTGCAGACAAATGAACATTCCTCTGCTCCCTCCTCCCATTCCCAAGGTCTGTAAACTACGGTGGCCCTCAGGTGACATGACAACGTTAAAGCCTCTCTCTCTAGAGACAGTGTTTTGGTTCTGTCCCGTTCTGGGCTACCGTAGAGACATGGCAGTTTAACAAGACCTCTTCCGTGAAGAGGACCCGCCCCCCTATGTAGATAGGAAGGGCTCATTCTGAGCTAGAACCCCCACCTCCACAACAATGCAATGAAAACATAGTTTATCTTATTATCCATTTTTGCTTGATTCTACAAAATACTACACTTGCCCTTTTAATGCTGCTACAATTGCATTTTCTTAAAGCCCCAAAGTGCTCAGTATTAAATGAATAAATAGATCATAATAAGAAAAAAAACTAATGAAATACGTGCTGCAATACATTCAGCAATTTGTGAAATATATTTCCATCAGTTTCCAATTATTTATTTGAGGTCTGACTGACGTTCCTTTGATTAGCGGCGCTCATATCGGAAACGAGCGTCTGCATTTCTTCCTGTCCCCCCCCTCCTCCCACACACGGATGCACAGTGCATTAATTTAACACCAGACAGCATACTGTAAAGGAAGTGTTCCCTCCCACTCTGGCAGCTGGAGCTGTCCACGGTCCTGATCTCTGTGCAGCTAGCAAGCGCAAGCTAGTCTGATATATGCAATTATTACTATAAACTTCATGTATGTAGCAGTTTCCAGGACGATCATCTCTATAATACAAAATAAACATAGTTGTGTGTTACAACCTGCCTGATTGCTGTAAATCAAGTAATGGGATTCTGCAAACGTAGGCAGATTATAATGTATTATATAAAAAAAAGGCTTTTATTGTATTACAACTAGGAAAATAATGACATACATATAAACAGAAGAATAAAGAGAAATGCCGCCAAATTCCCTTGATGGTTTGTTCTCTCGTCAACACGCAAACACAATTTTAGGTCAACAAAAACGGGTATTTTTGAAAACGCCTATTAAAGTGCATGCTTGAGACGGAGGAAAATATCTCTTCTGGTGTCGTGTTCAAGCAGCCGATGTTACCGTCCATACACACATAAGTCAGCAGCTGCATGTAAATCCATGCACAGATGTGTCATGTACTACTCCCTACGTCTCTCTTTTTCTTTCTTTTTGTCATATAACATTTTTATTCCATAAAGGTATCGCACCTGGTCACCAAAATGTCTGTCCCCCCCTCCCCTCTTAGCGAGTAAACAAGATGGAACCGCAGCGTCAATCGCCCGTGTTTCAAATTGAGAGCTTGCGGAATATGACAGCCCCCCTTTAGTGCTGCTCTTAGACATTCATTATCATTAAGATGTTGGTTTCCGTACCTGCTTAAGTAAGCATTTATCCCCAAGCTGTTTCGGCTTCCTCCGGCGCTCTAATGCTCTCTCTCTCTCTCACTCTCTCTCACCCTCCCTCCCTCGCCCATCACAGGCAAATTTGCAACCCAGCTTTTCGTCAGCACTTACAAAAGGAAAGCATTTTTTTAATATACTTTTCCTGATGCTTGTCCAAGAAATGTGTGGACAGGATGCATCTGGGTCTTGAGAGAGAGAGAGAGAGAGAGAGAGAGAGAGAGAGAGAGAGAGAGAGAGAGAGAGAGAGAGAGAGAGAGAGAGAGAGAGAGAGAGAGAGAGAGAGAGAGAGGCGTTGATGCTGTCACTCGGCTGCCATTATCCTCAAAACAACCCACACAGTGGCAGACGGAGTCAAAGGAGAGCCATTATTAATACCCCCCTCTGAAATAAGCTTATATATATATACATATATATATACATACATAGTGCTTTGCATTTCTCCAATTCCCTCTTGGTTCCACAAAGACTATTACTTTAACTTTTCATCCATATCCAGTTGACAGAATAAAGACATTTCATTAAGGCTATCTCTGCGCCTAGGCCTGTTTAATGAAATGCATACCTCTGCAGCCAGCCATCCTGCTCTTTGTGTGTGCGTTTATTTGTGTGTGTGTGTGTGTGTGTATCTCATTAGCTATCATTTGGGAGTTGCCACCTGTACTTTTGTTGCCGTAGTATAGTCCGTGTAATAGATATATTTCCCCGGCTCGCATATGCTCATGTAAGGCACTGTGATGCCAGCCTCTCTCCGAGCTGCTCTCTATAATGAGGAACTACGTCCCTCCAGGCTTTGGCTTGAGAAGCGAGCGGCTATGTATGAGATACCAGGCCGAGGAAGTAATTAATGTCGGGCCTAATTGTCCGGCGAGCGTCTCCTCGGACCTCGGATCCCGTCTTCGCCGCAACCCTGATCCCTAATAAGCCCCCGAGGGTGCGCTCGGGGCCCGGGCCGCGTCGGCCGCATAATTAGTCTGCAAACACGCCAGGATGAGCTACGTTAGAATGGACAACAACGTCAACATTCTTGTTTCGTGGATGTAATTTCTCTATTTACCTAAATACGGTTCTGATGTAAGGAACTAGAGATTATTCAAAGTAGCAAAGTCAAATTGTTCTCCGAAATATCAGCCAGTGGCTGATTGATTGATGATTTCCCTCTGAACACCAAAAACCCACTAGCGGGTTTAAAAGGCTTTTTAAAAAAAAAAGGTTTTAATTAAAAAATTTTAAATGCCAGAAAATGTCAAATCCAGAAACTGTAAAAACTGAACTTCACATTTCTGACAGTCCTTGAACTGAATTTGTGTGATCAGAAAGAAATTAAGAACCAAAAGTTTCAATCACTTTATTCAAAGTACACCGTTTGCACTAACCAGATCAGGTAAAAAGATCATTTCTTTGCTCCTTTGTGTAACTCCATAGTCGTGATCGATTCAGCCAAGACAAGGAATTAGTGAAACTTCGACTGAACTACAGACTGTACAGGAAGTGGAGTTTGGTTATGTTAGGCCCTTGGTTGATCACCGTACGAACACTAGAAGGCGACGTCGACGATTACAAGACGCCTCGGTGACGTCTCGGTGACGCACAGAAGCAGTCTACTGTAAGAGGCTGGAAAGACTGCTGCGACTGTCAAATTTTTTCCCAAAAACATATTTCGCAAATCTGAATGCAGAGAAGTCTTTGATATGAAAGCGCTACGAAGACCGGGCCAATGGAACAGAGCTCCCCCCCATACCCACACCCACATTTGCCCTTTTCACTCGCATATTACACATCCTCTCTGTCCGACGTCTACGAAAGGCCACGCCATACATCCCTGTCCGCTTTTACAGCTTGCCAATAAAAAAGCAAAAGTGAAATTTAGGGGGTATTAAAGCTACGGGATGGGATGGGATGGGGGGTTGTCTGAACAGTATTGACAAGCGGTGCTTGTGCCTGTGTCAGCGGTGAGCAATGTCCCGCGCCGCTGTAGTCGCATTCAAGAATCTATCAATGGCTAATAATTATGTGTGCGTTTACAACAAGGGGGCTCGGGGTTGAACGGATCGATGCGCTTGCACTCCAATTCCCTCTCGGCCCATGGATTTCCTGTCATTTTCATGAAGACTTTTGCATCAGCAGAGGTCCCCCCTCTCCTGCATCTCCCTCCCCGATGATAGGCGTTACTTCTCAACCTAACGCCGCCTTTAACGAGTGCCTATCCGTAATATGTTTTATCATTATGTCCAGTTGTTTTTGCCTCCTGTGGACGGACAGAAATTTCTTTTTTTAGGGCAACTGCAGTTGGTGTATTGAGTTTGATGCTCCCAATGGTCTGGTCCAAAATGAGGGTTTGTAGATTGCTACCAATGCAATTCATAGCCAATCAATAGCATGCGGCTGATACGTTACGCCGAGCTCGCCAGGGTCACCGGATCTCGGGTCGAGCATCAGAGCTCCAGAACAAGAGGTTCTTGGCCGGCGACCACACATTTAGTCCCAGGCCTCTGCTGACACGAATAAAATCAGAAACTGCCCTCCTGGTGTGTTATGACTCGGAAAGTCGGCATTATGGACAACATTGTGCCTGAGGTCGAGTTGAAAGGCCCTTCTCGTAAAGCAACAGTATTTACTAGGACTTGGGATGAAGTCAAAGCATTGACGGCTCACGGGAAAATCTCCCACCTCCGGCCACATTACCAAGCAAAGCTATTTTTTTAAACTTGTTTTATTGCAGTGTGACTCAGTGCTGTGTGACTAAGGAGCTACAGTATGCCATAACTTATGTGTGTAGCACAGTAACCACTCTGTTTCTATACTGGACCCATTCCTCATCCTCCAGTCAGCAAAGGATAAAGTCTGGATGGTCATTTCCAAAGTGATTGAAAACATAACTACGGTTGCCGTGACCATATAAACAAGATGATTTCCGTTTTTGGGCCTTTACTCTGCGAGATGCGAGGTTGGATAAAGTCTTTATGTGCAATCCAAGGCCTCAGCTGTTACTGCGGATGCTCACTTACTGCAGCATGGCATGTTGAGCCGAGCTTGGACCTGATGACCTTCTTGTAAACAAAACAAACAAAAAAAACATCTAAAAGGATTTTCTGTTATCCCACATTTTCCTACACCACATTTCCACATTTTGCCTGTTATTTATCGCTTTGAGTGGCTTCAATGACGATTCCTTTGTTTTATAGTTCATATGCAGCCTCCATATTTTCCCAACATTTGTGAGCACAAGAAATAAAATAAAAAAATCTCTTGTTTATAGTATGGTAACTGTGTTATACTGCACAAAAAGACATGTTTGAGTTCTATCTACTTCTAGCCTTTCCATAGAGGTGCAGTACTTGTACACTGCTGTGAAAATCAAGGCCACAAAACCTGCTCGGGGTTCATTCAGAGGGTTAAAGCAGAAGCTCCATCCCCTGTGTTTGCTCAGTGGCTTCAGCCAAACGCTTCCTTTCTTAATTGCGGGAAGCTCCGTAAATAACTCTGCTCACACCTCCAGCTGTCACCGTGGCTGAGAGGCTGGAAAAAGGGCCACGGAGGCTTTGAACTGATCCGTGATGCAGTGCTTTCGTCGCAGAGCGAGTCCATGAGCAATCAGAAATGTGGGACTCGCTGACTCGCCGAATGCTCGGATCCGAATCCACGCCGCCGTGTCCGCTTCCCACTGATTCATCATGAATTTGCATATGAAAAGTTATTTTCGCTTTTGTTGGAAAAAGTCTCAGTGGAGCACAATCCCAGTGACTCATCCCTGTGTAATGCTGTGTTCCCTAAATGGTGGGGGCTGGGGGGAATGCAGCTTTGGGCTGACCCGAGAGGGAGTCGACGGCGATAAGCCGTTGCCTACCGCCTTGTTGAAGGGAATATGGGATTCTGGGTCTCGGTGGCCAAGTCTTACATAAGAGACTGGCTGAGATGCCGATCACGCCCACAGTGCTGACATTCTCTCACTGGGCCGGCCCCGTCCTATCAGTTTTACAGTGCATTGTGATCTGATTAGAAGCCCATTCCTGCTTCTCTCACTTCTGTGAGTGTCTCTTCTATTCAGAGGGAATTTTTTTTTGTATTTTCAGTTTTTTGACCAAATCGCACAACAGATCACTTTCTCCCAGAGGGCTCCGGGTCGTGCCGCTGTTGGAGATGGATGCAATGGGCGCGACCACAGCTCATGATGTTGAAAGTTAAATGACAAGACGCTGCCGGTGAAAAGTCACCTGTTGTTATTCTCTCCTCCATTAATAACCATTTGAACAGGGAGAGAGAAAAAAAGAGTATTATTTGGATACCAAATGTGTTATTTATAGTGTTTGCATGCCAGGGGAGAACACTTTTGGAACCAATTCCCCCCCGCTAATTGCTAATTGTACACCTGATTTCTAGTTAAATCTGCACATGCTGATGCTAAACTTCCAGTTTCTTTGTCCAATGACTGTTGATTTTTTCTTATTCAGCTGTTGAATACAAATAACATATATTCGTAAAGAGGACGTTCTGCAACCTAACAGCATGAAAGACAGTTGGTAAATATATCGCAGTCCTCTCAGCCGCCTGACTGTAACAAATCACGCTCTTTTATGACAAGCGAGCCCAAACTTTTCAACAGCAGAGTAGTTCCTAAATATAGGTGAGGAATGGGCGCTCGAAGGTGTCCAAAGTGACCGAATACTTCCACAGCCATTTGTTGTTTTTTTGTCACAAATTCTGAATTCCTTCATGTGCTGCATATACTGAGCATGTGTTTCTGCATGGATTACGTATATTGTGTTCTCACTACACCCGTGCACAATGGTATAACACGGCATGTATGGGAATGTGTACCAAAGCAGACCATAACCAGGTATTCTGTTCGCCCACGTTCCAATCTATAACAGGTTGCAAAAGAATAATTGCTTTTATCACACCAATAAATTCATTAGGAACAATGATTATAATGACGATACACCAAGGAAAAGATCCCGCGAGAAATGCTTGTACAATTTTCGTTTTTTTAAACCATAAAAATAAATGTAGGTCCAACCCTCAGAGTACTTCAACCGGCTATCAGAAGCCCACATCAGTCGAACCCTGCTAATTGCATTTCTCCCACTGTGAGTCTGGCTAGCTCTGGTATTTGAAAGAAGAAGAAAATTGCCGAAGTGCAGAAATCTGCCAGTCACTCTGGCCGACCTCACGGCGTATCTCCTCGCTGCAGATGCTCGCCCTTTTGAACACCCCCTCACGCTCTCCCTCTCTCTGTCCATTTTTGTGTTGCAGTGCCATCGTTCTGGGGGCTGGTGAACTCGGCCTGGAACCTGTGCTCGGTGGGGAAGAGGCAGTCGCCAGTTAACATCGAGACCAGCCACATGATCTTTGACCCCTTCCTCCAACCAATAAAGCTGAACACGGGCGGGCGCAAGGTAAGCACAACGTCTTGTTCGCCGGGTGGGGGGCTTTGTTGACTCTCCTGTTTCTTTCTGCCGCACATTGTTTCTTCGCTGTCGCAGGTGTGATACGGCGGCATGTCCCTGATCGATGCTCCTGGCCTCTGCTTGTTTTGGCACACGACGTGAGCCCATTTGTTCAAATGAACACTCGGCTGGAGATAAAACACAAAACAGTTCACCTATTCAGAGGCGCACAATGGTTGCGGTCCGGTTCAAGAAAAAAAAAAGCCTTGACTTCATCCGCGGGGCTTTGCAGATGAAAGCCAGCAGCCTAACGCCGGATTAGTCATGCATATTGTTTGTTATTTCCTCGCGTACTGTGGTGCACCAAGGACGGCGTGCATCAGAATTCTGCACCGTCCCGTGCCATATGATCGCAGCTAATTGCATAGCCTTCACAGATGGGCTGCTTCCTAAAGTGCACAGTTGCATTGGTGAGATTAATGTTATGATTAGCTTATGTTTACATGCCAGCAGATAGTACAGGATTTATCCTTGGGCGGTCGCTCAGCACAAGGGACGCATTGCAGTGCACCACCTATGGTACATGCTGAGCAGATTAAAAAGAAAATAGGCCCATGTCGTGTCCCAATCAGGGGATCTGATCTGACCAGATTGTTGTCCTTTGGACTTCCTGTTGGAGAAGTTTAGTCATGTAGAATCAGCTGGGAAACCCATGATTACAATACTCAATTAAACCTTCTTTTTTTCCCACTGCTGAAAATTTGGTTAATAATTTCCTCTTTTTTGAAGGGCTCCCCTGCAGCTTCCTTGAGGACTCCACTTTGAGAGTGGCTACCCACGCAGTATGTCCACAGAGATAGGGCACCGTGTTATTTAGGCACCGCAAACATTAAGGGACAATTCTCAAACGTCAACGCTCCAGAAGGAGAAAAAAATGCTTCTGCACGAATCAGTGGGAGATATGCCACCTTGAGACTGTCCTTACTTCTCATCTAGGAAGCCCTGATCTCGGTGTTCTCCTATCAAGGGACTTCTTGCCATCATAATAGCAATATCTGTCCTCTCTAAATAGCAAAAGAAGTCGTGTGGTGTTCTTGTACTATCGCGGAATGCTTTCAAAAGGACTTTGATATGGGAAAATACACTGACTCTTGTACAAACAATCAGCATTGTTTTTAAGTCTGCTTAATCGCAATATCCCTTTTTGAATCTTTTTGTGCATGTCATCCTCCTTCTCCCCCTACTGTTCCTGTCCATATCTTTAACTATACTACAATGAATACCCAAAAGGTAATTTTAAGAAAAAATAGTCTTCAAGACATGGCTTTGTTTGAGGTGGGAGATTGTTCAAAGCCACCAAGCAGTTACCTGGCGTGGCAGCTAGATTCTCACGCAAATAGTCCCCGGCCCACCAACGTTTCGGGCTTCAGATGCGTTTGTGTCGAAACCACGGTGGATCGGACCAATCGGTGTCCTGTGATGAGCTCCTGGCAGTGTGATCGACCAACTTGCTGATGGATGGTTATTGACAGATGGTTCATCCAATCACCAGCCAAGCATTTTGTGAAAGCGATTTCCTTTTTTCAAAAACGGAGGCTTCTCAGATGGTTCTGTTTCAGAAGCCATCTGTCGGTTCAGGTTAACCAAGCTGGGCTTTGTAGTTGAGGTGTACGAACTCTACGTGACACAATAAAATACATGGTTTGACCTTGTCTACCAAAAGGTAATTTACAAGCAGTTCCCTGCAGCGAGGTACGCGGGTTATAAATTTAGGAAGACGAGTGCGATGGTATCGGATCGGGTTCACGGCCGGAGAGAAGTATCGCCATCGGTTTGCTGAGAGATGAAGTTGGACCCATTCGTCACGATCCCATGACCTCTTCCAATAGGCAGACGTTGATGCTCTTTAGCCATCTGAGGGACACGTGCCATCTGAGGCACACAAGCACAAATGTGCAAACAAATTTATACCCGCCCTCCTCTGCCTCTGATTGGCCAGTACTCTTCACATAATGTATCGCTGATGAACAGGATTGGTGGACGGTATGTAGGACTCATATAATTACCGCGTCCTGATTTAAAAATGTCGCTTTGCTATCAAGCCATTATTCACACAGCCAGTCGTGCTCTCTCAGGTATGTGTTCTTGTTTTGCCCATTTTCACAAATAACAACAGCAAAAACGTTTCTCTCACTGGTCCCTAAACCATTCCACCCCTACCCCGTCCTCCAAAACATCCCCAGCCATACACACATCAACACCCACACAAGTCCAACTTTTTCGTTTATGTCTGAGAAAAAGTTTCCAGAGTCCAAAAGCCTTTTTTTTTTGACTCCTCCTTCCCTCCCTAGCTTTATCTCCTCCTCTCTCTTCCTGCCTCTTTCTCCCTCTCTCTCTCACTCTGCAGTGGCCTAAATGTAATCTGTTGTGTCTCCATCTCTCTGAGCACCTGAGCTGTCAGCCGGCGAACACGAAGCTGGCTTCACCTTGTCAGTGCTGATTCATCCCCGCTCTGTCTCTGGCTGTTTGGCAGCCAGTCAGCCTTGGCCAAACACGCCACGGAGACCGGTAAAGAGCTCCCGCCTCGGCTCGCCGCGGCTCAGCTCGCCACCTCGACACGGAGAGAGCTTAAGCCCACTTTCTGCCCAGGAGGAAAGCAAAGAGAAAGATTAACCCGCCGCACCGCCACCTCCCTTACAATACACACACACACACACACACACACACACACACACACACACACACACACACACACACACACACGACCATAGATTTTTGTGCCGCCCTGTCTTGTGGCTAATGAATAGTTAAAGGGAATTTAATTGACCTCCAAAGAGGAATTTTAATTAATGACGAGGAGACATGCAAGGCTATGCGCGATTGACTGAAGTAATCACAGTTATGAAAAAGCCACCATTTACTCTGCCATAGATGAGCTACAATTACTTCAAGAGATTTTAATACATTTAATCATTAAGCCTGGGAGGTTAGAGGAGGGGGTATTTGGGAGTGTTTCCTGCACATTTCTGAATAGTGCTTATGAAACAGGATCGGATGTGTTTTGTCCTTTTTGTTTTTACTTAACGTGCAGGGAATCCATTAGCACTGTGGAATCGGTAGCATTTCTCACATCTGGGGGACGCGGAGCTCTCTCCTGCTTTTGTTCCCGGCTGCCTTTGAAGTCGGGTTGGGTGCGGAGAAGCGACGCGAACACCGGTGCCAGGTGGTGCATTCCATAAAGAGGGGATATTTAGTGATGATGTCTCATTAAATAGAATTCACGAGTTCAGCAAAAAGACGCGCCTTCGAAGCTATTTAATCTTGTTTTTTGGTTGCTAAACAAGCTCCGAAATGCGGTGACAATCCGTGACCCTCCGGGAGGGGTTTTCTCCTACTACAACGAGCTTCTGTCTCCTTTCTTCTTCCGCCTTTCCTGTATACCTGACAAGCATGCAGCTTGGTGTGGAATGTGTGTGTGCTATTGGCAGCCTTGAATCTGCTTAATTACAATGAGTGTTAGGTAGAACAACAAACAGCGGGCTCTTGGATGGCAGCTGTAGTTTCACTCCGGAGAGAACAACCCCATCCTTAGATTTGCCCAGCTGGCCAGCCAGCCAACCGGTCGCTAAAGCTCTCTCTCTCTACCCATGGCTTTAATATTGTGTGTTTAATAGCAGGTGTGGGCTATCACTCGGTGTGTGAAGCCGCCGGCAGGCCGGTGCAGGTTCTGCTGCTTAGTGTTGGGTCTTTTCCAGGTTGGCTCACTGCAGATGTTTGCAGGTAGCTGAAGGGATCCATGCATGGTCCTGGACCAATAGATAATATTCTTTTGGCTACGAATCACTGAAACAGATGCACTGCAACCTGTGTCCAGTGGGGGTTCCACAACTCATGATTTGTACTTGTCACAAGTTGTGTACCAAACAGTTTAATCCCATTTCAATGTGATAAAAAATATTACTGTCATTTTAAGACCACGTTATGCTGCGATATATAATATATTATATTAATATTATATATTATATATTGCATAGTAATGCAGGTAATACCTTTCAATGAGTAATGAAATCATTGAAATTGCAATGGTCAGAAATATAGAAATATTCTAGATAAATATGAAATAAAAAAAAAATATCAAAACAATAAATTAAATGGACTCTCTATGCTCAATACGCAAGTCGTATAATGGTCAAGAAAACCTGCTGTTTATTCTGGTATTATGTTGACTGTCAATATACTGTGCAATGAGATGATATCATAAAATGTATCGAGGTCCCATGTTGAAAACGTTTTGAAGTCCCACATATTGTACGATAATTGGATAAGGTAAAAATGACCAAGACCGTATCATATCCATATATCTTAAAACCATTAATGTTAAATTGATTAAAGTCATATATCGTATGATAAGTAGGTAACGTACAAATTAGCATTAATGTAAATATATCGTACAAGAAGTCGAGAACGTAAAAAATATTCAGGTCATTTCCATTTATCCTTTGATAAATTGATGATGTAAACATTGTTCAGGTCACATCTAATATGTCACACAACAAGTTGACAGCACAATTATCATGACAGTCCTGATCATGCTTGACCTTCTTGAATGAGGACCACTATTGAGAATTCAGCTCGCGAGGCGGTTCCCGAGATAGAGCAGCATGAAAGTATTCTGCTTGTGTTTGTCAAAGAAGAAATAAACACTTAATAGGTCGACTGCCGCAGTGCATTTTGGGGCGTGTTGCGACGTTTGCCCAAACGGGGCTCGCGGCTACAGAACACCTCTGGCCTCCGAGTGTGAGCTAGGTCCCATTCAAACTCCTGTCACGGAGTGTCAAGTGCTTGCTGCTATTCACATGAGAGTCAACGGCCTAACAAACACACGCCGGTGTCAGTTTGCTAAAGGTGGCGAATGCATTGAAATGTGTGAATATGCAATTATGCAAATTGTCGACTCTAATTATTTAGACACAAGTTTGGGTTGGTTGGGGCCGCGAGGTTGACGCAGCATTACAAAATGGGAGCGAAGCCCTGTGTGTGAAAATGGCAATTACCGTCATCTGACCAAGGGCTCGTTCTCGCCGCCCGAGGCGGGATATCGCTCTAATTGCCGCGGTGATGCAGGGCGCTGGAAGCTGAAGGGATTCTCCTTGTGTCTCCGGCTCCGCGGATAGCCGGACGCGTAGCGGCCATGCCGGAGCCAGCATCCATGGCACGTCCATCTGTGAGTCTGCATCTCAATTACAAACCGCTCAGCAGAGGGACGAGAAGAAAGAGAGGACGGGAGGCGGGGGATAGGAAGACAGGAACAAGGCAGGCTTGGGTCACGGAGGCCCAGATGGCCTTAAAAAAACGTTTTAAAATATGTAAACACTGCGATTGCAAAAAATGTTTTTTGCAATTTGCTTTCACTCTTAATTGAAAGCGGAGAGAGATCTTGACCACGCACCACGCAGCAGCAGGCAGCTGTTTGGAGACAGATGGTTGTTTAATGCAGTGGCTTCCTTTTGGGAGCGTACGCAGAATGAGAAAGGTAATTACACAGATTGATTATACTCCCCAAGAAAAAAGAAATCCCATGAACGCATCAGAAAGTCGTCCAAATCCAGCGTCTACCAAAGCGCAGCATTCTTCTTCAGAAGGCGCGGAGCGGTGTCCCAACTCGTGACCTTGTTACATCACTTTCCCTCCCAAACGTTTGAAGGCCAATTGCTTTTTCTCGAACTCAAAGCCTCTACGCGTAGAATTTGAAAATTGGAGAGAGTCTGGACAGGATGCACACACCGAGTAAGCACAAATAACCTCTATTACAAGCAAAACTATACAATACCACAACAAACCGGAGTGATATAACAACCCTGTGAGGCCCACAGGTGTGAAATTGGAAAGGCGTAATGAGTAATTTATGGAGTTCTTGGAAACACAATGCATTTTGATGTCATAATTCATAAGTGTTTCCTCCCAACATGAGGTTTACCTCTCGCACACACACTGCACTAACTGACTATAATGTTTATTTAATGTGCCCTGTATTTTCTGCTCCTGCTGCCTTCATAACACAGAAATTATAAAACCCTCTTACCGAAAACATGAATATTCAAAAACACCTCACATATATATATATATATATATATATATATATATATATATATATATATGCTTAGTAGTTTGCTCAAACAGCCTGCCACTGCGGCTTTCAGCACCTGATGTGTATATTAATCCACCGCTCAAAGTAGTCCCAAACAAATGCCTTTATTGGTTGTGTTGGGTATGAATAAAGGAGAGCTTGTGGTAATGGAGGCACATGTCATAAATTGGCTGTGGACACACAAAACAAGACTGAATAAATGTAAAGTTTTAGCTCTGATTGAGGTTATGCACAGTAAGTTATTTAAACAGCTTTTTACACAGACTCATTGTTTGCATGGCCAATATGTGAGAATCCGCCGCTTTATCCCTGTGTTAACCGCCGCACGGGTCCAGAGCTCAGCGCTGCGCCCCCGGGGGGGAATATGCTGGACTCTGGATTTAAGTTCAAAGTTGATTTTTAACAACAAAATGAAACTTTCGGGTGCGTGTTCTCCACATCCATCTGCTTTGTGTGTCCTCCCGGATAGACTTCAATCAGCTCAGATGTCTGCTCAGCATGCGGTCTGTATCCCCCCAAACCCCCGGGCCTCCACCGTCGTGCCTTTGAGCTGGCTCGGCTCGCTTGGACGAAGCGTTGAGAGGTCCGTGTTTTTTTGGGGGTTGTGTGTTTGGTTGAGAGAGAAAGATGGCGTGTGCACAGCGGCGTGTTCACAGGGAAGTGGGTCAGAGTCTCACTGTTGCCCTGCAGTCTCTCAGGACTGGCAGAGGGAGGTCTCTGACGCCGCCCAGCGTGGTGCTCGTATCGGCTTTACAAAAGGCTCTCGTGATGAAAGACAGAGAATAAATAACTGGATAGAAGGATAATCATAATCCTGTGATAATAACCTAACTTTATTTATCGAAATAGAATTTGTCAGAATCAGAATCATTGTCATTTTGAGTCTCGTGTGCAGCCCTTCCAATGTGTTTGAAAACTTGAGAACTCACATTGATGGATCCCCTCTCAAAGAGCTGGTAATGACATCTCCAGGGAGGATGGGAGCTCTGTAGTCTTTCAGGGCACTTCGCTGGCGCTGATGCTTTCTGAAAGGAAAGTGGCCAGATAGTCACTATGTATATTTGAGTGTTTGACCACTTTTAGTGAGTACAAATCTCTGTTTCAGCTCTCCATGTACAGACACTAACAAAGTTACTTCATCATTTAGGCTTCTTTACATTGCGCGACGCAACACACAACCATGCGCTGGTAAACAGTACATAGTACATACATACAGAGTACATATGTTGTTCTTGTTCTGAAAACTGTTTTTGAAAAAAACTAAACTGAAACATGCACATTGTGTAAACATAGTAAATAGTTCGTTTTTCTTTTTTACTACATATTTTGACTCATATATAGTAAATATTTTGTTTGAAAACAAAAACTTTTGTAATGTTCATTTTTCATTTGCACAATTCAATTCAGTTTATTTTGTATAGCCCAACATCACAAATTAAAATTTGCCTCGGAGGTCTTTACAATCTGTACACAAACGACATCCCTGTCCCAGGACCTCACATCGGATCAGGAAAAACTCCCCGAAAAAAATGTAAAAAAAACTTTCACAGGGGAAAAAAAAGGAAGAAACCTGAGGGAGAGCAACAGAGGAGGATCCCTCTCCCCGGATGGACAGAAGCAATAGATGTCATGTGACCAGAAGGACCAACGTAGCAGAGTTCCAGCACATTCAATGAATTTGACAAAGCATTCATATAATGAGTAATAGGCATGGACCACGATCCATGTCAGCAGAAGGAGGTAGAGAGGAGGGGCATCAGCATGGTAGGAGGCAGGACCGGCTTCAGACAGCCACGATCCATGGAAACTTCATCCAGAAGGAGAGAGAGAGAGAGAGAGAGGAGAGGAGAGAGGAGCTCAATGTATCCTAACATGTCCCCTAGCAGTCTAAGCCTATAGCAGCACTTCTGAAAATTCAAGGGGGGAGGGGGTGTAATCTCTCTGATGATTCATGAGAAAATTCACAATTCACTCTGTTCAAGGTGTGAAAATTCACTCACGAGAAGATTCACGAGGAACCGCTAGGGGAGTTGTCTGACTCTCCCTCTCCTAACTATAAGCACTATCAAAGAGGAACGTCTTAAGTCTACTCTTAAATGAGGTGGCCGTGTCTGCCCCCCGCACACACACCATGAAGCTTGGTCTGTAGTATGAAGTCATTTCTCAGTTCCATTTTATCTTTAGGGCCATAGTATCTATTTACACTTGTGCCTTAGGACGATGGTGCCTAATTATATAGAGAGCTGAGATTGTGATATACAACACATGAGTATGTATCATATGCAAGTGGCCCTAAAGCTGAAAAATGTAAGCTCAATTTTTGTGGACGAACTGTTTTGATGCTTGAAATTGGTTTACCAAAGGTCTTAGGTTCACAAAAGCAGTGGAATATATGAATAAAATGGTAGATACATGTAAATCAGTGGCGACCGGCCAATAGAGGGCCACAGGGCCTGGCCCCACCCACCTTGAGCCATCCAAAAAATAAAATATTTGTAATTATATTAATATTTTTTATTATTAGTGGGAGTAGTGGAAGTAACAGGTGCGTGTGATTACAATCTGCTTTGACCTTGGTCACACGCTCAATAGCGTGTTTGTGGTTACAGCTGCAAAAGCTACTCAAGGTCAGCTGATAAGCAGCAGGACCATATTTAGACCTGTCTTCCGTATATAACAGGATACTATCTGCTTTGACCTTATTTAGACCTGTCTTCCGTCTACAACAGGATACTATCCACTATGACCATATATAAATGTTATAAAAATGACAGGAATGTACTTCAGCGTATTTAAGCACAACTTCACTCCAAACAATTAGCATAATGCAGCATGATAAAAAGACTATTTCAATCAAAACAATTAGTTATAATGCAGCGTGATAAAATACTATTTCACTCAAAGCAATTTAGTTATAATGCAGCGTGATAAAATACTATTTCACTCAAAACTATTTAGTTATAATGCATCATGATAAAAACTATTTCACTCAAAGCAATTTAGTTATAATGCATAAAGTGAAAATGAAAACTTAGAATAAAAAGTACTTAGAAAAGAAAAGAGAAGAACTCGTACTTTGCATAACCCAATCCTAAACACAAGCATAAAGAGATATTTGAGTTTAAACCAAACAGCTTGTGGTCATTATTAAAGAGGGTTCTGATTTAGTCATCAAATTCATTCATTCATCAATTCAATATATTTTTTCTCCTGCTAATATACCGGGATAAAAGAATGAAACCTGTTGAAAAACACCCAAATGTCGGAATTGACATATCTGTTAAAAGTGTTGTGATGGAGGAACCCAGACCCCGCTAGATCGTCTCACGACCTCATAAGTACGTCCTTTGCCCATGTAAATATGCAGTTTCTCCCCGGGAGTTGTTATGAAAAATATCATCGGGCACCAGGACCCCCAGGACCACCAGACCAAGGCAGTCGTTGCCCTCAGCGTCCCATCCTAGTTCCCTCCTTCAACCATTAAACCATTGCCCAATGCCCCCCCCCCTCCTCCTTGCTGAAGCCAGAACACAACAGTTTTCAATGGGCCCAATGCACAGCGGTGACATCCACGAGCGCTCACTGCGGTGCGCTCCGACAGTTCACACAATCATCTGTTTCTGGTGAATCACACAACACGTTGGGCTTTCGTACGGTAAAACCCACCGCAGAGTACACTTTGGATTATACAGACCGTTATTTAACGTTCATTCGTTACTAATTGGTGTTCATGAGGTCCGATTCTTTTATAATTATTACACTCCACCGATTTCACACATAAAAGTCATGGTTGGGGAAACCCAGCCTGTGAAAATGGTTGCATAATGGCTCCTGTGGCTCTGGAAGAGCTTTAATAAAAGTCTACTCCGCAGATTTGGCATTGCTCTCACATCAGACCCGAAATTGACAGTGTGATTAAATTCGATCCGGCAGTGCCAGAGATATCTTTGGTGTGTCTGTAAATGGTCACTGCGAGTGTCGGAGCGCACTCTGGCACAAAACTAGGCCGTTCAAAGAGCCCTGTTGGGATGCACCGTTCGGTTATTCAGAGTGAGAGCTGCCACGGATCATAAAACTCACGGATCGGATCAGCACAAAAGAAAAAAGGGAGCAAATATAACTTTTAGAAATCCCTTATCACATTTTTTCACAATACTAATCGCTTATCATTGATGATCCATATCGGCAGATACAGATCCCGTTTTGCTTGATTATAGCAACTCTCCAAACTTTTTTATTTTTTATTTAAAAATCATTTAAACCGCTCTGAAGTCAGTGTAAACTGTCAAAGATTCAAAATCTTCTCCTTTTACTTTGTGATTGTCATCTATAGGGATTATTTTATTCATGAAAACGCACAATTTAAATGATCAGGAGTCAAATTTTGTCAATGGTAGTTTTAATGATGTATTATAAACTGTTTAGAGCTCCTCTCTAATATCTATTCATGTTGCTGTGAAAACATCTCTTTCAAACAACCATTCTATTCAAGTAGGGCTGCAACTAACGATTATTTTAATAATCGATTGATTATTTTTTCGATTAATCGATGAATCGGATAAAAACATTTAAAAGCATTAATTTCCAACCCTCAAAAACAGAAGTGACAGTACAAAAAGAAATCTTCAGAAAGTCCACAAAGAGGTTGCTCCTTGAACATCCCTGAGCTGTTAATTACAGAAATAAAATAAAAATGGACAAACACAAAAAACATACACATGCTTTACATCTGCCCTTTTTACTGGAATTTATTCCTGCTTTATCAATATGTATGAAACACTGGGACAGAGGGAAGCTGTACTGCTCCTTTCACATCTGTTTTGACCTCCACTTTCCTTAAACTCTTTCATTCACATCATCTTATCAATATCTGGGCCTCTTATGACCACGACATCACGTTGTTGGCTAAGCCCAACTACGTGATTTGCTTCATTCTACTTTGAGTAAAAAAATAAAAACCTGCAGCCAGATCCGCCGGTGTACCGGTTTAACGTTAACGAGTGACTGCGTGAACTGAACCAGACCGGGGGGTTACATTTTTTCCCAAGCAAGACTGAACTGTACTGGAACATAAAGTAACTTTAACGACAATACACAACCCAAACACGTTAGCTAACGTGATAACAAGCTGACTAGCTTCCATGAAAAACAAGTTTGAGGGAAATGAAGACGCTGGAGACATCTTAACGCTGATTGGCCAAGACTCGACACGTCACATCAAAGATCTTCTATTGCTAAAATCACGACCTCAGCTTTTTCTCCGTGTCTCACTCAAATCTCAGAAACACTGGCAGCCAGGTGCTCTGCTCCGCTCTTTTTTTTTTTGCTCTTTTTTTTTGACATATTGAGTGCCGTAATAATCATGCGACGCAACGAATCGATAACGAAATTCGTTGCCAACCCTTTTAATAATCGATTTTTATCGATTTGATCAATTCGTTGTTGCAGCCCTAGATTCAAGTTTATCCCCAAAACTACATTTTACGAGATTACGTGTGAACACATCATGATGATAATATACCTTTGCCCAGTAGTCTTTTTTTACTTTCAGAGCCTGAACGCATCATAATGTAACTGAACAGTACACTCATTCTTCTGCCGCGTTACCCACAATGCAACTTTACTGTCAACAGTTCAATTGGAGATTTTTAACCATTGTCTTCTTTTTTTTCCCGTCTCTTGTGGGACTGCCAACTTAATGAAAGTACAATACTAAATCACTAAATTGCCCCTTTAAACCAAGTATCCCGTTTGCATGTTTTATTATATCTATAACGAGCCTTTCAGGTTGTAAGATTATAAAACCGGGCCTGCAAGAACTTCAGAAGCTTCTTTTGTGCTTCTGCCGTGTCATTTTCATCACCTAGCCTCTTCATGCTTAGACATTATTTATTTCCCTGTACATGACCTAAATGTAGAATCATTCAACATCAGGGTTTTCTCCTGAGCTGTGTCCTCTCATACTGTGACACCTTTGTGGGTATCTTGCACGGCTGTCATTTCAATCTACACATTGTCCACCACTTATCTCTCATCCATCACAGCGGGTCGACAGCCGGCCCAGGGCCCCCTGCACTCGAATGACCGTCAACGGGGACGAGACGGAGACATGAAAGTTTCACCTGCTCCATCCCTCCATTTCTCCACCGGCTCGCTCCCTATTTTTCTGTTTCTCCCATAATCCCATATTCAATTCACTCATGGGGGGGTCCTCGGACACCGATGGTGGCGTAATAATGGTCCTGTTTGTATCGGCGTGGTGTTTCAGTCGGGAGAGATTCGTAATGGGGCGTAATTTTTCCCCAATGGCACCGTTTATTTTTCTCTGACTCCCGCTCTCCCTATTTGTGAGTGAGCCTTAAAAACAGCACTTAGTCTCAGTCAGGGAAGGTGGAATGCTGAACAGGAGGGGGAAAAAGCTTGACTACCTTTTGGCAGCACTTCTTTCTGGGTAGCCGGTTTATTTTTTCCCCTTTCTTCTTCTTCCCAACAAGCAACAAGTAAAGCTTCTGCTTAAATCCACATTTCTATACACACTGAATTCACAAGTTTGCCAAAAGCACTTTTGACAATTCAGCAGCGCAGGGGAACCTGCTGATACCGGCTGGTATCAGCAGAGGCGTCACTACAGTTTACTGCACAGGTGGTTTCTGGTTAGAGTAAAGAAGATTGTACACAGCATGAAACTTCTCATCTTTAACCTTCTCTTAATCCTAAAAACAGTACTTCTGTGACTGTCTCATGGCGAGGTAAATCGGCAAACATAGTCTTTTTTCTTCTTCTTTTAGCTGAATATGAATATGGATAAGTACCTTGTACAATCCCGCCGCAAAACACCTGAACTGTCACTTCACGAATCCCACATTTTGAACTCCAAAAGGACCCTGCTTTTTTATATTTATATATATATAAAATAAATATATATATATACAGAATTCTGGTTTAAAACAAAAATCCTTTGCATTAATTGTAATATTGTGTAGTAATAATAATCTGAATCGGAAAAACTAAAACACATAAAAAATGTAGGACGTCATTTTTTGGACTATTCGGCCGCAGCCAAAGTCTTTGGGGAACTATTTCCCGAAAGTCCCAGCCATATTCCCCGTGAACACATTTATCATTGCACCAGAGTGTAACCTTAAGTGTCACCATTGTAAATGCGCAACGGTATGACAACAAAACATTTCCAGGTTGCCAAAGAACTCGAGCGAGGTCATTTTCTCCCGACCCTGGATTCCTGTACGGACCCGGCGTGCTCCACGGAGCGGCGTTTAACGCGATACCGATGACATAATGTTGCTTTTGGCGACGCTGCCGGAGCTACAGGGATGCACTTAAGGGACGGACACAGTGTCGGAACAGTATTAAATATGAACGGCGCTGTACCGCTAAAAATAATGACGGTCCCATTTTCACGAGATGAAATAGCGATGTGTTATTCTTACAGCTCTTACAGGCATTACCAGCACTGTACACACAGTCATTGTGGTGTTCAACTCCCCTTGTGAGGAATATTTAACAGAACATTTTGTTCCAAGCTCGAGGCCTACGGAGACTTATGGCTGCGTATGGATGTATAGAATTGGTAAAGACAAGTCAAGGTTGGTTGCTTTTACTCTAACGGCTCTCTCAGAAAAGCTCTTGAACGCCTCTTTGCTCTCTGAACCCCTTTCAGAATAGTAATTGCTAAATCCCCGGAGGCTTTCCTGTGTCCTGTCTTGGTGGATGGGCTTTTCCGTCCTCTCTTGTTAGGACGGAAAAGTGTCAGTTTCCCCGTTTCATGAGAGTTACCAAATCCAAACATCCATCTTTTTCCAACCGCTCACGCGCAGGCAGAAGGGAATCCATAATGTCTGGTGCTTTTAACTCCTTTTACCTGCTTGTCACGCATCTACGAATGCACATCCACTCTGTTACCATTTCTTGACATTTTGTCCCCCCCACGGACAAGCTCTTTTTTTTACGCTATCAAATTTACTTTGCCATGCATGTCAAGTTGAATATTTATTCGGCAAGACGCTACAGGCAATGAACTCCAGCGGCACCTGGAATAGACTTTCCCAATGCGCAGCCTGTTATGCTAAACGGTGCTTTTTTCTCTCTTCTTTTTGCCATTTTATGGCCTTTTCAGGGCGAGAAAAGCAATACTGGGCCTTGATTAGGATGTAGATAACTGCTGCACTAATCAGCACACTTTCCTCACCTCCCTTCCGTCTCTCTTCCTCCTCCATCCTCTCCCTCCATCTCCGTTCACTATAATGATGGCCAACGTGAACTTCTCCCCCCCCCCTTTTTTTATTTGAGCTCCGGCCATTATGGCGGATAGTGAGTTAATGAACAGCAAATGGGAGAGGAGAGCGGTATTAATCATTGGCCGGGCCCACCATTGATATGTATTTCTGGCCCATTAAGCATTGGCGGGCCGTCAGGGCCTGCTAAGCCTTCACTTCTGGCCTAAACAGAATCACAAAGTTATAGCTATTTTATAATTTAATTTTTTTCACAAATACACTACATGTATAATAATAATTATGTGTGCAGTATTTTGATCCCAGTTGTAGATGAAGTCATGTTTTTACATAAACATCTACATCTACATTCAATCCTGCTGTTGTCTCCACACGCAGGATTTCACAAATCACAAGTGACAACTGAAATATAAACGGTTTATTATTTTAACACCGTTCATTATTCCAAACAGATGTTGTTTACAACCATTTGTGTTTTCAGTCAAAGCCATTGCTCTGAGGTTCAGCTAATACATTTTAGTCACAGGCTGTGGATAAGAAGTGGACATGATCATCGTGACATCACGTGAAGCCTCAAGTTTCTCGATTTGGCCGTCGCCATGTTTTTTTCCCCCGCAACCTATAAATCATATTTGGAACGCGAAGGAGTGACGTAGAGACACCGTCTCTGGTAGCGGCAGCAACTTGTCATCATGCAGTTATAACTATTTTACAATAAAAATGTAAAATTCTTGTAAATGTTTTATTTTTTTATAATTTAAAGTTATATATATATATATATATATATATATATATATATATATATATATATATATATATATTTCATAATGTAATTGTTCACAAATACACTACATGTGTTATAATATTGTTCCCTTATTAGCTTATTTTCTCATTGATCAGCTCCTGTCTTCCTCTGTTCCTCCTGCCTTGTCTGTCTGCTTCTGTCAGGTGCGCCGAACAGCATCCCATCATACGCGTATTTATGTATACGATATCAGACAGCAGGCCTAGGTAGAAAATGCACCACCACTGACATCATGATGTATTGAAGAAGACTTGAAACTAGAGGTTGAGACCATACACTCATGTTTACAATGTTTACTGGGGGAATAAATCAAGAGCTCAAGAGTCATTTTTCATCGACTTCTATACAACCAAACTTCTTTTTGCAATCAGAGGAGTCGCCCTCTGCGGCTCAGTAGAGAGAAATGACTCCACTTGACAGACACAGAGGTTGCTGCCTGGGTTTAGATAACATTTACCTTAGTCATTGCCGTGGCGTTGAGGTTTAGCTCGTACCTTTTAGTAATTGCCTTGACGTTGAGGTCAAACTCAACTGCAATACATCTGAAGTACTCATCCTCGGCCCTAACTCCCTCACACGCTCAGCCCAGAGCTTCTCTCTGAACATTGATGGCTCCATTGTCACCCCCTCCACCCAGGTCTGCAACCTTGGTGTCATCCTCGACCCTACCCTCTCTTTCCTCCCCCACACCAACCACATCACCAAAACTGTCTTCTTTCACCATCACCTTCTCCAGTTTTCTTTTTTTTGTTACCAAAAATGTTCTGTTTGTTTGATTCGTTTGCTTTGGCTTTCCATTTTTGTTTTGTTCCGTTTGTCTCTGTCTCTTGTCCCCAATGTAAAGCGTCTTTGTGTACTTAGAAAAGCGCTATAAAGGTTTGAATTATTATTATTACCGAATACCATTTCGTCATTGCCGTGGCATTGAGGTTAGCTTATACCTTTTAGTCATTGCCGTAGGTTCGACGCGTAGCTAACAGTTTTACTTCATATTTTACGAAGCATGCCCTTCAGACCGCAGCCAATAGTGTACTGACCGCTCCCCGAGTACACTTCCACATCACTGCAGGACGTTGAGAACTTTACAGGAGGTCGGCACAAACGGATTCTGAGGTGTTAAGTTAAAAGAATATCTTGTGAAGTTCAAGCGGTTCACTTAAATGTAAGGCATCATCACAGCGTGATGTGGGATTAAACAGAGGTCTAGCTGGGCGTTTGAGATGTAAGCTTTTTCATTCCACACTTGCAGCCGAGCGTAGAGCAGACTCACAATCGATAGCCAAGGATCTGGCCCGTCTGGGAAGGCTGCACTGGCTCCCATCACCAAGGACCTTTAGAGCTGAATCTAATACTCACTGCTCAGTGTGCGTCTGCATGTGTGTGTGTGTGTGACGGAATCCTGCACACCCTCATGTGTGTCCAAATGTAGCCCGCCAGCTCTCCATCTCCGGGCCGGGGAGGTGAAGGACGGGGTCGGAGTTGGGGAAAGAGCAAGGGGCCTCTGGGTGGACGTGATCCCACTGCTAATGACAATCATGTCTGAAATCTATCCTCCTTCCCTGCTTCAGCTCGCACCCTTGGTCGGCCTACACCCCAACATCCCATAACTCCATTTCTTTGGCACAATGACATCCTTTGTGTCTCGACTTACTGGGGGAAAAAAAGAAAATCTGGATATTTGGTGCACCAATCTTGACCTTTCTTCTTGACCTTTTCTGTCTTTTAAGTCCCCAAACTTCATGAAAGTGCATTACTAAATCACTGGATTTTAAATATCCTTTAAATATCTTCAGGTTGGACCAGGCTTCCTCACAATTGTAGTTTTTGGCAGGTTGAAAGCTTTGCTGGATACATGTAAATGTTCTGTTCTATGTCTGTTTGTCATATGTTTGGTTTGATGTGAATTGAATGTGTTGGGCATAGTGGTTATATAGTCTAATATCTATTATTAGTCTATTATTATCTACAGTTGTTACAGTCCTTTTTGAGCCAATGTGCATTGTAAAGTTTTCAGAAAGAAAAGAAGAATGAAGGATATGAAGGTCATGTGATATTATTGAAAGCACCAGATCAGCTAAATGGACATTTTAGCGAGCTTTGAAAAGTCATATATTTTATACCCTACATATTGCTGACGTCCTTCTGTTACCTACCAAACGTGAAGCACTTTGTCACCTTTCCCATTGAGATGATATTAGTGTTATAATTTAAAATCATTGCCCTCCCGACAGAATGAGTTGACTTCTTTTCATCATGAGGGAAATCTGCATTTGCTTGTTTTTTACGAATGTTTCAATGACCTTTCTTTTTTTGTTATCGGGTGATTTTTGGCAGGTTTTTATTTTTTGTAAGCAGCAGGTGTTTTGTAAACGCTCTGAAATGTCACGAGTACGAGACACACCTTGCACTCCAGCTCGCCATGTCTTCCAAAATAACACAATGGCCCGTTGTGTGCACCGTGTTTGCTTCCCTGAAGCACACGGGCAGCCGATGATAAGGCCAGTGACGCCCAGATGATCTCTCTCTCTCTCTCTCTCTTTCTCTCTGAAGGAGTGCCGCGGAGCGTGCTGAGAGAGCGATACGAGCGTTTTTTCCAATTTTTGTTCACTGAGCAATCTTTTGTATGAGAGTGTGTTGTGGTGTGTAGAGTTCACAAGGTTGTTTTGTATATTTTAGCGGGGTGTCGAGTCTTTGTGTGTGTTTGTGTGCAGTCGAGCGGCGCGTGCTGCTCAGCGCGCATGGAGCAGCTGCATAAGCTGACCAGGAAGCACGGCGTGAAGATCGCGCCGTGCTTCCCGTGCTCAGTAGAAGACTGCAGCATGGCAGTGGGGAAACTAGTGGGTCACAGCAGCGTGAAGTCCGCTACTAGGGTCAACAAGGCTGTGGTAATTTTTCTAGAGAGTGTGCACAAGGCAAATTCGGTGGTGGAGGGCAGTGAGGGTCGTAGTGTCGAGCGTCCCACCATTCATCAGAGACGAGGTGATCACGGGAGAACTCTCCAGGCATGGGAGAGTCGTCTCTCAGGTAAAGAAGCTGTCCTCAGGGTGCAAGTCTCCCCTCCTAAAACACGTGGTGTCACATAGGAGGCAGCTCTTCATGATCCTCGACAACAGGAATGTAGAGCTGAACCTTGTGTTCAAATTAAGGGTGGAGGGGTTTGAATATGTTTTTTTTGCAACGTCTGACGATATGAAATGTTTTAGTTGTGGTAGAGAGGGACACCAGAGCAAGGCATGTCCTCAAAAAAATAAGTCTGCTGAAAAGGACAGTGCCAAGGAAGACTCAAGGCAGAAAGACACTGAGGACAGAGGGGATAAGCAGGATGGCCAACAGCAACAACAGGAGGCAGGTGGGGTGCACGGGGGGAGCAAGGAGGGGACAGGTGGGGTGCAGGAAATGGAAGAAGAAGGGACGGAGGAAGTACAACAGGTGGGAAAGGAGGGGACGGAGGAAGTCCAGCAGGTGGGCAAGGAGGGGACAGAGGAAGTCCAGCAGGTGGGAAAGAAGGGGACGGAGGAAGTCCAGCAGGTGGGAAAGGAGGGGACGGAAGAAGTCCGGCAGGTGGGAAAGGAGGCGACGGAAGAAGTCCAGCAGGTGGGAAAGAAGGGGACGGAGGAAGTCCGGCAGGTGGGAAAGAAGGGGACGGAGGAAGTCCGGCAGGTGGGAAAGGAGGGGACGGAGGAAGTCCAGATGAAGGCCCCCCGGTCAAAAAGGAAGACAAGGAGTATGGGAAACTCACAGGCCAAAAAAATGTCAGTGAGTACAGGAAAAGGAAGCCGAAGAGCAGCAGAGGTTGAGTCCAGTAGGAAGGAGGACTCTGCTGCTGACAGTGAGCTAGCTGGATACAGTGTGAGGAAAATAAAGGACTTTTTAAGGAGAACAAAAGGTGAATGGGGTGTCGAGATAGGAGACTACTTCTCTGATAAGGAGAAGCTCGTCGACGTTTTAAAGACACATTTGAACAAGAAAAGCAGAGGAGGCTTCTCAGTGAGGGAAGTCTTCAGGATACAGAAAATAGTTGCAAAGATAAACAAAGAAAGTGACAATAATGATGGGGATGATGAATATTAGGACCTCACAGGTCTTTTTCAAGGCAAAGATAACAGTTTGTTTGTTGGGTTTCATTTATTTAAGTATGAGCCTTTTAAACATATGCACATTAAATATAAATGGAGCCAGAGACTCTGTAAAGAGGTCCCTTCTCTACCAGCTCATGAAAATCAAAGCTGCAGATGTGATGTTTTTACAGGAGACACATAGTGACCCAGCCAATGAGGCTGAGTGGAAGAGAGAATGGGGGGGTGAGGCGGTGCTGAGTCACAAGAGCACTACTAGTGTGGGGGTGGGGATCCTGTTCTCTAAAAGGTTTGCCACAGAGACTCTAGGAGTGGAGCAGGTGGTGGAGGGCAGGCTGCTGGTGGTGAGGGCAAAACTTGAGCTTTTTAACTTTGTCTTTGTAAACATATATGCTCCTGTCTCTGGGCCTGAGCGAGTGTTTTTTTTGAAGGTTTTAAGCGGTGTTTTAAGCCAAGTGAATGTGGAGGATTTTTTTTTTTTGGGAGGGTATTTTTACTGTACAGAGGATGAGGCAATAGATAGGAACCATCAGGAAGCTCACGGGCCTTCACAGAGAGCAATGAGGCAGCTGGTGGAGGAGCACGAGGTGGTCGATGTCTGGAGGAGGGGAAATGGAGACGAGAGGCAGTACACATGGGCTCATTCCAGAGGGAATTTAATTTCCCTTGCTAGGCTGGATAGATTTTATTGTTTTAAACACCATTTCAACATTTTCAAAAAGTGCAGCATGCTGCCTGTTGGGCTCACTGACCACGCTCTGGTTCTGTGCAACCTTTTTATCCCCAACGTAAAGCCCAAAAGCGCATACTGGCATTTTAACACGTCTCTCTTAGAAGATGCACATTTTAAGGAGGTTTTTATTTATTTTTGGGACAGTTTTAGAGAAACAAAGCAAGATTGTAGCTCGTTGAAACAGTGGTGGATCGTGGAAAGGTAGAGATAAAGCAGCTCTGTCAGCAGTACACTCTCAATGTCACACGGGACACTACCAGGTCTATGAAAGATCTGGAGACTGAAATCGTGGTGTTGCAGAACTTGGCAGAATCCACTGGAAATCAAGATCATATTGAAGATCTCAAGTCTAAAAAGTCTGCTCTTACAGATCTGCTGGGCACTAAGGCTCAGGGAGCGCTGGTCAGGTCCCGCTTCATGGATGCAGCGCTGATGGACACACCATCAAAGTTCTTCTTCGGACTGGAGAAGAAGAATGGGCAGAGCAGGGTCATCCATGCTATACGATCTGAGGCAGGGCTCTGCAGGGCATGAAGGGGACCCCAGGAATTGACGGGATCCCGGTAGAGCTCGACAAAGAATTCTGGAGCGATATTGGGGGGGATCTTTTAACTGTTTTCACAGAGAGTTTTAAAGACACGATGTTGCCGCTCAGTTGCAGAAGGGCAGTGGTAACGTTGCTTCCGAAAAAAGGAGACCTGCAGGAAATGAAGAACTGGCGTCCGGTGTCCCTTCTCTGTTCGGACTAAAAGAACCTGTCTAAAGCACTGGCCAACCGGCTGAGGGAGGTGATGGACAAGGTCGTCCACAAGGACCAGACATACTGCGTGCCGGGTAGGAGTATACTGGACAATGTGTCCTTAATTCGTGATTTGTTGGACATCTCTGGTTCTTTGCATTAAAACTGGTCTCATTTCGTTAGACCAGGAAAAGGCTTTTGACCGGGTTGAGCACCTTTACCTCTGGAAGACTCTAGAGAGTTTTGGCCTCAGTACAGGTCGCATAGCTATGATTAAGGTGTTGTACCAGGACATTGAGAGTGTGCTGAAAATTAATGGAGGCCTCAGCGCCCCCTTTAGAGTGCATAGAGGGGTGAGACAGGGCTGCTCTCTCTCAGGAATGCTATATGCGCTGGCTATTGAACCTTTATTGGGTAGAATCAGAGCGGAGATTGAAGGGCAGGGCTTAAAGGGTTCTAACAAAAAGCTTATTTTATCAGCATATGCTGATGACGTTGTAATATTTGTTAGAGACCAGAAAGAGGTCAACACACTGACCTCTATTGTTAAGGACTTCGACACCCTGTCAGCCGCTAAGGTTAACTGGTCAAAGAGTGAAGCACTGGCAGTGGGGAACTGGAAGGAGGGGCTGCCCAGTTTACCAGGGGGGTGAGCTGGAAAGTAGATGGGTTTAAATATCTTGGTGTGTATGTGGGGAATGAATGTATTGTGAAAAAGAACTGGGAGGGAGTTGTGGAGAAGATGCAGGGAAGACTGGCTAAGTGGAAATGGCTGAAACCACAGATGTCATATAGTGGCAGGACTCTGATCATTTACAATCTGGTGGCCTCAGCTCTGTGACATAAACTGGCCTGCATGCACCCCCCGAAAGGCCTCACACAGAAACTACAGCCCATCCTCACAGATTTTTTCTGGGATAAACTGCACTGGGTCCCTCAGAGCATACTCTTTCCTGGGCATTGGTGTGAAACCAGCTTGGAGAGTGCTGTACAAACCTCCCATAAAGAAGAGAACTGGGGATTTACAGTGGAGGATCCTACATGGGGCTATTGCTGTGAACGGGTTTGTTTCTGTAATCAATCCTATCGTTGGTAGAAATTGCCCTTTCTGTGAGGAGGTAGAGACCGTGTTCCACTGTTTTTATTATTGCAAGAGGCTCTGTAATCTGTTTAACGCACTGCGAGAGGTTATTAGAGGGTTTGGGGAGGTCTGGTCCAGGACCACCTTCATTTTAGGAGTCGGCTATAAAAAAGTGAACGCCTCCAAGTGGAAGCTGTTGAACCACCTGGTTGGAGAGGCAAAACTGTCTGTTTATACGAGCAGGAAAAACAGAGTAGGGGACAGAGCAGGGCAGGAAGCTCTTCCTATTTTTATCTCAAGAGTTAAGGCTCGATTATGGGTCGAGTTTAAGTTTTTTAACAGTATGAACAACATACAAGAATTTATTGAAAAATGGTGTTACGATAAGATACTATGTTGTGTGGCTGGAGAAGAACTAGTGTTGAACGCTCCTTTTAATTCAATGTGAGGAGCAACTGTTGTGTATTCTTTCTTTTTTGTGTGGCATTGTTTGTTTTGTTTGTTTGTTGATGTTTTAAGTGTCATAACTACGATGTTCTTTATGTTCATGTTTTAAGTAAAATAAAGGTTTTCTAAAAATCAAAAAAAAATCTCTCTCTCCCTCTCTGCACAATTATGCAGAGAACAAGCACTTACAGCCGACGAAAGCAAAAGTTGAAAACGTGTCGTGAGTCTCGAGCCAATATTGAGATCAGATTGTTGTGCACGTATATCACTAATGACAAATGGAGGACGGGAAGCTGTTCATTCCTTCTGTCCACCCACCTCCCCCACCCCCAACAAAATCGAGGTAAACAAGTTGGAAGAAGAAGAAAAAGCCTTCTGTTATGTTCTTGCGACAGGAATACATCTCACATGCGAGAAAAGGAAAATCTATTATTGGCCAAATGCCGACATTAACACCCCCACCCCCGTGCTGGGAGCTGCTCTCGCTCTCCGTCAGCAGTTTGCAGAATGCATACAGTGCCCTCTATAAAGGAAGGCCCGAAGATCACAGGGATGCTACCCGGTCCTTGATGTTTGCTTAGTCTTACCTACTTTCCCTCAATAATAAAGCAAGTTTACTGCCGGGTAGTTGAGATTTCTTGGCCCTGAAATACTGTCAAAAAGAAAATGCAGCCTTTGAAATGCAAAAAACAAAAGCCCTCGATCCTTCACTTGCTGTACTTCTCCTCAAATTACACACGGGTGCATGCGTTTGGTTTGTCATGGGAGCTCATTGATGGGCTTTTTTCCCTGTGCAGTGATGTAAGTCATGGGAGCTTTGGTTTGACAGATGAAGCTGAGATTTGAGTCGCTGCGTCCGTGGCCCCTCCCAGAATACCACTGTACAGACACATGTGCACTGTTCCTGGTCTGTACATCAACCCACACTCTGTTTGAACTTAGCTATAGAATACACATGCCGCCCCCCACCACCACCACCACCACCACATCAGTGAGGGAAGCAAAATAATAAAGCAGAAACTAGAAAGAGAGAAACAAGAGAGAACAGGCTGCAGCCTTCTCCGCTGTTACCTGCAGCGCTTTAATTTATCCAGATTCCTCCGTGATGATCATTTATTCACCGTGCAGCTATCCCTCCAGGAACTGACGGGGAGATTTGGAGTGAACACACATCATCCATCGCGGTGATCCCCGGTGCAATTTGGAGAAAAAACACACACGCATAAATCAGCTCTCTGCTTCATCCGAGGATCATTACTGCCATTTTCTCAGGTTCACCTCCCAATGAAGATGCCTGTTAGTCACACCCATATCTGCGTCGCGTTGGAGGCAGTTCACAGTGGGAAGCTGTACTGCTCCTCTCACGTCTGTTTTGACCTCCACCAGCTGCGCTGCATTTAGAGCGTCCTCTTCCTTAAACTATTTCATACAAAAAAATGGACCACATCAATTTATCAATATCTGGGTCTTTTATGACCACGACATCAAATCAAATCACATTGTTGGCTAAGCCCAACTACGTGATTTGATTCGTTCTACTTTGAGTAAAAAAAAAAAACAGCCAGATCCTCCGGTGTGCCGGTTTAACGTTAACGAGTAACTGCGTGAACTGAACCAGACCGGGAGGTTACGTCATGTTTCATCATGTTACGTTTTTTTCCAAGCAAGACTGAACTGTAACGGAACATAATGGAACTTTAACGACAATACACAACCCAAACACGTCAGCTAACATGATAGCAAGCTGACTAGCTTTCATTGGGAAATGAAGACGCTGGAGGCATCTTAACGCTGATTGGCCGAGACTCGACACGTCACATCAAAGATGTTCTATTGAAGATCACGACCTCAGCTTTTCTCCATGTCTCACTTCAATCTCAGAAATGCTGGTGGGCCAGTTGCTCTGCTCCGCTCTTTTATTTCTTCTCCGCGACTTGAATGGCGTAATAATCACGCGACACAACGAATCGATAATGAAATTCGTTGCCAACTCTTTTGATAATCATTTTTTATCGATTTTATCGATTTGTTGTTGCAGCCCTAAAAATAAATAAATGCGGTGTTCCGGACGCTCATGTCTATGGTGTGTTCTAAACAAAACATATAATACATTATCTGTTTAAAGTCAATGTTTAATTACAGTTATAAGCACTCGTTGATATTAATATTTTTATAACAATAATCATAACAAGTCATAAAGCATTTCATGATTGCTTATAAGTTCAAGTATCATAATACGTGCTACATAGTTGCTGGTCACGCAATCACTCTTCTCCTTGAAATAATGTGGTATGATGATTATGTTGAGGTTTAGGTTTGGCTTCAAATAATAACGGAAGTGGCTTTACTGAAGTACGCAAGTTACGTATGTGAAAAATGTATGCATTTTCTTTGTGCGACCTGTGAGTGTGGGGCTTATTAAGGGGTCAGTCTGCTTTATACCATAAAGTAGAATTGTTCGAATTAGTACACTCGGTTGTGAACACAATCAAAACAAATTTCAGCTCCATATAACGCCAATATAGTGCACGTATTAAAAAAAAGCACAAAAGGAAGAGGAAAAGGAGTGTGACGAGCAGCGCCGTGATCACATTCAGCCGGATTATCGTCAGCGAGGAGCGTTGGTGAGAAACGGTGTCTGGTCGTTCTGTAGAGCCCCGTGGCTCACATTTGAGCCAGTGTCAGCTGTGAAGCATTCTGCTCCATTCCTAATTAGATCAAACCGAAAGGCATGACTGTGTGTGTGTGAGTGTGAGTGTGAGAGAGAGAGAGAGAGAGAGAGAGAGAGAGAGAGAGAGAGAGAGAGAGAGAGAGAGAGAGAGAGAGAGATGCAGAGGTTGCTCTTTCTTCCAGATGAGTAAGCATCCGTGGCATTGCTTTGAGCAGCACCTGGTGTAACACAGGCTGATGCCACCGCACAGAAGGCGGGGCTCTGCTTTTATCCCCCCCCCTCCTCGGGCCAGCTGTGTGACACAGACACAGCGTCGGTCGGGTGCCAGTGTGGATGTCTATTGGAAAGTTTTCCGTGAGGGAATGATGATAAAAAACTCAAAATAAAATACACAGATGACGAGAGCCTGTCGGCAGTTTATCTGTCTTGGCTCGTCGTAGTCTGGGGTGTACCACTGTTTACTGGCCCCACATTTGGGTTCCAAATTCCCAGAGATTTAAAAACTTCTAGTAATGGCATGTGTTCCCGTTCTCATTCGTACAACATATAGGTTTCTCACAATATCTCCAAAACTAGACTACCTCAAAACCTTTGAAGCGTCCACTTGGAGGTCATATAATTATGAAAAGGGATAAAGCATGTCGCAAGACGAGCGTTTGCATATTATAAATATTCAAAAGGGAAACAAATTCACCCAAAGTTTAGTCCACCTGTCATGAGACCCCGCTCAGCCTGTGGAAACAGTTGTATAGTGTCTCGTCTGGCTCGAGGAAGATGCCAGGGAGAGGCCGAGGGAGATGCAACATATTTTCATTTCCATTAATATTTTCACCACGTTAAAAGACAAGGTTGACAATTGTACCAGCCACTAGTTTTTGTTGAAGCATAAACACAAACAGAAATGGGTCGTATCGGCGTATTAAAAAAACATGATGAGAGCGTTAGGACAGCTGAGGGTCATCACAGTAACGCAGTAACAGGAAATCAGCAAGTGAGAACGGCAAATATTAATTTAATGAATGTTTTGCACAATAAATGATCCTTGAACAGCCACCGAGATGCATTATGGGAAGTGACAGCTCCAGTGGTTCTGTAGCTAAACCGGGGACTAAAAGTGACGGGTACCCCTCGTTTTTGACCTCGCAAGCTCCTCAACGTGATGGAAGTGCGATACTTCATACTGTAGCTCGAAGGGCCCGTTGGTGTCCTTCACTTTTCACCAGATTACAAATGACGACTCACTCTCACTGGTTTCCCTACTTTTGTTTATATATCGTTGGCAGCTTGACCAGAAGAAAGCCCATGTTATGAGTAAGATACGAGTAGAAAGCTCTCCCAGCGAGCCAGAATCATTTCTAGTTCGATCATTTTTAGAAAAAAGGGCCGACGCATCAGTTGCGGATGCCACAGCCGTTTGGTCCACCCTGCTGTTGACGCAGATTTCCGGCTGCGGCGACGCAGCAGACTGTGGCCGTCTTCAGAATTCACGAGATTCTGCTAATTTAGCACGTAAACAACATATGCTGCTCTGTCAGGCTGAGGCGAGGCACAAAAGCCTCTCTGCGGGCCGGTTTGGTTAGAAGTTCGCTGTGTGTTTCTTGAAGGCGAGCTGTTTACCCCTCCCTCCCCATTCTGCGGCACTAATGAGAAAGACGAGGTGGCGGCGGGGAGGCAGGCAAATGCAACCTTTCACCAGCATCCCACCTTCTCTGTCTCTTTGTATCTCTGTAACCTCCCCTCTAGCAGGCTGTGCTCCTCGGGTGGGTGCTCTACAGGTTGGGGGTTAAAGATGTCGTTCGGGAGAGGTGTAGGAAGATAGTGCACAAAAGGTCACGGACACCTTAACAGCCAATCGCATACCCAGGAGTTACATAACACGGTGCATTCAGTGCAGACTGTCGAGAAAAGATAAAGTCTGGATCGAGCTCCGGCAACTGAAAGCTCGGGAAGAAGCTTCGAGGTTCAACCCCAGCTCTTGACCTCCCGCCGCTCCTCGGCGGCTGCCGACCTCGCCACTAACGAGCCAGCTCGCGGGCGGTAATGACGGCCCTGACATGTGCTCCTCGGCAGAGGGGCGGACGCAGTCGTAGCCGCGGGCGACTCCGAGCCACATCCCAGCACTTCACTTTTTAATAACTTCAACTGCTTCGGGGGCGACCGAGCACTTGCACCGTCAAGTGCAGTTTGACACGGTTGGAATGTATTTTTTGCTCAGAAAAAATTAAAGATATCACGGGCTCTACTTAATCACCTGAACTGCGAAGGTTCTGTTTTTCCCCTCAGATCTTAATTCCTGTCAGGGAGGAAAAGGCTTTTTAAGATTCACAAAGAATATCCATCATGAAAGCTCTGCACTGAATTCCAAATGTTTTCATTGGGTGAGCGGCTCCTTCAGGCAGACTCAGACGGGTGCGGTTGTAGGTTTTATAGATCGAGCCCCCCACCCCATCCCCGGGAGCTATGGAGTAAACACACATCACACCGGAATGCTTTATTGCGAGTCGAGGAAGAACTCTTTGACTGACAGATTTTTATGATTCATTAAAAAGGCTGATGTATCGTGCGGCTGTGATTTGGGTTGAATCTAATAGGACCCATTGCTGGGCCTGAAAACATATCACACGTGTGTTGGACTTATATTCTGGTCTGAGGATTTCTTTTTACTGCAAATCTAGTCATCGTGCCAGAGGACTGACTCCGCTCTCATTCCCTATTCGCCACACGCAGAATCTTGCTCAAGACCCCTTGGTGCTATTCTTTAACGCACTGGGTAACTGCGTATCCATGAACTCAACGCTTCAAAACCATAGTCCACAAACCAAAGGGTGACCGGACAATGACTTTGTCCGCTACTTCGATACTGTCTGTGGTGAAAATGAGTTTTTAGTTCGTGGGCTAGTTATGTAGGATATGTAACGTGACACAAGACACAAACAGAGGTCTCCTATGTGAAAGTCCTGTGTGACTCCAGCGTTTTCACTCAGACGGTAAAAGAGTGTCCTGCGGGTCGTGATCATCCAGCAAGACCCGTGACTGTGTGTGACACCCGGGAATGAGACCTGTGGGAACCTGGTTTCTTGCATGTGGGTCCTACTGTGTCTGTGTGTTCACACCCATAAGCCTACCCTATGTACAATTTTTTACACGGCTGAGCTAATTTTTAAACACGGCTGAGCATTTCCTCCGATGCGATGTGGCGTCATCCAGTAAGGCCAATCAAACCCAGGAGCCTTTGTGGGACATAAGGTTCCAGGTGGACAGACGGGGATTGGGATGAAATGAGTGTCGATGTAATAGCTCTCCAGAGTTGTGAAATCCTGTCACACAGTCCCCACTGTGCCGCGTCTGATAAGCCTTCAAAGTCTTGAATCAGGGTCCTGTTTCACAAAAGCTATCCGTGAGCGGTCGGAGGATGAAAATTGCAAACGGCGGAAATCCGAACGAATGACCGTTGCTACAAATTGCAAATAAATTTGTTCTGACATGCTCCTCTGTGATTTGTAGGTGTGGTGATTTAACTTTGAGTTTTATGTTGCAAAATCGCAGCTCACATGTGAGTTGTTCAGCGTTTTAACACTGAATGTGCTGATGTACGCGCAACGAGACGTTGATGTACTACAAACGGTATTGCCACAAAATCTAAAATTTAAATAAAGCCTCCCGGTTGCATTGCTCAAGTTTCCGTTTACATCCATGTCCAAAATTGCAAAACACAGTTTTATCCATGGAGACATTTGTGTGAAATTGTCATAAATAGCATATCAATTCTTGAGTTTTGGCCAATCAATCTGAGCTCTGAGTGACCTTTGACCACCAATTTCTATCTGCAGTTCTGCGTTTCAAATGGAGCCGCTCTGTCTCAGGTGCCTGCGTGGCGTGAGCGGTGCGTGTGCAGCCCTGTGCCGCTCTTCATTTGTCACACTTACACGTAAAACCTTGAGAGTGCAGCGTGCTGGAGGAGCCCAGTGGAAACCCACCTCTCGTCTGCACTTCACTTCAGATTAAAAGACTGATGACTGTCGTCGGGGCAAAATGAGCAAAACACAAGACTTCCATTGGACTGGACAGGCGGTGTCTGTAGGTGCGAGTTGCAGGAGTTGCGGGAGGGTTTGCAAGGAGTGTGAAACCTGCAATCCTTTCTGGGGTGATTATGAAACCCTCCCGAGGCCTGGGCAATAATCTGGGCAGCAATTAGTTTGGATTTAATTCTCAGTTAGGTTGCACAACCAATGTGGCTCTTTGGCGTTGTGAGTGAATAAACAAGGTCACTCTCCCCAAAACAAGGAGAAAAAGCACTAATCCTCTTTGCCCCGGCTTTGAACACTTTCCATAATAATTCAATGTCATCAAAATAGTCTGTGTGCATCCGACCTTAAATCTATACCCGGAGAATAAAATAAAAAAAAAAAAAACTCCAAATCTGATCAGGAGCTGAAATGAAGAAGAACTTATCCCTCACTTATTTTTTCACTCACCCCTCTTCCTTTCTATCATCTCCTTCCACTGTCACTGTTAATTGCTGCCCCCCCCCCCCCAACCGCCTGCCCACACTTGATTTCCACCTGCCTTATTGTGTGATGTGATTAAAATGTAAAACACCACGGTGGTTGGGGCCTGCTGGTACACTGGGCTCCTCCATCACTCCTTATTGCACTGGGCCTTGGCTGTTTGCAGGCAGCACTCTGGGAGCGTGCAGGGTAAGATTGAATGCTTCTGTGGCGTAGCGTGCCATTTCCTCTAATGCACGGCGGGCGCGAAGGCTATCGGGGAGATTAATACCGGTTTGGGCTGTTTGTAACACCGGCATTTATTCTCTCCAAAGTCCTAGCCGCCAGAGGGACACTTCTTCATCGCTGCCCGTGTGCCAGGCCTGTTCACCCATCAGCTATCTGCCGCTCGCCTCGGCCAGCTCATTCCATCCCCTCCTCCTCTTTTTGTGTCCATGATTGCAGTTCTCCAATCTGATCCTCCCTCACTTTTCCATTTCGCCCTGCCTCGAAAAGTCCTGCTGTTTGTATTTGCCTCCGGGACCCCGTGCGATCTCTGGGAGGATGCAAAGGAAATCTGACAAGGATTAAACGATGCAGGCCCGGTCATTCTCTGCGGGTCTGTTTTCATGATTTAGAATAGTGGGGTAACTCAAGGACTTGAGCATGCACGCCGCTGTCAGCTCCCTGAGTCACGAGGGGTGTGGAATGAACCTCATAAAAATTTTTTTTAAAAACTCCCCTGCCCTACTTCTCCATCCACACACTGCACTGGCTGTATTAAGAATGGCCGCCTCCTCTGCAGACGTAAACAGCACGAAGAGGCCCAGCTGAGTTTTAATTCAGTCTACTGAGCTCAATAAATTCGTCTGTCGAGGTGTCGGCCACATCAGAGTGCGCCGGTGGGGGCCAGAAGCTGTGGAATCGGTTCCAAACGCAAACCACCAAACTCTGTATCGTTTCATTCATTTTCATTTCTCGGCCCCCCACCAAGACTTATTTCTTTCTGCAGCGCAAGCATCCTGCAAATTGTATTTCCCCCCCGAAAATGAATTTGGGGAAAGTTGAACGGTACCATATATATCATATATATATATTTTGTTCTTTCTCCCCCTCCTATGCTTTCAATTTGTGGCCATATTTTCCTGTGTGCTGATACGTGGGGTAGTTTTGCAGTCAGTAGAAGAGGCATTAAATCCCTCGCTGTTTTATCATCAATCAAGTGTTTGGACCCTGTCAAGGAGACACATGTTCACAGATTTCACAATAAACCTCACTCAATATTGCTTCACACCCAGGGAAGGGAGTGTGTACACTAACGCTGGAATTTGAAAAAACATAATTTTATATTTAGAGAATGCTGAGTAAAAACAAAATACATAAAAATCTGAAACTACACATTTGGTGTCACACTTGTACAGTGTGTGGTAATGACCTCCAGGTACTGAAAGATTCTGGTTGGCTTTAAAAGGGAACTCCCTCCATGGAAAAATCATTTTTCTTGATGGCTTCTCCTGGTTCGGATTGTTCCTCCTTTGTTTAATGCTTTGGACAGAAGCATCTGCCAAATGAATAAACATCAATGCCTCCTTCCCTAACGCCTTTCAGACGTCAAACAATCCGGAAATCATGCCAATCTTCCGCGACGATACGGCTTGGACTTTTTCTCCATTTTGTACATGTTCAACCATGTGCCAAAAGCATGGATGCCTTTGAGAAGAGACTTTCCAAAAGGGTGCACTATTATCGCCACATGTACCATGCACTTTGTCTTGTCTGTCTCTGCGACAGCAGGTTCCTCCACCCGTCTTTGAAGGGCGGCCCCTTTGGAACCTTTACTGTTTAAGAGTTCAGACTCCACTTTGCCCGACTACGCTCACTTGAAGCATAATGAACCCTTTCTGGCACGATATTTAGCAATTCCCAATGAAAGCCAAGATCAACCAAATGGACTTGAATTATCGAAATAAGAAAGTGCCCGTGGACTGGCACGATCAATTCCTGAATCAGACAGAGAGGATTACAGCAAGGGAGGCGGGATGATGAGGTGATGAAAACAGGCTTGTGAAAAGAAGCGAGGACAACACTTCAGTCCCCTCCACACGAAGGTTAACCATGGCAGCGTACAGCAACATCCATCCGATTGTTCCTGTCTTCCTCTTACGAACCCTTCCCGCCTCTGCAATGGAGTGCTTTAATTAAGTGGAAGTTTGCTTGGAGGGAACATAGTGCCGCAAGGACTTTGTTTCGATTCTCTCCCATCGTTTTCACAGCCTGAGTCAGGCCTCTCCAGTTTAGCCCCGACAGAGCACCCCCCCTTGGTCGCGGCGTCCAAGTCTCTCTCTGTTTCTTTCCTCTTTCAGGTAAACAAGGGCTTGAGAGAGAGAGAGAGAGAGAGATCCTCTGGGCGTCACTGGCCTGATTATCTGCTGCCCATGTGCTTCAAGCAGCTGTGAACATAGCAGTCAGGCCTCTTATTTCGGAACTTATTGGATGCGATGCGTATTATATCAGCTAAACCCTCGTCCTCCACAACGTTAACAGGCCTACACGCAGTAGCCACCCATTTAGCTATGGCTGCAATAAGTTTGTTCTTCGTTGTGGTGTCCATGTGCTTCTGTCCGAAGTCATCCATTCTTGTCTGGCTATGACGAGGGGGCGCAGAGTTAGCATCAGCTGTGTGCTTGGCCATCAGTGTTGGGGGTAACAAGTTACAAAGTAACGGATTACAGCAACGTAATTACTTTTATAGGTAACGAAGTAAAGTAACGCATTACACTCAAAATATTGGTAACTACACTACTTTACTAGACCTCAGTAACGCGCGCTCCTGCGGTACCAGTCCGAAAAGTTCTCTTTTAGTGGCGCGCGAGTCACACGACACTTCCTGCATGAACAATCTATCACAGAACTCGATCTGAGTGATTTGAGTGACGTAGCTGCTGGTGCGTAGAAGGAGGGAAGCGGGGAATGGAGGAGACGGAGACGGAGAGGGAGTGCCCGGATCCAACTGGGAGGTTCTCTCCAGGTTCCCTAGGATTAAGGATATTGCAAAGCAATACAACACTCCAATACCATCAAGTGCACCTGTCTGTAATGACGTGGAGCTTCTAATGAGGACCAAGACACGTCTGGTATGAACAGAATCACTTTACTGGTGAACTGCAGTAATTCAACTGTTAAAGCGATTGAGAACGCGCTCTTGCACCTGACATGTATATATTTTCCACACGTAACATCAACATTAGTTAGCGTCAACAAGCACGTATCATTGTACTTTCTGCCTTCAAAGTAAAAGCACTTCCTGTTTACATGCTCTTCACAATAAGAGTAAATCATGTAATAAAACAAGTTACAACACTGTCAAAAGGCTTTTCAGCCTGGGCAGTATTGTTCTGACCCCAAGGAGGAACAGGCTGTCGGGTAAAAGATTCAAGAGACTTTTACTCATGCGATACAATCGCTATTTTGAAGGGTTAGGGAATAGAGAAAAATTATAAACTTCATAGGATATAGTGCACTTTCTGTTTATTTAGGCAATGATGAAGTGGATTTTCTGTTTATTTAATTGCATTTTCAGTTTCTATTTTTTGGGTTAAGTGCATTTCTGTTTCTATTTTATGGGAAAAAGTGCCATTAATTTTTCTATTTTTCTTAAGCCACTACAATGATTCCTATAACAAGCTGGTTTTGTTCTTAGGAGTCGGCCCCCATTTGGTTTAGTGGGGTCTCATGTTTCCAAAAGCCTGTTTTTAATGTGTTATGCTGTTTGACCTGAATGTCCCCACCATACATAGCCTCTTGTATCCTGTTGTTTGTGGGTTTTAAAGTGAGGCATATTTCTTTGGTCAGACAGTGTGAACAGGGTTAATGTTCGTTCAAGTTAATGGCTGAGTTTTATATGCCATTTTGTTTTACATGTTTACAATTACAATACACTATGTGGAAAGGCTAAGAGATGCCCTTTATTGAACATTGAAAATAAAGTGATGAAAGGGCCATGATGTTTGTCCATGTATCTTTGCGGTTAATTTGGACATTTGCTTAAAAAAATGGAAAGTAAAGTAACTAGTAGTGAAGTTACTTTTCAAATGCAGTAACTAGTAAAGCAATCTAGTTACAATTTTCAGAAGTAACTAGTAAATTGTAACTAGTTACTTTTTCTGACTAACTACCCCAACACTGTTGGCCATCAAGTGGTATTTCAGACTGGATTGGCTAGGATGATAGCTCAGTTCACAATGACAAATGGCACATACCACTTTGGTCTTGTCAAGGGAACCATCTGACAACTTTTTGAAAGTAAACTTTCCATTCATTAGCGTCTTATCATTAATTTTGCCGTATCGCGCTCACCATTCATTCATTTCAAACCGTAACGTTAGCCTAGCTTCCAAGCCCAAACGGCGTGCCTATTGTTTTGCTTCCGGTTGAGCTACATCCGGCGTGGTGCTCGCGATAAAAAAAATGAAAAATTTAAATGCGTTTACGGCGTTAATAAAATTGACGGCGTTAAAATTGGTTTGCGTTAATAACGCGCTAATATGACAGCACTAATATGACAGCACTAATATATATATATATATATATATATATATATATATATATATATATATATATATATATATAAATAAATAAATAAAAGAACAGACACAAGCATCAGGTGGCCTGATTGGGACCGTGTGCAACAGAACTCCACTCTGTTGGATTCTACAAACTGCTGCTTTACTAGACTCCACGTCATCATATCATCATAATATCAACTGGGAGAGCTTTGTTCCACCAGTCCGGTTGATCTGGGACCAGGTGTTTTACCTGTAGTTTCTCAGCCAAAGGTGTTCTCTCAAACTCAAAGGTGGGTGGGGCCAAGCCCCGTTGCCCTCTATGGGCCGGCCGCCACTGGTAGCTTTCCTTAGTTTTCAGGTGCACTTGGTTCAGGTTTGGGAATAAAAGTTCATGAAAATTGGGTTCAATTAAGTATGTTTAAGTAAAATAAGTATGCTTGTTACTTGTGTAACTAATGTATCTAGTTAAGTAACTCAAATAATTTATACCATGTCAGTTGCTCTGAGCATCTACTATTAATGCGATGGGCTCACACTGTAGTTAATTAAGAGCCTGCTGCGCCTCACACAGACATCTTTTATCAAATATATATTGCTGTGCGTATGGGGATCAAAGGGACGCCACAGATCAGCTTATGACCTCATGTGAGCGACAGCAGCAGAACAAAATAAATAAAGAGAAAGAGCTGGAGGAGGTGGATGGAAAACATGTCTGTAGTGAAAGTAAGCGACTGTGACAAGTGAAATTAGGACATGAGGTGTGCAAGTCTGCTTCAAAGCACAAGGTGAACAAAGCCCAGGTTGGTTTGAAGGTAAGCAAGAGGAGGAGGGAGGAAGGGGGAGAGGCTCTGAGAGACTTTGTCCTTCACCTCCTCGGCAGGGCGAGTCTCCACCGCCAGAGGCCATCGCTCCACCCGCTTTAGATCTTTCCCTCTCTCTCTCGTCGAACTTGCTGCTCAGTGACGGTGGCAAATGATGCTCGGCGAAAATATATTTTTCTTTTTCCAAATACCTACCCTTTCATGTGCTCAGGCTTCAGCCCGACGTGCAACACACACTCCCACAAAGACGACAGTTCAGGGGGAAAAATCAACCCCCTGCTGTTTATGGCAACGGGATGACGCACGGCGTGTGTGTGCGTGAGAGTGTCCTCGCTGTGTCATTATTATTTCAACTGTCATCGAGGAATTGCTGAAAGACAGGCACTGACACTTTATGTCTGCCTCTTTCAGCCTCGCCAATTGAATTTGTTTGCTATCTCCGTGAACGGTGACAGAATGCGGTCGTTGTGCCTCCAGTCGGTGTGCCTCCAGACGCAGCGGTCGGACGGGCCCAGGGTAAGGTTGTGGTTAAAGTCGGAAATGTGAGGTTTCCGCGTGAAAACGGCATACGGGTTATTATTATTATTCAGCGCACGTCGGCCGATTACGTCTACCGTGACACTAACCGGGGCAGTGCAGTCCATGTATGCGTTGCTCCAGGAGACGGACCCCCAGTTAGCGGTTAGTTGTAACCGTAGGCGCCGTGAGTGACAGCGAGCTACGTGGCGCAACGGCAGCAACAGAAAGTATGACTGCGCCGCTAGTTGCTACAGCTAAATGCTAACTAAAGGGTCTCCCAGAGATAGTGTCCTGGTGCCGGGGAGGGCGAAATGAAGATGAGTAATTTTCTTTTGGCCAGCTCTTCTTGGCCCTCTCACATTGGACTGAGGACAGACTGGATGCTACAGCGACTCACTTTCGCCTCTGGAAGTACAAGCGGTATTATAAGACAGGACTTGGCTAGCTGGTTAGCATAACACAATACATACTTTGACGTGACGTCAACACTGTTACCTCTACTCGCATTCTGTCGATTATGTCAATAATGTTAAAATTAAAATACTGGCAAGTGTGCACCTGTAAATAGAGAGCAAATGAAACCGTTTCAATTATTGTTGCATCTTGTATTTCAACTCTACTAGACAACTTTTTTTATTATTTGCTGCTTCATCACTGCGTTGATTTGGGGTGAGCATTAGTAAATTGACAGATTATTCATGAGTTTCCTGCTAAAAGGGGACACTGACGATCGTAGTATATGGTAAGAACATGTACAAAAACAACAATTAGCGAATGAGTAAATAGTAATGTTTTAGAGCCCAAACACAGACTAAATTCTATTTTTTGAAAAATACATGTTTACTAAAATAAAATAATGGAACCCTGCGACCTTCCAACCAACAATAATGACTGGGCTGCATCCAGTCACGCTCTGCTAGCGTCCGTCTGAGAACGACCTCTGGAATAAGAACTAAATGGAGTTTAGAAGGTCAGATCCTGCCCCACCGAGACCAGTGCTGGTTTTTCACATCAACCACGTCGGTGACCTTGACGCGGGACGAAAATACAACACTTCTCCCTTTCCACCATGCATCAAAATGCACATCATAAGACAAGCGTTCACCGCCGCCTCCCTGATATGAGTAACGGATCGTATGTAACAGATATTTATGGATATGGACCCACTACAATCCACTTCCCCACCGCAGACTTTCAAACAGGCTTTTGAAACGTGAGAGCAGCACGCTGTTGTCCCTCTCTTGGTGTATCTATTGTGTTTGCTATTTATTGTTCTTGTAAAGTGGCTTTCCCTGGCATGTCGGTAACACAAGCTTGGCTGGTTGTCCCGCGCTGGCGCGCAAACATCAGCAAGTGATGGATTGTGGTAACACAAGCTGGAGAACGCCTCCTCAGCGATCCCTTTTAAGCTTTTATCTCCGATTTGGCACGAGTGCCGTGCTCGATAATCAAACAGGCCATGAAAACGTGTTTTTTCAGCAGACACATGATTGATATCTGGTTCGATGGCTCGCCAGGCAACAGGACGAGTCAATTTATGGACCTCTTGGGCATAAGAGATCAAATCAAATGAAGTCAAATGCAGGTCTTGTTACCGAGTGAGCGTTATTTGGTGACGGACTCCTGCCAGCGCGCTCGCAAATGCCGACTCTTGCTTTGAGCGAGCGGAGAGAAAAAATATGGTCCTCTCACCTTGGATTCGCCGCTCTTCAAGTTGTGAAGGTTGAGAGGTGTGTGTGTGTGTGGGGGGGGGTAGACTGATATATGGACGGTCTTTCTGGCGGTCGTCCGTGGCAGGGAAGGCTCAGGATGACATTTTGAGCTCTGATTGCCTGGCAGGTCGGCTGACACGCGGATGGGCGCTGTCGTCCTCACAGGGAACGTGACAAAGATGGAGTGGAGCTTGCTGTGGCACGCACACACTACGACCGCCACCTGTGCGTGATGGAGCGAGAGAGTGTGTGTGAGTGTCTGTGTGTGTGCACCGGGTGACCTAGGTGCTGCAGGCATCCATTACCAATCTTGGGTGTGATTGAAGGGAGATCCAGCCAGCGAGCACGTCTAGGCTGTTTTATCCCCGCTGCCTTACCACCTGCCTAACCTCTTGAACCGGCAATCCTGCCACAGCCTTGAGGGAATTGCAACTCTCTCCGCATCACGGATCTAAGTAATAGAATGTACTGCAGCCATGGGGGTCAAAACAGCAGTGAAATCAGCTGTGGAAGAAGCTCTCCTCCTCACTTAATTACTGCTGTAAAAACACAAAGATTAAACAGAAAGTTGTATTCTATCTATTTTTTAAGTATAGGAGCTAATGTTGTTTTACTTTGGAAGAAACCTTTAAAATGAAGTCTATAAACAAACACATTTATGGGAGGTGTTAGTGGCAGTTTCTGAGCTGCAGATCTGAACTGGCCAAAGGCTGATTTGGGTTTGACGACTTTCATTGACTTTCCATCACTTTGTTTTCCTCTTTCATTGCCTATAAATTAGCCTTTGTCTGGTGAATGGTGGTGCTAATGGAGAGGCTGTGAAAAAAAGAAAGAAAATGAAGTGTCGTTGAATATAAAATGCAGAAGACGGGGATGTCAGTCAAAGAAAACTAAAAGCTGCATTACAAAACATCCATGTTCTCCAGCTGACCTGCGATTGTTCATAGCATAGACTGTATGGAAGAAGTGGACGGAGTTCGCCATTTTGTACGTGGCCATCTTGGTTTTGGGCCTACGCCATTTAGTTTTTTTTTGCAACCAGAATTTAAACAAGACGGAGGAGCTCAGTGCAACTGAACCCTTGGGGAAAACATTTTTAGATGCCATTGCAGCGACCTGTCAATCAGAAGGTAGCCCCGCCCTAAAGCCTACCCTGCTTTATGGTCCGTTTGACTCTAAATGGACCATAATTTACAAAATGAACATCATGCTGTATTGAAGACCTGGAACTAGAGATTGAGGCATAAACTCATGTTTACAATGTTTACTGAGGGAATAAATCAAGAGAGAATTTTCTCACAGACTTCTATACAATCAGACTTATTTTTTTAACCAGAGGAGTCGCCCCCTGCTGGGCATTGGCTTGACCTTTGAAAACCAGAGGTTACTGGGATTTTTTGCTTCTTTTTTTCATGATATAGACCTGACTTTATTTATAACTTAACGCCTTGTGTTTTTATAAAGATTAATATTATGGTAATAAGGCAAATTTGTTTGTCAGGCGAAAACCTTTACTGCTAAAGAAGATATAGCACCAGTATCCAGGTCCATTATATCAAGTCAACTTTTCTTTAGTGCTTCAATATTGTGTACCTAATATAAATGGGGCTCTCACTTTGAAAGCAATATGCCAATACAAGGGGTGACGACATGGAGTCGATTTCTTCCGATGACTCAGTTGAGCTGTTAGGTTTTCTAAAAGTGTGTGACTGTACTTTTTTAGCAAACAATAATCAAACAGGAGGATATAGTGTATTTGTTGCGGACTATTTTCAGTGGAGGATAAATCCACATTAAGCGCCATTGTGAGTATTTGTGGTAGCAGGACGTTGTATGTGTGATTGAGTCAAAATACACTGTGTGTGTGTGTGTGTGTGTTTGGTGGGTTTCCAAGGGATTTGTTTCAAGTAAGACATACATTATCACCAGCGTTGGCTTATATATCAATAGTTCATGACTGATTTCCAATGAATACTTTGTACATAGACAAGTGGTTGATTGTTTTGGCATGGTGTAATACATTTCTTTCATTTCCCTTTCATTCACATATTATCCCATGTTCATAAAGCTACACTACAGTGTATTTTTAGAGCTTTTAGAGGAGTTAGACATTAGACTTCATTCAGCAGAGGATGCTACAGTCTCAAACACACTTTACCACACGTGTCTTGTGTTGCTGTAACACTCTGATTTCAATACCGGTCGGTCTGCTTTTACACTGAAAATCTGTGTATACATAAAACCAAAGTAAAACACTGACTTCAAAACTACTCAAAGAGTACACCTACACAAGAATCCGCTTATGTAACCACAACTCCTCACTTATGTCCTCAAGAGTGCCACATACTCTCTAATTATCATGCACGACTCTGTGTAAACACTGCTACATGTTGTTTTGAATCTTTTTTTCATCCTACACTTAAGCCTCGGTGTCCTGCTGGACTTCGAATGCAGCAGAGTAAAGAACAGCAGTGGAATATATGCAGACGCTGTACATTTGCAGTTCATCATCATCACCCCACTCCCCCGTCAGAGGAGGCGTCAGTGGGAACAAAACTGTCGACAAGCAGCGATGTGTTTACACACAGCTATAAAACCACTTCCACCCAAAGAATGAAACTTTTATTGACCAGCAGGTGTCGAGCGATTGATGCATCGCTCTGCTTCAAGGGTGGGTTGTTAATGACGGGTGTCCACGCCTCAGAGTGGATGTACGATCATAGGTGGAGGCAGTGGAGTGGCGGATAAAAGCCACTGTTCATAATTTGGGTTTGTTTTCATTGACGACGAGGATCAGCTTTATCTCGGCCAACGGATCCTTGGATTTACCTCCAGAGTCTTTGGGGACGGTGTGCAAGTTATCAAGGTTTGGGTTGAAATAGGTGCGTTTGTTACGTCAAATAATTAAGCGTGTTAAAATAATTATTTCACACAGGACACGTACTGCGGCCTGCTGGGTGAAAGTCCTGTGTTGTTTGTGAGAACTCTACATTTCCCCTTTTCCCCCAATTTGGATGTTCTATTCTTTTTCAAAACACCTGTGGCTTTCCATCATCGAGCTCATTATCTATCTATCTATCTATTGATAGATAGATACATAGATAAATAGATACATACATACACACACTAGTGCTGGGCAAAGTTGAAAAAATTTAATCGATTAATCGCATGATTTTTCTGTAATTAACAGCGATTAATTGCATTCTGTGCAAAATTCAATAGTGAATAAAAAACTAGTGTATTGCACGCTTTTATTTTTAAAGTAATGTTTTCAGAACAATATAACAGGCACTCTAGGAGCAACAGCAAGTTAACAAACAGCATATAAATCTGTTTTCTTTTTTTTCTGAACAGGTACCAGAAGAAAGATTTGTCTTTTATCAGGGAACAGCTTAATCGTCTGTTCAGTAGTGAGGGTCCCTCCCTGTTAGAGTGACAAGCGACTCCTTCTTTTGGGTTTCTAATTCAGCAGCAATTGCTGGACTGTGTTTGAAGGCCCACAACTGTTCTGCATTTGGCCAGGACATTGTGAGGACATTGTCAAACGCACTGTCTTCTGCAAAATGTCTGTATTCTTCATGACAGTCCAAGCATGTGAAGCAGCACCCAGTTCATCAATATAATGAACTGTAACTCTGAGATAACTGTGGTTACCCAGAGATGTCCAGTAGTTTCAGTGAGAGCAACAGTTGGTGCACGTCGTAATGCCGTCACTTGTGTAGTCCGCTTCGTTTCATACAACTTGTGTATTCTCCTGACGACGGTGTGTCTTGAGGCTCATACGCGCCGTCATTCGTTGCGATTCTAAGGACACCGGTTGGCTGCATCAACGCTGTGTAGCGCCTTTTAGGTACTTCGGTGAGGAGACAATTTCAGTTTGCAGTGGTTACAAATAGCTTTGCTTTTATTAACTACGCCGTCTGGTAGAATGTCCATTTAAAAGTGCAGTACCTGTGTGCTCTAGTGGTAAGCTCCTCCCAATGCTAAAAAACGCGTTAACGTGCCCAGCCCTAAAATATACATAGTCAATCATTGCTTAACCCTTCAGGGTCTTAGGCCTTTTTCTGGATTTTACATAATTTTTTTAATTCACCTTTTAAAGGCACTTTCATATGTGATATATACCCATGTGTTACATCAAAAATTGCAGAACAATCTCAGCTCTCTATATAATGAGGGACCATTGTCCCAAAGCACAAGTGAAAATATAGCTTTACTCATGTGGACGAAGTGTTGGTGCTTGAAATTGGTTTACAAAAGGTCTTAGGTACACAAAAGCAGTTTAATATATGAATACAATGGAGATAAATGTAAATAAATGTCTAATACCAAATTTTATATTATCGTTTTTTTGAGTAGAAGTGTTGTATGTCACAACTTTCACCAAAATGTGTGAGGGACTAAGATAAAATGGGACTTAGAAATTACTTCATACGGTACAGATCTTCAAGCTTCGTGGGGTGGTGCAAATGAAAAAATAATATTGCAACAGTTTTTGTTTTCAAACTAAATATTTACTATATATTTGAGTCAAAATATGTACTAAAAAGAAAAACAAACTATTTACTATGTTTACACAATGTGCATGTTTCAGTTTCAGTTTCGTTTTTCAAGAGCAGTTTTCAGAACAACATATGTACTCTGTATGTATGTAATACTGAACAGCTGATCTGCACTGAACTGACGTCTCTCACTGAAAAAGTGTCTTTTTGCAGTATAGGTGGGTTGGTAGGGCTGTCTTGTATCTAACCGAAAGCCAGTGTCTTTTTGCAGTGTAGGTGGGTAGGTCCTTAGGTATTTCCTGAGTGTTTATTGGTTAGTTTCACACAAAATGTCGACGGACTGTTTAGGCCAGCAGAGAAGGCTTAGCAGGCCCTGACGGCCCGCCACTGATATATATATACACTCAAGGCTCCCGGCAATACTGAAATGATTACTGCATTGTTGCAGAGGAAGCGGGAGAGAATGCAAGCTCAGTGGCTGTGCAATTCAGTATGACTCTTGTTATTCTTCAGCTCTCAAAGGAGCCTCGTAGCAATAGGTATAGATGGGAAAGTAATTAGCAGAGCATATGCACTTGGCCCTGCAAGAGGACGAGGTATTTGTGCCACCGCCTGCACTTGTGGCACAAGGCCACAATCGGAGCCTGATTGACAGCCCGCAGAGTCCTGAGAGAAGCAAACAAATGTAATGTTAGCAAGATCCTTATCTCAGGTAGTTTTTTTTTCCTCTTCAATATCTAATTGTGAATGGTGATTAATGGCGATGCTGAATACACTTTCCAATGTGATCAGAAGAGGAAAGAAATCGATGGAAGTTCTTGGTTGTTGCTAGCTGTTGTGACTGAGCTAATGGTTAGTTCGCTCGCTAGCGTTTTGAGGTTTGCATAGGGAACGCTATGTGTCCGAATCACGGAAGGAGTCGTGTACGAAGTCACAAAACTTTATTTTCAGGTAAATACAGACTAGAGTATTTCATTCTCACCCTTCGTTGGAATGGAACTTAGAATTTTCTTCACAGCCTAAAGCTACGACGGGGGAACTTTTATTTTTAAAAAAAATGATAAATTACATTTTTCTGTTGCTTTTGGTGGCCCCTTGTGGACACAAGCAGCATTGTTTCCCATGAGCATCGTCGCCTTGTGTCACGAAGCACTGCAGCTGCCAGACAAATTCATGCAAAGCATCTTTAATAACTGATGAAAACAGGAAAAGGACAGAAAACAAATGTATTATTATTTGCTAGGTTCCATTCGACAGATCCGTCTTGTTCTGTTTCATTTTCTTTATTCGAGCACCACTCTCTCAATGTCGCCATCATTCACCGCGCGGCCCCTTGCACTGTATATCGTCTGGGAGCGCTGGGTGCCTGGCTCAGTGTTATTGCATGCCACGGGGGCCTCTCGTCGCTGAGGGATGGGTAAACGCTGCTCATACATCTCAACTTCCATCTCGCATGGGGCACAGGGCGGCCGACCACCAGTGTCACTTTACGATAATGGCGAGTGCCAAAGAGAGAAGGCTCAGATGTGAGAACAGATCAAAGTGTGTGTGGAATTGAAGGGTATCAGGTTGGACTGATGGATGGATATCTAGCAGGGTCCATTATGTCTTTTTTTTTTCTTTATCCGAGAGCAGTTTCAAATCTTTCAGTTTTTCTTTCTCTGATACATTTCTCAATATGCCACTCAAACCGTCTCAAGGACAGCTAATTGCGCTGTCGCTTCTCGTCCCTGCTTATCAGCGTCCTTCTGATTTGTTTTTTTTTCGCACTCTCATTCCGTCTCCCTTTTTGTACCTGTCCTCTGTTTTTTGTGTGTACTTTCTTTTTTTGACGCCCTGCACTTAAACCCACAAACCACTCTACCTCGCCAACGTCTGATAATGAGGTCATTTATCACCTCTGTAGAGAAGGCCTCTACGTGTTTCCATCGTTCCTGGAAAAGACGGTGTTTTCTTTTTTAAACAAAATTGCTTCTGTCTTTTTTTCGAGTCCTGATAGCGTTAATCCCCCAGAACAGACATTTTAAAGCACGCTCCGTCCGTTTTGGCAGAGTGCAAAAGCCATTAATAAAGTTGAGTTTCCCCGTAATGGCATTATGAGTGAACGTCTGCCTGAGCCTCCTTCAGTCTCCCACTCTCTCGTGTTGTTTCCGTGGCGGGGGACCCCACCCCACCACACATGCAAAGACACACAAGCACATCCACTCTTCTCATACTCGTGTTGGGATCAAACAAAACAAAAATAAAAATAATAAAATAATAATAATTACATCAAAATGCATGTGTTTTGTTTCACTACTAAATTGTATCGCTGTAATTGTCCTTTACTCCCCTTCAAATGAAAATACCCTCACCTCAGCCAAGCAGCCCAGTGCCCAGTGCGTTCTGCATGGAAACCTTCCTTATCTGGCCGAGCTGAATTGACTCCCCGCTAAGCCTCGGAGCTTTTCGCTACGCCCGTCGAGCTTTTTAAAGCAGCACCGCACGTCTGCAGTTTGCAGTGATAACGGTAACACGTTTACAAATTCGTTGTCATTTATAAAAAAAAAAATCAAAACAGACATGGACGAGAGCACTCTTCTTTCTCATTTGGACTTGTGACTCTGCCGGCTAAAGAATGACTTCTGTCGCCAGCGAGAGACATATCTCTCAGAAATCCGCGAAGCGACCACGACCTCCGCATTGCGTGGTAGCGCTTCGCGATGCGGTTATTGAGGTGCCAAGTAGTAACAGGAAAATGCACGATGAATTGATAAATATCTGTTCACAAAGGTATCGAATGACGGAACGTTGACCGTTGAGCAAGACCCTGAATTCCCTCAACTGCTCCGCCGGTGCCGCGTTGGTGGCCACCCGAGCTCACTGCGGTCGAACTACGGAAACTTTGTGATGTATGTATATATAAACTTTAACTGTTGCAAAAAAGAGCGCGGCTCAAAGTGAAGTCTCCCTGAATAAAAAGTGTGGAAAATATAACCTGAAGAAAAATGGTAGTGGCTTTGGGCCCTCAGACCACTCGTAGAAATGTGTAATACAACGGAGTATTAATGCTTTGATCAGAATAGTACATTTCATAATTACCCTTCATTCAATTTTGAATGTCCCTTCGCCCTAAAAGAAATAAGTAGCACCTTACAGGATATGAATGCACTTAATCATGAGGCCACACGGAGGAAACTAATGCATTAGCAGTAATTCAGGGAGTGTGCCAGTTTAATGTTGTTTTTGCAAATCATTCTCTGTTCTGATAAAAAAAAAGAGGCAGATGAATGAAATGCATGAGGCGTTAAAATGATTTGATTAATGTGTGATGAAAACTGATCATTATTCAAATCTGAGTCTGTTACTTCCTACAGCACTCATCACTGCTGCAAGGCAAACTGCGGTTTAGGAATAGTTGCGCAACCCTATCTTCGACTGGTTGCCGTCTAACTAAAGCGCATTCTGAGTTACGGTTCGAGCTTGCGTCCCAGATCACTTCTGCACAAAAAACATATCAAACATTCCTTTCAAAACTATAATTATTCCATTTATCCGCGAGGAGATGATGCATTTGGCCGTGTGTGTGTCTGTCCACGACATTTGTTTGGTCCTGATTCATGAGTGTATCACGCTTTTTGAAAACATAATGTATCGACAACATACAGTGTCTCATTGACTGTTTTGTACCATGGGCCGTTGCTGACACACCTGGCAGAGATGGGCGCTCTACTGAGTGCACTCCTCTATTTTTATTTGTGGTTCTTACTTTTCTGACACGGACACAAACGCACACTGGCATAATGTCTTCCTGTAACATGATCCAAACACACACTCGCCGAATGACCGGAGGCCGACAAAGAGGGGCGAGACGCAAAGAGTTTCACAACTCACTTCCAGTTGGGCTGAGTGATGGCCAGCGGGAGGAAATCGATAGCGGGAGGGGAGGCAGTATCAAAGCTGTCCACGGACCGACATCACGTTAATGTCGACAGGTTTTAATCCATAAAGGCTGGAGTCTCCCCCCGAACAAAGAGAGGCAGGAGGCTCTATCTCTATCAGGGCTTTGAATTACGAAGGGGAAACATAACAAAGTTTCCTGTTGTCTAAAGATGGATATAGATCTGCAATACAAAAACAGAATGATCTATTTAGCCAACAGATTTCATCGGACTTCCATTCATGTCTGGTGAAGTTATGCTTTTTAGACTCATATTTTTGTTTGGGATGAATCAAAGAAATACACAATTGTAACAGCCATGAACATATACAAACAGCAACACCACATATATCAACTTTAACTTACTTTTATAGCTTGTGCAACTTTGTGCCACCCACGCTTTGTGATTGACAGCTGATCTCCGACAGCAACACACAGGAAGGAACCTTTGGCGGAGATTCTGTGTTTGATTGACAACAGTGATTTGTAAAATAGATTCTGAAAGAGTTCAGGGTTGTGAAAAGTGAAAGTAAGATTTCCTTCTCCGAGGCAGACTTCTCGACCCAAATACAGCGGAGGTGAGGGGAGTTTAATTTTTGGCACACACACACAGCAATGGGAAAGTACATTTTTAGATTACAGTTTGCGTTGAAGAAATAGTTCCTGAAACTTTTATAGATATTCGATGCTTTGACAAATCAGTTTGAGGAGAAAGACCGAGCTGCAACGTACATGCGCAGAATAGTAACCAAATGCTAAAATCAGCTGTCGAATGGTGAGTTTTAGAAGACTTTTTTGAACATCTGTATTATTTCTGAATCAGAGAAAAAAGACGCTCTACATAACTAAATAACTGATAACACAACAAAACATGGGTTCAGGCCAGGACAAGTCAACATTTATGATGAATAAAGGTCATTTGTACGCCGAAAAAATACCAGGCAATACTTGCATCTCCTTTCACATTAAGCCCCACCCTAAAGCATACTCTGCTTTATGGTCTATTTGACTCTAATATATTTATGGTCTATTTACTTGAATATAATTAAATTAACATCATGCTGTATTGAAGAAGACTTACAACTAGAGATTGAGACCATAAACTCATGTTTACTGACGGAATAAATCAAGAGAGAAGTAGAGTCATTTTCTGATAGACTTCTATACAGAGTTATTTTTGCAACCAGAGAAGTCCCCCCTGCTGATCTGCCGAAACATGTCCCGTTTTCAAATTGCAGCCACTTTTGACACGGCCCGTCGTTCCAAGTGTGAAGTATATCGGATGAACAGTTCTCAAGATTTACAAAGGGGACACACACACACAGATTCCTTTTTTTATAGCTGGATAGATTTCATCTTCATGGTAATCAAAGCAAAGCTATCTGCATGGAGACAGCTCGAGATAAGGGATTTATGTTTTGCCATTTTGGTGGACTGACCCTGAAACCTGACATCAAGCGCAATGCAGCGACACGGAAACATAATTAGTATTTCTTTGATAACGGAAAATGTAGATGTGAAGATGGGCACACCACATTCCCTGTTTCAACCGCCCTCCCCCCCCCAATCGCCCAGCACATCGGCCACATCGGTCACGTATGTGCATGTATTATGAACATTCAGCGGAGTCAGCGAAGAGGAAAGCGCATTGATCCGGTGAAGATCCAGCTTGACACTCGTAAACCCTCTCTCACCTCTTTGAGTCTGAGTCTCCTCTGAGCCAGCGTCCCCCATGTGTGTGTGTGTATGCATGTTCATCTTCTTGAGACATCCACTCAAGCCTATGTGTGTGTTCACAGACGGTAAGGCTCATGTAATATTCAACAGATTCCCCCCTCCCCTCCCCCCGAGCCCTTGGGTGCCATCGGCCTGCCCTGTGCTGGAATAGAGGTGTCTGCCCTCATCTCACCTGGTGACTGCCAAATGCCACATCTCTCTCTCTCTCTCTCTCTCCCCCCCCATCTCCTCTCCTGCCATTATAATTTCCTCTGTCCGGTCTCCCCGTCTCTGTGGCTCGTGTCCGCACCCTTCCCACGTCTCCCCCCCATCCCTGTCCGCCTCTTTGCTCCGGAATTAGCCCGTCTCTCTCAATTTCTTCACTTGATCCCGTGGGAAATGACAATGTTGTAGCCCGCTGCCATTATTTCACAGATCAAAGCGATGAAATTGGACCTGGCTCGGCTGGAATAAAAAAATAATAATAACCAGGGCTCCCTATTGCGTCGTTCACCTGTGCATTAGTCTCACTGCCAAAAGGGGGTGTTGGACTTTGTTGTGTGTGTGTGTGTGTGTGTGTGTGTGTGTGTGTGTGTGTGTGTGTGTGTGTGTGTGTGTGTGTGTGTGCGCGCGCTCCATGCCTGGTTGCATCCACAGATTGTTCAGTCTCAACACACCCTCTGCTGGCGGGGACTGAAATGGTGGAACCTCTTTGGCTTTCATTCAATTTTCGTCAACATCTGGTTGGGGTCTGCAAATGAAAGCTGATTCTGGGAAGACCCTTTTCAGATAATTTTAACGCTGCAGAGGACAATGGTATCCTGTCCCCCAAAAACGACCGTTTTATCAATTACACACCTCGTGTTACTTTGAAGGAGAATCTGAAAACTGAGAAATGTCTTGATGAACTGAAATACACATTTCCACCTTTGAAAAAACTAACATCCAAAGAAAAACTGCAGGTTATAAGCCATTGAAGTTTGGCAAAATACAAGTTAATTAAATCCTTGTATTTTTTCTTTTTTCCTTTCATATCAAACAACACACAAAAAAAATACCCACAAAAATAAAGAAAAGAGAAGGTTATATATAAAACAAATAATGATTTATATATTATATTATTTATTTTTTAATTTTTTTCTATCAATGTAATTGTTATTATCAGGAAAATAATCTTTGCTGCCATCTTGACTGTAACGGAGGCTCTACTGAGTGCATTTTTCTAGTTTGTCTTTATTTATACAAAAACAAGTTGTCCACAAACTGACTTACACAGAGAAAAAACAGCCAGCGTAGGAGTAGTGTTTTTCCGAGCGTAGGAGTAGTGTTTGGTCGCAAATAATGAAGCTGCCATGTATAGTCTGGTGCAGTGGTTTTCAACCTTTGAGCCGCGGCACATTTTCTACAATAAAAAAATCCTGCGTCACACCAACAACCCAAAAAGTTACAAAATGTCACATTGCAGCATAATACAGCATATGGTAGGTCATTATTGCGCTACCTACTGGCATGGAAGAGTATTCAGTATTTCAAGTAAACCAGATTGCTCCATCAGACAAAAAAAAAGTGTTATCACTTTGTTAGAAAAATGAAAATAAAGTTATTCAAAAAATAATATATTTCCTTACTACTAAATAGCTTATTGTGGAAAACAATAAGCTATTTTTTTCAAAACAGAATGAGTGCAGATGTGTGAGCATCAAGTTGTATCAGTATTAGTGGCTGCAGTGAGCTGCTTTCCTCTACACATCTTTTTAAAACAGGGTTGTAGATTTGATACGGCCTCTCAATTCATGCTCAATGTTGAGCTTAGATATGTTTTCTGATGAGAGACAACAACAGCAGAAAAGACGACCTCACGGAAATCTCATAAAGATCGGCTTGTGGCAAAATGCCAAGAATCGGCGAGTTGCGCATGCGAAAGCATAACCTATTAACGGCATACAGTGAACATTTAAAATCAGCATTTCCTCTTGCGCCCCACCTGTAATAAATACTGCAGTTTGATAAATACTGACTTAAAGGAAACATGGTGTACATTTATTTGAATGAAAACCACAAAGTGAGCAGGCTTTGTCTCTGCAGTGTATTTTTCGGGCTTTTGGAAGTATATTTCCAGAGCCTCTTAATATGTGAAGTCAGAAACGTCATTTATGGAGCTTCGTAGGCTGCCGTGTGCGACACAGAGAGCAGAGAAGGTAACGCGACCATGTAGAGACAGAAATGACAAGCTGTCGTGTAGATAAGATCAATACCATACGGACGTTTAGTTTGTTTAATAACAGAACAATGTGTAGACCTGTTCTATAGGAAATTACTCTGCCAGCCACTGTATTGCAGGCTCAGACGCTCAACAATGGAAAATTATTTGCGGCAACTAAATAATATATTTTGGGACCAATTAAGTGAAATTGGACATTTTCCCACGGCACACCTGACGATCGCTCACGGCACAGTGGTTGAAAATCACTGGTCTGATGAACCCCCTATTTGGGGGGGGGGGGGGTCCAACGGCCAATGTCCCAGTGTTCCCGAACAGAAATCCAGCCATGTTTGGACAAGTTTAAAACAGCCAGCTGCATGTTAAAGAGGTAAAGTCTTTGTATATGTACCAGGCGACAACCTCCGATTCTGAAGAGTGAAGTCAATGCAAGCCACCAGGGGGCGTCTCCTCTGTTTGTATAGAAGTCTATGAGAAAATGACTCTACTTCTGATTTATTCCCTCATTAAACATTGTAAACATGAGCTAATGTTCTCAATCTGTAGTTTCAAGTCTTCCTTAATACAGCATGATGCTCATTTCGTAAATTATGGTCCATTTAGAGTCAAACAGACCATAAAGCAGGGTATGCTTTAGAGGTGGGCTACCTTGTGAATAACAGGTTGCTACTCGGGCCGTATACGGCGTCTCTACGTCACTCCGCAGTCTGAATATGGTCACTTACGTTCACTGGTTGCAAAATGTCAAGATGGCGACGGCCATAACGCCGAACCCGAGACTTTGCAGTTTGCAAAAGCAACCAATGGGCGACGATGACTACATCCAGTCTATTGTTTGTACAAACGGGACCTGATCTGTGTTTTTTTTTTTTTTTCATCTGATCATGCAGATTCTTAAAAGTAAAGAGGCTGATGATGCCGCCATTATGGTCCAATCAACCGAGCCATCTGGATGCCCGTTAAACAGCAAATTAGGGCCTCCCACAGTGCAGCGGGCCGACATTGTCTCCTTGCCCCCGGTTAAACACAAATAGTTAAAGGCTCAGACTTGGTGCAACAGAAACAGATTATTCTTTTTTTTTTTTTACATGATGAAGGAAGAAAGGAGCAAATTATGTGTGATCTCGCAACAGCTGCGGTTGCCAGTGTAATATGGGAGCAGACAAGGATAGGAGGGACGTGTCAAATGCAATGGGAGTTTCAAGTCAAGTGGGTAATGTTCTCACCAGCAGTCTCCATGTTTGTGTGTGTGTGTGTGTGTGTGTGTGTGTGTGTGTGTTTGGAAGTGTCGGGTTTTGGCGGTGGATGATGTATGTGCACACGTCGCGTCGTTGAACATCTGGGCGTCTTTTTGAAGTACCCAGGTGGGTAGAGTAGCGACAGCTGCACCGCTTCCCTGCTCGCCTCTCGGAGAGACGAAGGGAGCTTGACAAGCAGAAAGTCCCCCTTGATCTACAGCGCCTCCCCCTCCACAGCTACATCCTCACCCACCTCCCTTTTGTGCGCCGGTTGCCACCAACGAACAACCAACTCTCGATGCGGATAGATCCGGGCAGGCGGACCGGCTCCACAGGTAGATAAATGCCAACAAGTTCCCAGAGGAGCTCTTCCCGTGAACAACGGTCGGGTAGAGGGAGCAGAAACAAGCAGCCGCTTTAGTGGCTGCTCGAACATGTCAATGATGTCACTTCCTGTATTCTGGTGCCTTTTTAACAGGTGGTTCGACACTTAAAGTGGAGAGGATCATCTGATCGAAGGGTCTGTAGCGGCCAATAAACTACACTCATCTTCTAATCCTCTCTCCTGCTATGAAGCAGCAGCAGGGACCTGAGGCCTGAGTGTGACAGTTTGGTGTTAGTTATCTTACCGACAAGCACTCCGCATTAATATTTAGGACAACATTTCATGAGAAAAGGCATCAATATAAGAAACATCCGCTACCGTTCATGAAAAGCAATAGTCTTGAATTCACAGATTTGAGGAGTGTGTGTTGTAACAGCTGCCACATGCCTCTGATATACACTTTTATGGCTCAAAAGAAGAAAACATTTGCAAACTTTTCAAAGAGCAAATTGCTTCGCATCCAACACATAGAAGGAAGAAATCTCACAAAGTATTGAAATGAATGTGGCACAATGAACCAAGTTATTAAGTTAAGTTAAGTTATTAATAAGTTAATTTGGAATGCAGCTTTCACACACCTGCCCGGGACCCCGTGATATTTTTCTTGTGAGCTTTGACCTTCTGCTTCGCTCATTTGATAAAGACCAACAACCAGTTTGTCTTTCTAACAATGTCGCTCAAAGGCTTCTTACCGGTAGATATTGTTCTCTTGGCTTTATCAACGATCGGATCCCTGAGCGCTTAAAGCAACAACCGGACTAAACGAACATTCCTAATATATCTATATATGTATAGTCCAAAGCTTGTGCCTGCTTATTATTTGTTCCACATGATAAATCTGAATCGTAGAGAGACGACTGCGATCTTTGAAGTAAACATTGTTGCGCCAAAATAGGTTTTCGAAGGGTTTTTCCTTGATCTTTGCTCTCAATTATAACGATAACCCCCCCCTTTCTCCGATGTGATGAAACTTCTGCCGGTGTTTATATTTATATTTTTAAAAAAGAAAAGAAAAAGGCTGCTGGAAAGTTCTGCCACTCTGTGTCTTCTGTTCATCGCAATTACATTTTTCTATGGGGGAGTGTTAAATGTAATATTCTCATTGGTTCGTACCGGGCCGAGCATTTTACTTTCTTTACATTCGGGCTTTTGAAACCAACTGCTACCGAACTGCTCGAACTTTGTTAGAAATTTTCGGCACACACCACCACACAGCATGTCTCATTCCGTCTCCTGCGCCGCATGCACCTCCCCGCTCCTAATCTAATTTACCAATCAGCCCGGTGTAATTATGCCCTAAGATCTGCTCCGCTGAGCAAAATGTCTTCTGCTCGAGTGGCGCCAATGGAGCCGCTGCCCCGTCGCTCCCCGGTTGGAGAGAGAGAGGGAGAGAGAGAGAGAGAGAGAGAGAGAGAGAGAGAGATGAAAGTATTTCACAGATTAATCAGGAAAGCCTTAGTTGTGTGCTTCTGGTAATTACGGGTAAAATGTATGATTATGCTGATACATCCTGGTTGTAGCTTGTGAGATGCCTTCCATGGGGATGGGAAACCGGAGGGTTTTATGAGTAAACAAGGTGGATTCATACAATCCGCGTCTCTTCGTATCTTTCCATAAAAAACAACAACATGTTCCCCATGATTGCAAGAATGAACTGTTGTGTGAATCAGCCTTTGTAGGTTGTACAGACAACAATATTGATGTCTATAATCTTCTGAATATAGAGAGGACAATACTGGAAGGTTTCGTGCTACTGAAGAGATTTCTGGCTCAGTCGGCCTTGGAAAGTATGTTTTGTAGAATGACACATTTTAAAGCAACTAATAGATATCACCACTTCATTACTTACATTGAGACAATTACTTTGTATCTGAAATATAGTGTTTAGATATGCAAATAAGGCATTATCTAATTCAGTGTTTTTTCATAAATGTGAGACACCCTTCCGCCCTAGTTTAGTTCAGTTTGAACAACTAACACCAGTCATCCAATGTGCTCCAGACTCTGTTGATTTTTGTAGCCTTACTGTGACTTTCTATCTCCCCCTGACCTGTTTTCAAGGATTTTTAAAACACACTGACTCAAATCTATTCGGAGGCAAATTAAATCATTGGTGCAGATCCCAGTCTAAAATATGTTTATTTTTATTTTGAATATGTTGACCCCCAGAAATGATCCGTTGGCGGTCCCGACCCCCAGGTTGAGAGCAACTGACATGTTTCACAATTGTTTTCCCTAAATTCACTAAATCTGCCGACACAGATAGACTAAGTAGAAAAATAAACACTTAAAAGTGCATTGTGGATGTCTAAAACATTGTTGTGTCAGTAGTGCCTCGCGTTAAACATCCCATTACCTTAGTCTTGGATCATGACCGTATGCTCAGCCTCAGACAAATCCACAAAGGCGTTGCCCTGAAGAGGGATAATCCTGTGCTGTATGGAGTCACAGGTCAACTGTTATCAGATGTCGAGGCGGGCAATCTTTGCCAAAGGTCATGATGCAAGAAAGATGAGATTACAGAACTGAGTTTATAGAATCTCACTGTGAATTTATACGGGATATATAGTGGAGATGTGCCTACCGTGATACCGTATCGGAGCGATACTGACTCAAATAGCTGCACAGGTATCGGTGCTATTATTTTATGTATACGTCTCTGGTACTGGCAGCAACCTGTCAATCACAGTAAAAACCGCCAGAAAGCATACCCTGTTTGATGGTTTATTTGACTCTAAATAGACCCTAATTTACTAAATGAACATCATGCTGTATTGGAGAAGACTTGAAACTAGAGATTGAGACTGCTCTGTTTTCAGTCTTTAGGTTAGTTCATCTACCTGAATTCAGGAGCGCATCGCATATCAGCCGTTAGTTTCCACCTGACAGACCAGGCCAGCATCCCCCCCTTTCGGTCTCTCATCTCCCACAGCTGGCCTTCCCTCTCGTGCAGATGTTTCATCCCCATTACTCCATCTGCCCTCCTCCTCCTCCTCTTCCACTCGACCTCCTCGTCCTCCACTAACTCATCTCTTGGTTTTTCCCTGAGCCCATGCTGAGGACTTGACTGACGTGTAACACAGCTGCATGAGGAGCTCTCCGCCACACAGCTCTCTAACATAGCAGCACGCAGACAAATCGAGCCAGGAAGAAGAAACAACATTACAGTTTTTACTCACATTTTGAGTAAAATCATACCAGTTCACATTTACCATTCTAATGCCTGTATTTACTAATAACTGTTACAATTAATATTTTAGTGCTCTTTTACTTAATGTAATAGCGGTACAGTGTTGGAATAACACCATGCCTACAAAGGGTCTTCATTCACTGGGAAAACATTGCATCGGAACAATCATACATTACATTACATACATATGAATCTCGTCAAACTCGTCTGCCTGTTGCTACAGAGTACCACAGATCCTTCCTCTGCATTGTCCCATCATCCCATGATGAAAACAAGCAGACTGATGTGACGGTATAAAGCAGGAAGACGGCGAGACTGGCAGCTGACATGACACGTCAAGTGCTAACAAGTGCTCACTTTTCTTAGAAGTGTCTAAAAACGACTCCTCCAGTTGCTAAAAGAAGTCTGATTGTATAGAAGGCTATGGGAAAATGACTCTACTTGGCTCTACAGTGACTTTACAGTTTTGCTGGAATAGCAATTTTAGCAAGGTGGAAAGGTGAAGTCAATGTGTAAGTGCCTTAAACCTGTATTTTTCCTAATGGCCAACAGGGGGCGTCTCCTCTGATTGCATAGAAGTCCATGAGCAAATGACTCTACTTCTCTCTTGATTTATTCCCTCAGTAAACATTGTAAACACGAGTGTATGGTCTCAATCTCTAGTTTCAAGACTTCTTCAATACAGCATGATGTTCATTTAGTAAATTATGGTCCATTCAGACTCAAATAGACCATAAAGCTGGGTTTGCTTTAGGGCGGGAGCAGCGGACCCCCTTCTAACCCACATCTATGAGGCTGATGAATGCTGATAACGTCAATTCAATCGGCTGATGTCATGGCATACAAAATCAGACAAAAACTCATCCGCATGTTTGCTCAGAATGTTAAACCGTCATTAATGAGGATATAGTTTTCAGTGTGTGATTAGACTCGGGTACACTTGTTTCTGCCGTGTTCCTCCCCTGTACATTGAAATTAGCGTGAAAACCGCTCACTTTGAATTACATTTGCAGCAACGTTTAATATTCAGCGCTGCTGCATGATTCTGATAACAACTAATTTGTGTCGCAATCCACTGACTAAGCTAATTTGGGATAACTAGGCAGTTGGATGCCGGGTCGGGTAATTGGCCTTGGCAAAAGGTTTCGGCTTGGATTTACATTCATTGGCTACAAGTTCACAGCGACAGTGTGTTGTCCCCTTGGCAAGATGGCGAGCACAAAATCTTTGTTTGTGTTGTTTTGTCATCGTCTGATCGCAATCACAGGCGCCGCTTCAAAGTCAGCCCCTCTTTCACGGATGCGTCAAACACTAAAATGTCCCTATGTACTGTATGTCTCTTTGTTTCCACATCGGCACTGTGTACAAAGTTCCTTTTTAATCACGTCTACAGTACATGCATCGAGTTTGTATTTTCATCAAACATTTTCAAACACTTTTTATTTTTTTTACTAATTGTACCAATCTATATATTTTTCCTTTCAGATTTTTCCCATCGACTTCTTGCAAAATAATGAAAATGAGAAGTAGAATGATATAGTAACTATCGACACAAAAACCGAGGCTTTATTAGACGTAGCATTAAAGCGGACTCCCTGAGGGTAGAACTTTAATCCACTCAAATCTAAGAAGGAACATAAAATATAAATGCTAGCACATTAGAGGTTGAACAATATAGTGGATTCAGTTGGGTTAATGATACAGGGCTCAGAGTTTGATATGCTTATGATATTTTTATTCAAATAAATAAGCCATGATAGTAGATCATCCCTTCGCTGGGCATCAAATGTGCAAAAAGATAAAGGAATAAAAGGTTTTTAGTTTCAGCCTTCATTACTTTTCTTACAAACTTCAGTGAATAGAGGACATGTTTCATCTCAAAGAGAAACTCTGTAACTTCAGAAATATATTTATTCTCGGCTGTGAGCTGCTCCAACAGTTTTTTGGCGCTTTGCATTGTGGGTGAATAAACTCTATTTTCGAGAGATTCGCCGTCGACAGAAAGATGGATGCACACACACACACACTACCGGACACATGATCTCCACCTCGCTATGCTATGTATGGCTTTGCAACTCATCTTGTCATTTTTGACACAGTGAGTGTTGCTGTTCCGTTACAACCCCCGGACACTCCGAGTCATGGTGGCGAGCAATGCCCGAGGATCCGCATGTCCACAAACGCGATGACCCTGCTTGGTTCATCCAGCCGAGATGCTCCGACGCCCGGCCCGGGAGCGCAGAGCTCTGTGCCAAAAAGACAACATGTTGGCATATTGCAGCGTGCCGCGGTCGCTTTGTCCGGGGCCATTACACTCTGTATCGTCCTCTGTGTCCCCACCTCATTACTCCTCATCTATTTTTAAAAGGGAATATGCCTTATTGCAATTAGCCTGCTTATAGACGGCAATTTGTCATGCTCATTAGAGTGGATAGCATCTCCCTGCAGGCCCCCCCCCTCCCGTCTTTCTACGCGTTTCCGACGAACTCTGGCACCCGAAGACGTTGAGGGCTTAGGCCAGGGGACATTTTAGGCATACATTTTGACTAGTGTCTAAGATATTGAAAGACACAAGGGCAGAAGTGAGCCAGACAGAAAGGGGGGGAAGGGATGTCATTTGTTCTGTTTTTTAATGATTTAAACGATGAGGGGAGAATCTGCGGCAATCCGCCGCTAATGACAGCAAGAGACGGCACTTCCTCACAGATGCAGGGAGCGGAATCAGTCTCCATCTCAGATGGGTCCTCGGAGGGCCGCTGTTTACCAAGTCAGCCATTTCTCCTCTGATTGTCCATGATCTGGTTTCAACCTGAAACGCATTGCAGTCTGGGGGCCCCCCGGAGGACCGCTCCCCATCGCCCCCTCCACCCCTATTTCTTTTCTCTTTCTCCTCTTATTCTCGCTCCCACTGCGAGCGGGGAAGTAATTCCAGCGTCGGCTTTGCCCACTCCACGTGAAAGGCATGGAAAAAGGCACCGCAGGGAACTTTTTTTGCCACTTTAAGTCTGCTCGGTGAACTTCACAGCCCTTTCCCACGCCAAACTGGCTGGAGGTGCACGCCAGTGGGGAGTGTTGAGCGGAGGAGTGGGCGCAGTCTCCTTGAGAAGAAATGCATGCGTACATTCCCATAACGTACTGTGTGTATGGAAATAGAAAGAAGGAAGAGCCAACGCGAACGATTCTTCCAAAAAGGGTCCTGTGTTGCTTTGTGCAGAACGACTCCTCTTGCTCGATGCGAACACTCCTAATTGATCATAAAATCGTAATTAGCCGGTCGTCCGTCCGTCTGGGCCTTCAAAAGACTGTGTCTCGATCGCTTATTCATTACGTTCTTAATTGCAATTTCACAGTGAGTGCTCATGACATTTAGGGACCTTGCAGCAGTGGACTAAGCTGATTGAGGAGGAAGAGGAGTTGCTAAGATTCCTTGGCGACCACCCACGCCCACACATTTATTGGTAGGCAATGCATTGCCAGCCGGATTATGTTTTTATCAACATAAAGAGGACTGTGTTGATCCAACCCATTCTCACCCCTAACTTGTCAAAAAGACAAGTTCACGTCCAGTGTGAAGCCAATGTTGACTTATGTTACAGTAGTTATCCTATGTAACGTACACACTTCAGTAACAAAAGTAATGCAACAAACCACTGCCGCCTTATTTTAAGTAACAGACGTACTTGTTGCAGTCCAAACCACGATCATTTCCTAAACCTAGCCAAGTAGTTTTGTTGTGCAAGTAAATACTAAAAACGTAAGTAAACCATGTTCCAAGTGTATTTTGCGACCATAAGTGTCAGGAAAGTGTGGAGTTAAATACAACCAAACTCTGAATAACACTTTTTAGATGACCAACATGGTAGTTATTAGGTAATGGTAGTTATTCCAGCAAAAGCTGTCAGCATGTTTACAACCTTTATGATCATCTGATGCTCACATTAGTTTTTTATCTCACAACATCACAATATTACCAGATCGTCTCAAGTACTTTGGTAATTATGGTGTTTTTTGTGAACCCAAGTTGTAATGAGTATAATAGTTTTTATTGAACCAAAAACATGATCCTCACCTTAATGCTGTGTTTGTGTAGCCACGGGAGGCAGGATTAACCCAAACCTGCTACCCACAAACTCCTCCCAGTGGATTCTTTGTGGTATAAGAACGTAACACTTTGAAAAAGGAGCCATCATCCAGTTATCCAGGCAGGAATTGTATTTGTCAAAGTAAATTAGAAGTACTATTATATAAACCTAAAGGTTGCCTCAAAAGCATACAAGCTACAAGCATATGGCACTTGAAACACTGCACATTGACCTGATGTGTTTTCCCACTGCACAAACTACCATAATCCAACCCTTTAAACTCAACCACTCTCACGGAGGCTCAGGTTCACAGCTTTCAATTAAGCGCGGCCGATAGAGTCACCCAAACAGGTGCTGAGCAAATCTACAGGGAATGCTGCACTTATCAAGAGAGGGGATACGTGTTGGTAAAATGTCGGTGTAAAGCAACGATTTGTAATATTTTTGGGGTCCTGGATGTGGCCAGCCTGTTGTCGCTGTATCTGATACATAATTACAGCTAAAGAATGAGCCAGCGGGGGATTACAGAAAGGATTTTGGAAGGTGATCTCTCATTCCTCTTCTTTCTCTACTGTTTGGCTCCAGAAAGTTTCAGCTGCTTATCTTATAGCCCGAGGAGACGAAGGCAGAAGAAAGAAAAAAAATAAAAACGCGGAGACTGAGAGGGAAGGAGACACAGACCGTGAACTATGCAGAAGTGTACACAAACACGGCCTCATCTAATTACACACACGAAACACAAGCCATCGCTCGCTCGCTCACACACAATCTCCTGCTTTCTCACTCTATCTCTCTGGTTGCTCCAGCTGCCTCTTACATAAGAGATGATGAACGTTAAGTCCAGCGAGGCCAGTTGATTTTTGCGGCCCAACAAAGGGTCAACGTGGCAACAGAGGGGCAATGGATATTAATGTTGTTTCCTTGAGTGGCTTTGAAAGTCCATAGACTCTAATGTGGACATTCGGTGGTTGTAGACAAAGTCCGGGGAAGCTGCGTTCAGCTCAGACATTTTCATAAATTGGGTTTGTGATGAAGTGCAGTGGGGGTGGAAAGAAAAGCAAACCTTCCGCACCTATAAAGGAAAGAAGAACACACACAACAGTTATCTAACTATGCAGTTTGTGTTCACATCAAATTCGGCAAGGTTTTGAGTTCGCTAAGATTGGATGGAATTCTCGTCTGCAGTGCTCCCATGTAAGGATGACGTTGTAATGCCTCCGTGCCGGCAACAGATGCAGCCGGAGGAATTATGTGTTCGGGTTGTCCGTGCATCCGTACGTCCTTCTGTTTCATTCACTAGAGGGCGATAGCTCAGGAAAGCCGAGAGCAAGCGTCTTCAAATTTGGAACAATTGTCCACTTGCGCTCAAGGTTGGACTGATTGAAAATTTGGTGATCAGAGGTCAAAGTTCAACATGTCTTAGCCGTTGCTGCTTTAATGTTGACCATACGTTTTTTTAAACATGCTCACTAGCAGGAGATCTCAAAAAGAGCACCAGACGCCACCTCGTCAAACCCGCAGGAAATCTCCTCTGTGCTACAGTATCTCGCATCCGCATGGGTGCAATGAACATCGTCCTACACGCAGTGAAATGTCTTTACAACGGCGACATGTTCAGACGAAGCCGAAGCCTCTTTTTTTTGCAATTCGTAATGGTACGCGTCGTCATGTTTCCCTGAGAATACCTCCCCCCAGGCACCGGTGTTAATCTGATCTGTTTCAAGAGCGTTACATATATTCCGAATGTCTCCCCACGAGTATTGGCACTGGAGCTGCTCCCTGTCGTTCCATTAGAGAAACCATCATGTCTGCCAGAGGGAAAAAAACAAAGAGAGAGGAAGGAGACAGCAGTAGAGACTCCATGTGATTTTACATGACAGCCATGTAGGTTTTGGAAACATCTGGGTTGATTTGTAGATGCGTAACCAACCTATAGCATAGACGAGCGTGTCTGTGCATCATCCAGCATCTTTGACAGCTTCACCTGTAGGAAAGCTAATGATGTACATGTATCACGTTCATTTCCTCTGGCCTCTGCAGAAAATGCCCCCGCTGTCACACGACGTGATTCCATAATGTGATTTTTAACCTCGAAATGAGAAACCGTGTTGGGCAAATACGGAGGATATTGTTTTTTCACAGTCAAAGTGAGACCATGTCAAGATGGCTTGTCTCGTGTCACTCTGTCCATGGTTACTGATGGGTGTGAACCACTCGCTTCATAAGAGATTTGCAATATTTAAATATATATTTGCGAGATCCAGGCGAGACTACTGCAGCACACAGCTATATCTGACACTCAAAGTGACAAAATATATGAATTTTTTTTATGATGACGACAAGAATAAAGTTGATTAATCCCCGCGAGGACACAGGGTCATTTGAAAAAACAGCAAATAATGGTTGGGCCTTAAATGTACATTTGCACAGCACTATTTCTCATGTCATGTTCACCACTCTGCTGTTTTCTTTGTCCCTTTGTTTAAAAGGTCGACTCCCTCTGCGTTCCTTTCAGGGGTTTTCAATTAGAAACTCAGCCGTTAGCAAAAAATTGTGACGCAGGTTGCCAAAGTAAGCTAATCAATTAGGTTATGAATAATGCGAATGCTACCGTTGGCTGTCCAAAGTTCTTAAATGACTCAATGTTTTTTTTGAACTGGGGTTGTATGTTTGATCCTGTGTTCTATGAAGTAAAATATCTGCTACTATCAATGGAGTTCCGTGGCTCTAAAGAGAGCGATATAAATGGCTTCGGCTGCGGGTCATAAAAGACTGTCTTGACGGCGGGATGAACCTCACCATCAAAAAAAACTTATATTGCTCCCTTTAATAAAACCACAACACTCCATTGACAAAAAACGTGATAGTACCATGCAGAACACAGGAGGTGCGGGTCGACCTCTGCCTTGATTGTTAAGTTCCATTCTACTATTGACTCTCGGATCCGAAGTAAAGTGGTGTCCACGGCATGTACTTTACTAAGCCACAGAACGAAAACAAAACCTAAAAGAAATAATAACAGTTAATGGACCCCGCCCCTTTAATTTGAGCACTGTTCTCGCACATTCATTGATTACATTTCTGCTTTGCCTTCTTGTCAATCGGTATTAAGCCGCTGTCACTGGAGGTTAACCCACAGATATTTTGCATTGAAAACTTTTCGGCAGGGGACTTGTAGTGTAGTGAGGGAAATAATGTATATCCAATATAATATCTAGAGGCAATCAGGAAGTCTGGCAATCCAAGGTTATCAGAAAAACCTTAACATTTGACATTATTCGTGCTCAAAGTAACCTGCTAATGACGACTAAAAAACTATTTGACTGACTTCTGATCTAAAAGTGAGAACGGCGAGAGAACTTTTACGCCCCAGACACTGTAAATGCTCAATCGAGTTAAGGGGACCAGCAGAGCCAGATGCCGATTCTCTGTTGGGTCATCACTAGGTGCAATCCCTTTACACACGGTCGATTCATCCATTGTTGAAGTTTAAAAAGTATTGGCTCAGACTTTATAATCAAACTACTTGTATATTTGCATGTTTTTCTAGCCTTTAATTCAGCATCAGTCAGAAAAACATATGGGTCCAGCCTGGAAACGGTGTCTGCCTCATTGTGACCAGCAGCTCCCGTCAGTTAGAGCGACTGAGGCAACTCAGCTGCTACTCCGTGCTGTAATTGCCCATTCAAATCGAGGGCATAGTCAACAAGGCCGTTGACTTTATCAAGGTTGTTGATCTAAGCAGGCAATTTTCTTCTTGGAACAAAGAGGAATGGAATGGTTGAGAGCACGTAAAAAAACAAAAAAAGCTCATCTGTGGATGCTGATGCAGCACGAAAGTGCCGTTTTCATTCATTTCAATCGTTCAATTCTTCGCGGATCATCTCCTTTATCTCCGAGACTCGTGTCCTGTTTGTCAATCAGATGTGATTAGAACGCGGTGAATCACACATCTGACATGCAGAGCTCCAGAGCGCCACGTGAGGCAGAAAACATCGCTGTGATTACGACGGTTCTGCATGAGGCAGACGAAGCGAGACGCCGCATTTCACAACCCCCTCCCCACCCACGCTAAAATTCATCTTCTGGAGGATTGTGAGACTGGTATACCGATGAGCCTTCGTTCACGCACATCCGCTCGTTGTTGCCCTCTTGGCCTCACTCTCACAGAAAAAAAACTGAAATTAAGATCGGATTTATAGAAACCGTCGGGATCTCGTTGTGCATTGATATCTACGGCACAATTTTTAGGTACTATGCAGTACTTTATAGTCCTTCTCGAAATATTCTAGTCATCGCTCTATTTGACAGCTGTAGTGACAAGTTGCGTTGCAGATTAAGATTTTACGCAAGAAAAAAAATAACTTGATAGGCTCTAAAGATGCATTGTTAAAGATTCTAACTGAACAAAATAATAGTTTTTAGATTATCTCTCGTCATGTTTAAATATATCTATTGCCAGGTTTCCAACAAAATGTAGGGCACAATTTTAAACAAATTGCAAGAAAATCTGTAAAATCAAATTTAAATTTAAATCTACTGCTGTTATGTGAATATTAGGAGTTCGGTGATAAACGGTTGACGGCGCTAAATCTCCAGCCTTTTGCCATTAAACCACGGCAGAAGAAGAAGGCACACTGTGATGATGTAATTTAAAGAGTCTCTGTATCACATGTATAACCTTTTCTTGCAGTAGAGTATTTTGACTACGTTGTATCTCTACTTTTTTATTTTCGTAAAAGATCTGGTCCCACCCAATAACACGGGTATTTGTAGTACAGCAGGCTTGCATTGTTAGAGACATGCATGTGCTTTCCATGTGGTCAGAGAATGTGGCTAGACATCGTGTGATAATGTCTTTTTTTCTCCCCTGGCCAGGCTTAGCATAATCCTCTTTTACCCAATTTAGCACACTTTCTGCAGCAGTAACTGTGGCTTACTGAAAATGCATGGCTAGCTCTGTCCTGAAAGGACCTCATAGTGAGCAAAGATAATAATTATTATATTGAATATGTCGTTTAATCCATTATGAGGATTTATACTCTTATTGTGTTGAAAACAAGTACAAGAAAAACACAAAAACAGGGCTGCCAGTGCAGTCGCTAACACAATACAAGTCCACTTGAATTTCCTGGATGCATGGCGTCTTCTTTATGGTGTTGCCAGTGGTGCCTGCAAGCATTGATTGGCTCGAGTTCAAGTTTCTAAATAGGCCCCCATTCATCTCAAGACATGCAAACAAACATGAACATCAGAGCCAGCTGCTGGCATAAGCAGTATAGGGAAATGTGGGGGGGAGAGAGACAAAGAGAGATAAAAATAATGCACTGACGCATAGATTGCTGAGAAAAATTCGGCCTCCATGTTCTCAGAAGATTATGTTTACCCGCATTTCCGTCTTGATATGCATGGCAGCTTGATAGGCTGCCATGCATTTTTTGCAAAGTGCAGATTTTTCCCTCCACAACTGTCTCTATGCAGGCCCGGGGTGGGTAATCGGGAGAGTTCCCGGTGGGCCGCTTCACTTCTGGGCCGGTCGAGAATTGTATTTGTTGACATTTGTCACATTAGTCCATCTTCTCTTAACAGACATGAAAATCCCTCACCTTTTGGCGAAATTCGCCGTTTTGAAACCAAAATATGTCATCCACGTGAATCACAAAGATCCGAAGAGTTTTTGTTTTTGGGAGGGGGGGTGGTCAACTGTCCACCGTTTCTGAGATTGGAGTGGGACACGGAAAAAAAACTGAGGTTGTGATCATCTTAGCAATAGAAGATCTTTGACGTGTCGAGTCTTGTCTAATCAGCGTTAAGATGTCTACAGTGGCTTCATTTCCCTCCCACCAGTTTAATAATAGCAAGCTAGTCAGCTAGCTAACACGTTAGCTAACGTTGTTGGAGAGACAGCAAGTGACTGTCATCATTACTGGCAGCGGAGAGTCCGTGGCAGCGTGTGACGTCAGCCAGGAGAGCGGCAAGTCAGCGGCACTGGCGGTTCTACCTACCGACACCTCACTACATATAAGGAGAGGACAATGGAGATTTTATCCAACTTTTATTTTTATAAAAAAAACGAAATGAGTTTCCTCCGTAGGGTGGCCGGGCTGCTGTTTATATTTAAGGGTTTAAGATCTACGTGTAGGAAAAAGTGTATCCTCTAGTTAATTATAATCTATATAGTTATGCGGTTATAATCACTGTCACACAGAGAGAGGTGTGCATGTTCAGGTTTACTGGTGGAAACATTATTCAGTGTTCTAGACTAACAGTGACGTCTCCTCAAAGTAAAGTGGTATAACAGTATGACATAATATGGTCAAATAAAAAGGCTGGTACATTATACATACTATGGCATATAAGTGTAATATTATGAAGTGAAATGTAGTAGTAGCAAAACAATATTCAGTATAGTACAGTAGTATTGCATATTGTAAGTATTAAGTCTACAAAATATATATACACACACACACTACTGTTCAACAGTTTGGGGTCACTTAGAAATGTCCTTATTTTTCAGATAAAAGTACTGTTTTTTTCAATGAAGATTACATTAAATTAATCAATACACTATACATTGTTAATGTGGTATATGACTATTCTAGCTGGAAACGTCTGGTTTTTAATGAAATATCTACATAGGTGTATAGAGGCCTATTTCCAGCAACTATCACCCAGTGTTCTAATGGGACATCGTGTTTGCTCATCGCATAGAAGACTAATGGAGGATTAGAAAACCCTTGTGCAATTATGTTAGCACAACTTAAAACAGTTATGCTGGTGAGAGAAGCTTTACAACTGGCCTTCCTATGCATAGCATCACATGTGTGGGTTCCATTATACTCTCAAAATGGCCAGAAAAAGAGAACTTTCATGTGAAACTCGCCAGTCTGTTCTTTTTCTTAGAGATGAAGGCTATTCCATGAGAGAAATTGCTGAACATTTGTCTGGGTGACCCCAAACTTTTGAACGGTAGTGTGTGTATATATATATATATATATATATATATATATATATATATATATATATATATATATATATATATATATATATACACACACACACTTGGGTATTGACAAAAGAAGAATTAAAACCCATAATGATCATAATTTGTCAGTTTCTCGACGAGTGACGCTGTTCGGCACTGACTCGCCCCGTCACAATTTTTGACTCATGGCTGAAGTTAAGTTTCTCCAGCTCTCCCCAGGTTGGCAAAAAAGCATCTCAAAATGCATCAGATTGATGCTTTAAAATATGGAATATTTACATTTTTCTTACGGCGGAGCATGCCCCCGGACCCTCCTAGAGGGGTAATATCCTTCTCACCTTTTTCACCCCTGACCCGTTTTCATGCCTGTCTTAAAGTGGGCTACACATGTTCCACATTCTGACACCGCAGCCTCTGCATGGGTTGTACCATGCAAGGAAGTTCACCCCTCCCAAATAGAGTTGGTTCGGTCCGTAGCCCGTCTTTTCCAAAAGTTTCTCAGATAGGCTATCGATAGCTGGGCCGGCCTGACCGCAACGATACGCGTCAGGGAGGATGGACGGGAGGAAGAGGGCAGGAGGGGCTAAAAAAGCCAGGTTGAAAAAAAGAAAGGCATTGGAGGAGGATGCTGCCAAATGTGCCAAGCTTACCGATTTATTTTCAAGAGGACAAACACAAGTGGCAACTGGTAAAGAGAGACAAAGGCCTAATGATTAGCAACGTAACCATTCGGCTAACGTTGTAGCCTTGATTAATATCGTTGTAGCGTTGTCAACCTATTCCCAAGCAAAATATTACATTTAATTAAAATATTAGCCTTTTTATATCACCCAAAATATGGCGATCCATAGACTTGAAAATATTATGCAAATATTGATATTGATATTGAAGTATGCAGTAATATGACTCTTAATTTTTCTTTGTTGCTTCGGAGTAGCAGATAAGACAGTCTCCTGCTGAAAATGATGAGCCCGACATTTGCAATTAGGAGGCCATGAATACAGGGACAGGTAGAGAGGATAACAGAGGAAACAATATGAATTAAAGTTATATATTGTAAGAAAGAGCAGTATATGCAAGTACTTGATGAACCAATATGCATTGTTTGCTCAGAAGTGGGTGTAGTAAAGGAGTAAATCACCACTATATAATACTCATGCAGAAAAATGATAATGACCATGACAATGACGGCCCCCATGAGGTCTCACTCCAACAAATCTGGCCTACTGCCTAATTCATGTTAATGTGCACAGAGAAGGAAATCCTCATATCTATAAGCAACGACACAGTTATAGATACAGTGGCTGAAACCAGTGCACTTCTTAGGCGGTTACAATGTAAGTGTATACTGTACTGTGAGTTGAACTGTAAACATCAGTTCAATATGCCTCTTTGTTGAAGAGTGGGATACGTTTCAAATGTTTTATTTATTTATTTCTGCTTTTGTTAATTTATCAACCTATCCTTGTGGCATATTTTTTGTTAACTTCTTATCTTAAGTGGATTATTATTGTTGTATTTAACCTTTAAATTATTTGTTGGACCATGGTATTAATACAAAAAAACTACAGGATAGTAAGAGCTGAACTGTTGCTTCATTTATCCAATTTCCACTACCATGGAAAAAGTGGGCCGGTCTTGAGCCTGAAATTCCCTGGCTGAAAAGTGACCCCACTCCGGCCCTGTCTCTATGTGACATAAAAAAAAGACTTAACTCAAGGCTTTTGACTGCATCTCATCGGGGATGATGGGATTTTGTCATTTTGTCCGTCCTCATATGCTGGCTGTCGCTACGCAAAGTAGTGCACTGTATTTGTATACAGTGCACGCAATCAATCCGTATGAAGTCCACGTAATCGTGAGCCAGGATAGGCGACATAGTATCAAGTCGAACCACGTTGACTTGTTTCTTACACATTTGTCTTCTAGTTATATATATATATATATATATGTGCTGATATGATATATATTTGGGAATATATCTGGGGAAGAAGAAAAAAAAAAGTGTCCCGGGAGTTCCTGTCTGACCCTTGCGTGTATTGAACACGGCGCGATGCCCACTACACGGCGCGTTCATACAGACTGTCATGTGTGGACAGCAGACGCTCACTCTGCTATACGGCCGATTTCTTTGCACTATTACGGGCATGGAGGTCACACGGTGTGGACCGACCCGCGGAGCTATTTTCACCGTACAAGCGCCAAGCCCCCCGCGCCTATTCTCGAAAAAAAAAGAAAGAAGTGAAAGTAGTTTTTTTCTTTCTTTTTTCAGCTGACGTTTCTGAGTCGGGGAGAGCTCACGCAGCGCCTCTCTGACCCGGGATTTCCCCGCATCAACAAGAACCACACTTCGTTATAACATGACAAAACAATCCATGATAAAAAAAAACAGCACACAACGCAACGCCACCGCAGATAAAACACAAAAAGCAACTCACCTGATGCTGTTTACTTGAAGACAAAGTCCATCCGCCTATCCTTATTAACAACAAGTTCAGCAACGGGTGGCCCTGGGCCGGTGAGGACAGCCGAGCCTCCCAACCGCGCCCCCGGAAACCTCCACGCATTCTAGGGCAGAACATATCCGCTCGACAGCAGCAGTCGACGCCCCAAATCCACCACGAAGTCCGCTTATCTTCCACCGAGCGCCAAAACACGCAAAAAAAATGTCACAACTTCTCTAGCTTCTGCCTGAATCATTCCAGCTCCCACTGAGCTCCGCCCTGTTGACACACTGGCCAATCACAGCACATGTTAATGGTCACGCTGGGCCACTGACCAATCACACATCCACGCCACCTCGCAGGCCCTGCACGTCAAAGAACCCGCCCAGCTTGTCAAACTAACGATCTGATTGGTTGAAGTCCATGACAATCAACCACAACGTCAAATCCCCGTGTACTTTAATCTGCAAAGGCCTGTTTAAACTGCCTTGCTGGCCTAGAGACACTGGAGAGAAAAAATCTGATTGGTTGAAAGCTTCTCCTTCAAACCAGCTGCAGTCTGATGGCTGAAGACTGCAGGCTGAGCAACAGAGCTGTACAATGAGAAAATAACCTGATAGGGAAAAATAATTATAATACATGTAGTGTATTTGTGAAAAACAATAAAATTATAAAATAGCTATAACTTTGTGATTCTGTTTAGGCCAGCAGAGAAGGCTTAGAAGGCCCTGACGGCCCACCACTGGAATTATATGAACTGTTGTATCACATCAGTATATGTTGTGTCAGTTGCCACGTGTTGTTGTCTTTATTACATTGTATAACATAATACACTGCCTCCCACCAGTCTTTAACGGACCTTGCGCAACCTTTCAACCACATCTCATGGCCTTCATCAGCAGATGTAATTTGCTCTCTTTTCACAAAGTGTCTCTGAAGTGTCAACGACAACTGAGCTAAATCGATGTAGGTGAAGGCACCAGTAAGTGGACCTAGTTCAAGATTTCATTGTTCTCTGTTAAATCACTATTTCCAAGGTTAGATAGAATAGTGGAAGCAGATTAGAACATTCACATTTGAATATTCTGGCAATATGTTCTATAATGAATAAAGTTAAGAAACAAAGAACAAGAAAGAGAGCTGGTGTGTCAATGCTGTTGCTCAGCGGCTGTACGTCGGTGCAAAACAAGGAAAAGGCTTTGTCACGAGGATCTACGTCGGCTATTCGCCCTGATTTACTCTCTCAGAGCCAGTGGCAGTCAACAATACAAACGAGTGGGAGCTGGCATTGAAATACGTCCCGTCTCTCTGTGAGCTTTCTATCTCACACGGCTCGGTTTCCCTTCCTCACCATGTGTCCCCCAAAGGCAGAATATTGGAGGAGTCTTTAATCATCTTTACTGCCCACTCTATAATCCCTGCTAAGAGACTAATCCATGATCTGACACAACGGAGACCAACCAACTCAGGGGAAAGGAGAAGTGAAACAAGATGGGAAGTCGGCCTCGGTTGTAAAAACAGATATATGTCCTCCGTAATAACTTTGGTGATTCTGAATTCTCGCGGGGGATCGAGCTACGTATTCCTTTTGTCAAAGAGGGAGGAAGCATTGGGATTTATACCACTGAAGATTTACAGGATTCTGGACCCCAGTACCAGAAAATACTGTTGCATCGCTCCTTTCCGTTTCACTATCTATTTGGGCTTCTACATATTTGCTTTACACTTCTCACTTTGACTATAAGCACCAAGCGGAGGACGTCTGCTGGATGCTTCATGCGGATGAGCTCGTCTCCACTCAATCTGACTGCCATGACGTCGCAGCGAGGCGAGACGAGTTATGCAGCGATAAAAGCCCAACCCTCACCAGCACCAATCCAAACAAGCCTTTCCGCCATTTACTGCAGCTGCGTCATCTACGCTTTTCTAAGATGTTTCTAGATGGTCCAACTTGTAGGGGTGCAGTGTGCCCATTCTCTCTTCATTGTGAACAACTGAACAGAAGACACTGGCTTTCAGGAGCAAAAAAACGCTGTGTGGACACAGGCCCTGAGAGAAATCTCTATGTATATCGCTTCCTGTATGAGGGCCCATAGTCTATAAAATGCGTAAACAATATGACAAGAGCCCTCGCGGCTTCCATAGAACATACACACTGCCACATTTGGCTCACAGTCCCAGAATGCCACAGCTCAACCCATGCATGTCGTCAGGGAGAGGGGGGGTTGCCCCGCAGAGCAGCGGAGCGCACATCTGCTGAGCGAGAGGGTCAGCGTATGGTTCTGCTGTACTTGTGTGAGTGTGAAGAGCTGACAGGGACAGCTGGCTGGTGGTTGACGCAGCGGCCAACTGGTGCAGGGATAAGTGCCTCGGCAGTAAAACGCCCCACTCCTCTCTTACACCGACAACACGTACATTAAAGCTGCAAGCTGCAGGCGCTCAGAGCCGCAGAGATCGAGGTGATAATGTGGCTGAGAAAGGGGTGTGAAAACACCTGTTCGTACACATGCTGTACGTCGAGCGCACACAGGTGTAAAAACACACACTCTACCCTGCACACACGGACGAGCATCGGCGATCCCGTTCAAACAGGAATGTCGCCCGGTGTGCAAACCGTGTGCATATTTTAGGATTTGATGGCACTTGTGAGTAGGTGTCAAAAGGCCCCCCCTGCTAATGGTACGTCAAAGTAAGAGGTGTGTGTGTGTGTGTGTGTGTGTGTGTGTGTGTGTGTGTGTGTGTGTGTGTGTGTGTGTGTGTTCATTGCCCTCCACTCTTTCTTTTTGCCTTATCTTTCTGTCCTCATTTTATTTGAGAAAAGCAAGGTGTGTATGCTGATGCATTAGAGGTGGATATTATCCTCCACTTTGCTGATTTGAATCGTTCATTTCCTTTCAGTTTTAAGATCATTGACGAGTCAATGGCTTTTCTCCAAGCTAGCATCACTTGTTTTTAATATTCAACAGCAATTGTTTTAAGGGCCGCCGCCAGGGATTTAGCATGTTGACATTTACCAGAGGGAAAGTTCTCATGAGATGCGATGTTGAAGGTGAGGACTTGAGTTCCCCCACCTGCTCCACTCCCTTTTTAATTCCAGCGGTTCAAACAGCTGGTGGGCAGCATCACCTGGGATTAGTCTCCTCTCACACCTTCCAAAGAGGGTGATCAGAGAGTCCACACGCTGGAGGTATGCTGGCTGTTTCATCCGTTTTGCTGCCAGTGCCACAACCTCACGGATTGTAACCACCCTCTTTAAAAGACAGCAATTCTTTGGCCCCGACCATAGCTTAGTCCATAGTTAGACCATAGTTCAACCATGGTGCTGAACTAACGGACAGATTTGTAACTGCAACTCTTTCTTTGGGTCCCACTCTGCCGATCAAAACCAACAGGCCCCCCGTCCCGCTCTCCAGTTTAAAATTAACAAATCACTTACTGAAACTGACATGTATGCTCCTTATGTGCATGTGTGCGTGCAAGTTGTTATTCACAGGAAGGTTTTCAAAGCTCGGTCCCTAAAGACAAGACATCGATGTTTTACTTTCCAACGAGTTGTTTAGTAATAAGGCCAGAAAAGAAAAAAAAGGCAGAGGTGTGTTAATACAGTGGGGGGACGGAGGGAGTTTTACCGTCATGGATTTGGGAGGATAGACGGATATATAGCTCAATACTCTCTAAAGCACACTTCTTTCTGCTTTGAATGAATATTGAAGTGCGAGCCTCGAAGCTAATCAGTTCTTCGCCGTCTCCGAGCTGCCGGTGGCGTCCCGCATAATGATGTCGCCACCGTCTAAGGAAGTTAGGCGCGTGCACAGCAGCCTGGTGTAGCGGGGATGAGGAATGTGCTGTCAGTTGCGTCCCAAGTTATCTTATCTGTTTCGGACGACCCAATTCTTTCTCGCTCCGGAATCATTTAAGCAGGGCGGGGCCACGCTGGCATCCAAGCTGACGGTCAATAGCAGGAGATACCGGGAACATCCATCAGACACGCCAAGTGTCAGTGCCGATTATCCCGACTCACATGCTGCTGCCCGGCCGTCCCCATCGACCGACGCAGGTCCCCCGCTGGTCCACTCGGCTCGATCGCCCGCGATTGGTTTTGGCGCCGCCTCTCAGGTAAGCTTGGGATGCCACTGGGTGTCGATTCAGCATTGGTGCGTCCGCTGAGAGTTATTGACCCCGGCCGCCTCAGTGTGTCCTGCATGACTGGCACGTTGATGTCTCAGTCACAGCGTTCAGGGTACAGGTTGACAGTTCTAGAATTATGATTATGACGTCCAGAATTCCTGCATAAACGCACATTGACGAGATCTGTAAATCCAAACTGCACCAAAAGAGAGTTGACTTCAGTCCAATATTCACCCTCCTCTGACAAGTAGCCGTCCCTTTAACTGCTATATGCGTCACTATGTTCACCGGCTAGATCTGGTGGTGTGCAGTGGATTAATTTGAGCTTTTTCTCTGAAAAACAGATGCCCGCATCAGATGCAAATGAGGTTAATGAGAGAGGTGAGGTGAGGCTGAACTGAAACCGCAAAGCTGCAGGCTGTAAAACCCAGACGATGAGCTGCAAGACACAAAATCACTCCATCATCCGAGAATAAACTCCAGCCCCGGGATAATCTGTGAGTTTGTCACTACAAGCCACCGCCATCAAATTGCCATTGTCATTTTAACCGTTGTTTATTTAAAAAACACTGATTATTGCAGCTTCAATGAGGCGCCTTGCCAAGATTCAAGATGTGCAGATCAACACAAGCATACGTCTGAGTTAAGTTTCAGGACATTTAAAGCGACCACAAGAGAACATCTTCCTCATTTTGTGGTGATTTTGCTCGGCCCCTGTGTGGAGTAGTGTCTCCAAACACCAGAGCCTCTTTAGAAAACCACTAATTTGACTGCAGCAGGGTCCGGCAGTCTGCCCCGCTCAGTCCTGGTTCTGGTTCTCCAGTCCCTCCCGATTCCATCCGGTGGGCCCCAGCAATACAGCCCGGGCCTCCAGCAGCGTGCTGGTGTTGAAGCTTTGCTGCACCATGTTCGCTAGCGAGCCACTGACTTTACATGTCTGCCGTTTAGTGATGGGAAAAGTGACAAACTTGGGTTTTTGAATGAGTAATTTATATAATGATAATAACCCTTAAACCTTAACCCATACCCCACTGGTGAGCAGGTGGGGTTTAAGGACCTGTGAGAACATGACATGTTCCTTGTTGGGATAAAAGCACAGCTTGAACTTGAGCTCTATGTACATCTGACATGCTTCCTGATAGCAGTGTACCTCTGATCTTTTGCTGAAGGGCACATACCAATTTGGAGAGTATGTTTTTGGTTTTATTGACAGCTTTTCGCTTTAGCACGTGTTAGTACAGCAGTCAGGGGTTTTGTTTTTTGGGGCTATATTAGTGCTGCAATCATAAGCCTCTGACCTATTTTAAATAGGTCTGCGCCAGTTTTTTTTAGATACACCTACACAGCTCTATAAATCTATTATTATATCCTGGTGCGACTGCGGGGGTTGTCATGTAATAACTAGAAATACAAGCCTGCTGTCTATGTGGAAATTCAAGAATTCATGTGGGTGATTATTCCTATCATTTAATTATTTTTTTCTTCTATTTTTTCTTTTTTTTTGCGCGGCCTTGATTCTGCTGCCATATTACTCACATTGTTATTGGCTGCAGCACAAAATCCCAGGTAGCTGGGGAGGCCAGTCAACGAGAGAACATGTTGAAAAAGAATTGATAATCAGGGACTGGCGAGGAGGTAGACTGAGGAGGTGCTACTTTAACACAGAGGAAGAGGAGGTCCGCATCGTCGGGGTTGTTTCGATCATTGACAAATCTAAATCTTTCGCATGTTCTTCATAGAACTATCACTTTTGATGAACCTGTCCAGGGTATGATTATATACTGTATCTATCTACTGCATGTGTGGGCAGCAGGACATAAAAATCACCAATGCACATATACATTGAACGTGACGGGATGATGACCCCAAGCCACGATAAAGTCAATTATGTGTGTGGGTGTTTCATAGTACTGCAGTCTGCTTTTTTTGGTAGAAAATACACAATTCAGTGGTTGCATTTTATTTGACTTTGAAATTTTGAAAATGATGTTGTATAAAACGATCCACTCTTCATTTTTCTGACAACAGGAAGACTTCCATTCTCAAGGAATCTGACTGGTCATCTCCGTCATGTTGATACTTGTTGATCCTGACCCAGACTTGACTTGGTGACTTGCTGGTCTTGACACAGGCTTCACTTGGTGACTTGTAGGTCTTTACTTGGATTTAACCTGGTACTTGTTGGTCTAGACTTAGACTTAACTTGGAATTATTTGGGTCTTGATGCAGGCTTGACTTGGTGACTTGTTAGCCTTGACTTGGACTTTACTTGAGTCTTTGCCCTGATCTTGATGCAAGTAAAACTTGGGACTTGTTGTTCTCGACTTGGGACTTAACTGTCTTGACTTAAAACTTGATTCAGGGCTAGATGGCCAATATTTGCAAAACATTGACAGTGATTGGATCGACTGATGAGGTTGACAGTGATGGTCCTGACCTTTGGCTTGCTCCTTCCCAGTCGCCTTTACAAGCCACCTGAAAAAGGCCACAAGCTGAGATTGGGTCGAGGTTCAACGTGCCGTCTGAGTCGCGGCAGAAACCTAAAGCGTGTGGTGTAGCGACCACCTCCGAAATGTTTTTGTGGTCTGATCATGGCCACGAAAAATATGCTTTACGTATTCATACAGTAAATCAGTATTCAAACAGGACGGCAGTCAGTGGTGTATAAAGTACCCAAAAGCCATACTTGAGTAAAAGTAAAGATACCTTACTGGAAAATTACTCCAGTAAAAGTAAAAGTCACCTATTAAAATACTACTTAAGTAAAAGTCTTAAAGTATTTGATATTTTCTGTACTTAAGTATCAAAAGTATTTTTCTGATATAAAATGTACTTAAGTATTGAAAGTAAAAGTACAAGTACATGCTTTTAATAAAAAAGCAAAGGGTCAGAATTTTGAGAATTATGAAGTTTAGTCTTTTAAGTGCTGTGGCCACCAGGACCAAGGACCAGGGGTTGTGTTGAAAATAACTGGGTTGGCTGTGATCCATCCATATATATTATGTTCAACATAATATATTGTACCTAGGTATACTTTTGCATCTACTATGAACGTATCATCATAATTCTCCAAAAAGCAATATGACACTATGAAGGAGTTTAAACAGTGTGGTTATAAGTATGCTCATTTCACCCTGTACCGGTCCGTGGGGCCCTTGGTACCGGTCCGCACAGAAAGAATGAATGAAAAATTAAATTTAAAAAATCAAGGCCGGAAAGATGTTTTATTGTGAAAAATGACCGATACATCCGTCTGAGGTAACCTCAGACGTAACCCCATGACACATGTCAAGATGTTACGTTACTCTAAAAATTAAACTTAAAAGTCTGTTTCAACTTTGTCTGTGTTCTGGATTAAAACCAAGGCAGAGTATCCTGATCGCCAAAAAAACACAAAAACCTGCTTCCATTTCAACATCCTGCCTTTGTGCAGCGGGTTATAAATTAAGCAGTAGACTGGACTAAAGGTTTAGTTAGGCAAGGCAAGGCAAGGCAAGTTTATTTGCATAGCACATTTCAACAACAAGGCGATTCAAAGTGCTTCACATAAAACCATTAAAAGCATCAAAACATAATGCAGATTTAAAAACAGTTAAGAAAAGTTAGGAGTAGACTGGACTAAAGGTTTAGTTAGGAGTAGACTGGACATAACGAACACACGTCAGGTGTCGTTGTCTCCCGTCTCTCTGAGGTCGGACCCGGTCCGTGACAATATTGTCTTCACGTAACCGGTCCGTGACGCATAAAGGTTTGTGACGCTGGACTAGAGGATGTAGAGATAAATGCATAATATTGTGATTCGCAAAACTTGCTTGCGTGTAGTCTGTGTTCCACCACAGTCCCGGATGTTTTTTTGTTTTTTTCTAAAGAGAGATTTGATTTTGTAGCGAGTAACGAAGGTTTCAGGGGAAATGAATCGGAGTAAAAATATCAGTTCTCTTTGCAAAATGTAGTGAAGTAAAAGTAAAAGTAAACTGAAATATAAATAGTAGAGTACAGATATCCAAAAAAACTACTTAAGTACAGTAACGAAGTATTTCTACTTTGTTACTATACACCACTGACGGCAGTACAGCATCTACAGAGTCAACTTTAAAGCGGTTGGGGGGGGGGGGGGACCTATCCCTTTGGCACTGTTACTTGTTTCTAGTGTTAATGAGTCGAGGACTCTGCCACTTCAGTGTCTTGACTTTGCTCGGCGACAGATGAAGGGAAAAAACATTAAAACGATAGGAGGTCTCTGCTTTCCCGCCTTCCTCGCTTTCTTCCTCCCTTTGTTTTCGCTGGTTCAGTTCTCAGGCTTTGATTCAGCTGCGCTTTGAGCTGTGCATCTAGAGCGTCGAGCAGCATCCCTGAACCGCATCTTTCATCTCTCCCCCACTTAGCGCACACACACACACACATTTCATAGGCTGCTTTTTCTCTTGTTTCTTCCCATGGCATTGTCAGCCAGCTCGTCTTTTCCCCGTTGTAGCCCTGAGATGTGAAACACCAGCCGTGAATCCGATACAAATTACGCTGGAATTGTCCACGGTCTCGGGTTCCACTGCGGAGCCAATGTCCGAGGGCTTTGCACAACTCGGATCACAAGGTTTCTCAGCGATTCGGCGCTTTTGAAACACACTCCAGCCACCGGGAAACCAACTCTGCAGCCGGTCTCGGTTCGCGCTCCCGGGGGAAAAAAAGCCATGGTGATAATGATGTGAAAAATTGGGGGTTTAAATTTAGAGTTACTGCTGCCTTGGCCGCATAAGGAGAGCCCGAGGCGCAGGCATAGGGCTTTCCCCTTATACAATGCCCAGTGGATCGCTTCTCACCACAAACAAAATAAATACATCAGAGCCAAGTACCCAGGAGCAAAGTGCTTGTGTGGACGACCTACCCTATTTTAAGACACATTATGAGGCCACGTTTTTTCTCCCCGTGTCTCTTTGATTCACTTTCCTTCCCCACCCTCGCTTTTTTCCCTCCACACCCATCCCTCCTTTTTTCACTTCAGTTCTCTATCTTCTCAGCCACTGGCGGCGCCGCTAAAATGATCATGATATTTCCTCATTGTACGTCATTCTGTGAACACTGGCCGGGCTCCTCTCCTGCGTCCCCGAGTTAAGTCCCAGAAAGCCTGGCAGCAATAATCTGTTTGGGTTTAATGTACCTCATCTGCAAATGTGTTTGTTAAATCGCTAAAGTGATTTTTAAATTAGAAGCCTCAATCGCAACAATAGCGACTTGTTTCCGCTCGGAGCAGCAGAACGCACGGCCGAGAAGAACACAAACGTGATGCTTTCCGCGTTTTCTTTTTCACGCGGCAGTCTGCCGGAGCAGCTGGAGCCGTGGTTATGAATCCAGATCTTCTCGGAGAGAGATAAGATACAGTACTTCATGCAGGCTGACGCGCTCATATGGCTCTGCTTTTTAAACCGCCGCACAATGATAAGTAGGCCGACAGTAGCTTGGCAGGGCCGCACTATGTCTGAATGCTAATGAGGATGCCAGCATGATCAAGAGAGCGGCTTCCAGAGCTCCAGCAGCGAGCTGCGAGTCGACGAGTGTCCTGACACTAATTTCATTTAATCCTGACCTCCTTTCCTCCTCTACCCAGAGGGCCGTGGGGTACGTTGGAGGGTTCAAGACCCCTGTGTGAATGCCACACACAGCCAAGTCATCACTCATTCCTTGTGGCCAAGTATCTATGCAGAGATTACATTTTTTTAATAAAATAGAGATCCGCAACATTTGGCGTGAATCAGTATATTGAGTAAATTTCCATTTGGAATAATCTGAAAGTGTAGGAATGTGATGAATTTCCTTGGGCAGGATCAGCATTAAAATCATTGTAAAAGGAAGATATGACTTTATCCAGTCCTGTCAAAATCCAACCTCCACTACTTCTGGTTACATGGAGATACATTTAGTCCGATGAAAACATGCCGATTCACCAGAAACTCTGGCAACAAGCCCACCGCAGACGGACACAGATCCAACATCGGCAGTCCTTGGGCTTTGGGTGGTGGTGCTTCGAGGAGAGGATTTGAAGTAGAGAGACTTGGCTGTGTGTTCCCTGCCTCCATCACGTTTGTGAGCCTCGCTGCCACTCTCCCTCGGTCTAGCCTCCACGACGTGGCTCAAGAGAAAACAGGTGGCATCGTGGGACAGGTTACAGAGTGCCACATCCTACCCAGGGCCTCTGCCGCGCTGTCACTTTCGCTGGCATGGCCTCGGTCTTAATCAGAGGCCCGGCCGTTGTCACCATACACCTGCACACTGTCACCCGGCCAGAAAGTTGAAGCTCTGAACAGAAGGCTAGGAATACCTCATCTTCCTCCTTCCACCTTCTTTTTTTTTTTTGCTAGTTGGATGAGAGAAACTGCCTCCAGAAGTCTGTGAGAAATCAACCAAAGTCGGGCAGTGACAGCCAGATGGTTTCAAACAGGCTGTTCTCACACAGCGTTCATGGCTATACCTACGGAAATGAATGCGCTGTAATTGGTGAATAGTCTATAATACTTTTAATTTATATAGCGCTTTTCCAAATAAAAAAAATAATAAAAAAGCCTATGAAATCAGTTCGTATGTAATCCATGTATTCACGAACCATAAAGTATGAAGACTGCAAAAACACAAACTGGGCAAGTGGGAGCAGAGGTGAACGGATTAAAGAGAAGAACGAGCCGGGAGACCGATGTTCGTGGTCAACGTTAATTTATTTGTCATGTAGCTGCCACTTCCGTAGTTATTTTTAATACAAACCACAATCTTTTCCTAAACATAGCTCAATAGTTTTAGGAAAAGATTGTAAAATATGATGTAGCTTTATAATAATCCTCACTTAGTATTTAACATTCTTTTCCTAAATCTAACTAAGTATTTTATTATCTTTTCCTAAACCTAACTGATTTGTTTCCTGTCAAGATGGAAGATTATTTGAAAAGACCATATGCACGTAAGCGGGAGTTGACACGGAAAATAACTTTTTCCAAAGATAACATACGAAACGTTGTGCGAGGATACGTAGTTTAAGACGCTGTTTGGGGTCCGATAGCCATATATTGACAATCCCTGAAGGTTGAATTGTGTTTTTTTATTGTTCCGTTCATTTTAAAGGAAGATACCGGTATCGGTATTTATTCACTTTGCATTGCTACAAGTAAGCAAATGAAAATGTCATTGTATTCCTTAAAGTGTTCTGCAGTGATGTTAAGAGCTGATTGCATTTAAAAGTCTCTTATTATTAGCCGACTCTGCAGGGTTTCCGAAGTATTCCCGGATCAAAGTTTTGAATCAATATCAGCTCTTAGGCCTTATATCAACTCTTCCAACGATTACTGTTCACACAGTTGCGGAGTCAGTTTGCTGGCAGGAGACTGCGTTTTATTATGTCAGGCTGTATAGTTCCATAAAATCTCATTCTGCGCACAACAACACGTCAATAGCATAAAATATGTATCATCATACCTGTCTTCCATCAAAGCTGCTGGCTGCCTTTGTCTGTCTTTGCCCTCAGGTAAGCGCTACAATGTCAGGGAAGTGGGAGTAAAGAAAAGGTCTATTATTTTCATTCACCCTCTCAATACTTGTATACTTTGTATGACCTTGCCAGAGCCAAGAGAAATTTCAAACTCGAGAACAAGCTGAACTCTGTTCGACCTTTCCTTGAATTCCAAAATAGAGCCCTCGTCCAGTGTTTAGATAATGAATGTCACAGATAGAAGAGCCATGACATTACGCCCAGCTTCTTCTTTTTTTCCTTCTTCCCTTTTCCGCCTTATCAGCTGTTATTTGATTTCCAGCAGCAGTTACAGACAGCTAATCTAAAAGCCGGTGCTGTGGCACGACTGACAAACAGAGTAGTAATCTCGTGAGGAAGGAAGGAACCGGCAGAGGGCAGCGGGCTGATGTGCGTAGAGCTTAATATTCTAATATAGTAAGTGTTTGCATACTACAAAGTTCAACAGCAATGTCTCCGTCTTGAAACAGTGTGCCCACTACTCTGGATAATCCACAGGACACACTGTCAATAGTATTCTTATATGGAAGCCAACAAGACATGTACTGTAAGTATTTTAATTTCAACAGCCACCGAATACTTCATATTTTAATTTAAATGCTACTGAATTCATAACATGGAAATATTTTAATTAGAAAAAATGGATTGATTCAATACGATTGTCAAATTGAGATTTAAAAATACATTAATTGAAAAAATGCCATAGTCCAACATCCGGGCTACATCAAGCCTGAATGAAAATTCTGGCCTATCAGAGGGTAGATGTGATCCAAGAAAGTGGCTCAAAAATGTAAACCCAAAAATGACCACAGGTCTCAGGTACGTTGTCCGGTTTATACAATTTATGAACAACCTCCCAAATTGGACGACTGGAGCCTGAGACCCGACAGCCATCCTGCCCTGTTGCTGTTTGATCAGTTGCAACTTCAATTTTGGGAACTGAATCTGATCAATCAAATTCACAGATGCTTTATTTGAAATTTGTCAATTATAATTTTTAGATTTGGAGGGACTTTTAGAAATTGACCAATCAAATGTAGGCAATCTGAATGTTTTTTTTTACTGAAACATACATTTTGGGTTTTGGAAAGTGGTTGGTGAACTTTGGACGGAGCCAAATGATTCACTCCCCTCTTTATGCTAATGCTGTGTTGACACTAAAAGAGTTGCGAATTATTCGCACGAGTAGATTCCATTAAAGTCAATGCACAGATGCGAATTGTTGCGAAAGAGCAAATTTTCCACCCAGCTGGTTCAGGCTGGTACCTAGAATGAGGCGAAAAAGCTTTGCGAAAAATCAGTGTTGACAAGCTCCGCCTGTCGTCACCGCCGTCTTGCTGTCGCTGAATCAAACTGCTGCTGGTCCGCCTGAAGTAGCGCTGGAAGCGGCTTCATTCAGACACTCGTCCTGGAGGAGTCGGAGCTGTGTGCGACTACGGATAATATTATGAACCCAGACATGGGGGCGTTTGATGTTACGACGTTTGTGGGACTTCCACAACAAGTATAAAGTAGAACTAGTGTTTATTTCAATGGTGAATGGAGGAAAATGTAACTGTTTTCACAGAGTTAAGGCAAGGAAAGTCGAGCGAGTAAACTCAGGCGAGTGTGAACGCAGCATAAGCTAGACTACACTCCTCCTTATTCCAACTCCATAGTAAACTCACAGACTTGAAATTGATTTTGATCTTTGCGTCCAAAAATGCCGACCTATGGCTTACTTATCGTGGTTAACTTTTCTGAGTCTCTAAATAATCTTTGGATTCTCTTTACTTCTGAACACGTTTTTTTTTTCTCTTTCCTGCAAATGAAAGCTAGACTCATCTTGAAAAAAAAAAGTCTCAGTATCGACTGGGAACTGAACCTGAGCTGTCAGAGTTTAAAGTAAACCTTCACACCCTCAGGGCTGCTGTGTCTCCGTGATGAGTGTAAGGGTTTTTGCATATTTTATAGGTGCATTTCATACACCATTTGTATTTTACCGTTCAGTCACCGTTCAAATTTCCCCCAAAATCGTGCCAGAATGCCGTTGTCGCATTCGGATCACGTCTTCAGTCCAAACGGCGCTCCTTGTCGACAAGAGCTCTGTCCAATCGATTTTGTCTGCAACCTCCTCTGTGATTGCTGTGTTCTCACGAGTCCAAACAAACCTGACAAGGGGAGGAACTGCTCCAGGGTTCAAAGTAAAGTGCAAAAAAATGGGTGTGGGATTGAGTAAAAGTTGAAACAGGCTAAGGCAAAGAAAAAAGAGGAGGAAGGAAAGCTGCAGAAAAAGAAACACTGCACCCACCTTTATTATTCTTTCAGACTGAATTGATGATCTCACGGCTGCCCCGGTTGGGCCATACCAGTTCAGGCTGGTACTTAGACTTCCTTTCTTTGCGGCCCCAGTGCTTTTTTTTATTTTGCTCGTTTTGGGTGACATGATGACTTATCTTTAAATGGCATCATCTTGATGGCCGGATCCAGGAAACGCTCCAACTGCTCTTTTTTGTGTACAAATCTGGCATATCAGACGTCTCGAGATAATGGATACAAAAGACAAACATACGCTTCCAGCCAGAGAGTAAAAAAAGAATCCGCTCGCAGCTTTGAAGGCTCAGAGAGGTACTCAGAATTAAAAATGTAACATAATCACTTTGCAAAACCGCACATTTTCCACTGATCGCTTTTCTTCTAATGTGATTAATATAATTATGGTCCCGTTTTCAAGGAATCTGTTAGGCTGTCACAATAAAGGAGCCCGAAGCCTCCGCGGGCAGCATTCGCAAGTCTCTTTTCTCTCCAGCCAACAATTTAAAGAATTACTGCGAGGAGGAATGTATTATCTGGATGTTGTCGGTTTAGTTTTTGCCACTGCCCATTGTACTAGGGAGGATTCCGACCATCGGATGTGATTACTTTAACGAGAACACAGAGGCTGTCAGGGGAACCATCCTCGGCTCTCCCACCCGGTGCTGCTCCGGATGTGCAGACTCTTGTTTCATGCGGAACTGAGGAATTTCTATCGCGAGAGAGCTGTGATCTTCAAAAATGCTTACTCGCCTTGTGGAGCCTCAACGTGGCGCGCAAGGCGACGATGTAAATGTGGAGTCATAGTTGCCGATCACATGCAGGTGTTTACTGTACAAGTTCCCGCAGAAGTGGGGAAAAACGGTACTGTTTTTGTTTTTGTGCATGACTTGCATCACTGTGCGTTTTCTGTCTCCAAGTTTGCTGTCTCCAAGTACATTTTTATAAATGAGGTCCCCCGGGGTAACGGAGCCTGATTGGATTTCAAATGTTTTACATGGTCTAATTAATTGGAACGTGCTCCACCCATTGAGTTTAACAGCCTATTTCGACAGTTCAAACCTTAGAGACTCAGATGAGAGAGGGAGGCCCCCATGGACACCTCGCCGGGCTCGTACGCCAGCAACATATGATGAGTCAGTGTTTTTAACGACACCCTCCGCTGCACATAAACCAATAACATGTGCAAAGTGTATGCTCTTCCAGAATGTTCCTTAAAAAGATCACAACAATGAACATCAACCACAGAACGCAAAGAGGGAAAAGCGTTGACTGTATTGTGTTGCAGAGATTCTACTCAAATGAGCATGCTGACCGGCTCGCCCCCAGACCCGTCCTGTCTCCTGATGCCACTTGTACCTGGAGAGGCTGTAGTGAGTCGCTGTAGGGTCCAGTCTGTCCTCAGTCCAACATGAGAGGACCAACACGTAGAGCTGCCCAGAGGGCTTGTCGATCACCTTGAAGGTAAAGGGTCCGCATACGTTTTGATCGGCATAAATCCATACTACTTCGCCGAAAATAGAGTGAGTGGCAGTTAGGGTTGACGGACCTTCAATTAGTAGTTAGCTCGAACCTCTGCCAGCGTAAAAAGCCGATGACCCCCAGCCCAACATTCATACATGGACGTAGTTGCCCCCATCGCTTTACAACCAGTCAGTCCTCATTCGTAGTACGGACAAAATATGATGTTTAGTTATGCTTTTTAAAATCCAAACGCTTGTCAGGCCCAATATCAGCATTCTTCTAGCAACTACTGATGCTGTCGTTTTTCCGCTCAGGACAGCACAATCTCTTCAAATCTTGTCGCAAATGCCTCGGATCAGGGTTGAATCTCTCTCATCATGTAGCATTACTGGAACTGCTGTACTGGGATGTGTCCACAACTTCACCCTGCATTCAATTTTCCACGGCTGGTCCTTTTCCCCTGATCTCCCTCTTTCTTTCCGTCCCTCCCGCCCTTTGTAGATACCGTCCGCTCGCTATCTCTATCCGTTCTATTCACCCTCCACACCGGCGCACCTTAATGAAAGAGTGCCAGACATCTTCTACTTTAATCAAACGGATTACACATTCTCCACGATTCGCTGCTTCCAGCTGCAGGCCTTTTAGAGGAGATGTTAAAACCCATCTGACGGCTGCTACAAGAACATGTGGACTTCACAGTTGCTGTCTAATTCTTTCACGTAGCTTATCACCCTTTCCACCGCTTAACCATTTCGACCCGCGTGATGGCAAGTACACTACTCCTGACGTATGAAAACATTTTTTTCTTTGTAGGATTTTCCTCCAGCTGAAACTCTTTTTCATGAGGTGATTCGGCTTTTATGTTTAAAATGTAAGCAGAGCAAGACTGCAACCTAATAGCCGAACATATACAGTAGCTAGTGAGGACTTCTTCTCGTCGGGGTAATTCACTCTATTGATCCGTGTGCTCAGATAATGACGATGTTCCTCGTGTTTTCTCATTACCAGTACGCCACTGATGTTTTTTTTATTACCGTACCTTGTCCGCTACCACCAAGTCTGGCCCAGACAGTCAACAATCTCCTTTATGACTTGTTTACGTTCTCCACGCTATTACCTCTAATGTGAAGGTGCGTTGCGATCATCACAATCCGTTCAGGGACGGCCGGCGCACAGTGCAATTGTCCTTTTCGGCTCCATCGCTCTTGGAAGCTTGTCGGAAACAAATGAAAAGGCGCTGCTTGAACAAAATGAGGGGAGTTTAGGAGTGGTGGTTACAGGGGACGCACAGCGGTGACATACATGGTGCGGAACATTGTAATTTACACTGAAAGCCCCTTTCCCACTGGCAAAAACACAAAACATTTAACACCCACTAACTTCTGGCTTTGTCTTTAGTGGGGAAAGTTTACAATCAGCTTTCATTCCATCAGTAGATCCCTGATCAAACAAAATCACACTCATCAAACCGTCTTTGTTAGTCTTTCCACCTGTTCCAGCAATCGCCGAACTCTGGTTCCAGAGTTTGAACGAGAGACTGAATGTGAAACAGAAGAAAAGTAAGTGTTGAATCCTGTGCATCTATTTATTGGTACTGTGTACATGTGTTGCGTCAGGCTCAGCGCCGATGCCGTTTGCTTGATTTCAGTGTCTGTCTAGATTGGCAGTTCGCTTTGTCTCTTTGACGTGTTTTTGATACACTTCTTGTAACAGGTCGAAGCTGCTGCCAATACATATGCGGGCGCCCGACTGGATACTACTCAGCATTAGTGTATTATTGTGTCAACAAAGTCAGAACATTTATTGTTAATACTTGTTTGTATTGGTGTCAGAGTTGGGATTTCCGGTCAAGGAAAAGGTTTCTAAGGTGATAAACTTGCAAAAATGTTGAGCATATCTATCGTCTCCACCCAGCTCTCGACCTGGCGACGGCTGAGTCGGCATTTAAAAGCTAACACTGTAAGAAGCTAAAGGTGCTAGCAGCTAACAGTGCTTACCTCAGGGGGAACCAGAGGGTGGGCGCTACTCTTCCACGTTGCCGTTTCGGACGGCGCTATCCGCTGTAACCGCCACGTGAGGTATGCATTACTGCACTATATCTTTACTTCTACGTTGATGCTCTGAATGTTAAATAGAGGTCCGTTACGGATAGGAAAACAAGGGTTTGACTTCTCCAATCCACCGAATGATCCCATTGACTCACTGAGAAACACATCATCGGTCAGTAGGTTTCACTGACTCATTAGTTTACCTTTTGTGCAATTTAGCACCATTAAAAGTGGATTAGTCAAATTAGTTGCGTCAGTTTTAGCGTCCTGGTATTGCTAATGCTGGCCCACAGTCACACGATCATGGTTTGCTGGGACAATAGGCACATTGTTACTGTTACGCCTGTGTTTGACCTGCTATGACTACTCAGAACAAGTGTGAAAGAAGGACTATGATAACACAAGTTGTAACAGGCAAACTAAAAGATAAAACAAGTGTCAATCAAGCCCTGTCTGTACACATCCACTCAAGAGAGGCTAATTAAGTGAGAACACCTGTGTGATGGGTTTTTAAGTAGACTACGTGGACAAGTAGGAAATAAAGTTGAGATTTCACCAGAAATAACTTCATCATTTTGGCTACAGGGGGGGCAGCAGGAAAAATAAAGATCTGTACACAGACTTGACATATTAAGCAAACTTCTTAGCAAACAGTTGCTTATTTGGCCATTTATCTTGTGGTTTTTTGGTCTCGTCCTACTCTTGAGGGAAATATCCGTTTTTTTAGCTGTTAAATTCTCCTCTATGTTCACCGGCTGTTTTTTTGTGTCTGTTTGCAGCTGAGCAGGCAGTGTATGGTGGCTTTTTTGAGCTTTTACACTGAAAGCAGCTGCCGGCCGCAGCCTTAAACTATGTTATGAGAGCCGTGAGAGTGAACCAAAACAATAAAGCCGTGGGGAGCCGCAGAGTTGGGTAGTAGTTGTTGTTAGGCACATCAATACGAGCTACAACTTTCACGTTCTAATTTTGTACATGTTATCAATTATAGCGGCTTAAAGGGACACTACTCACTACTCAGTGTCTAGGATTTAGGGGGATCTATTGGCAGAAATTGTATATAATATTCAAAACTAGGGATGCCCACCAAAATTAGAAATTAAAATAAACTACGGAGCGGCTCATTGATGTGTTTTTGAATAGTTTTGTACAACAATGAAGCTCAGTGACGCAGCTCGAAAGACCAAAATGCTTCTGGCTACATGCATATTCATGTGTATCATGAGTTTGTACAAGGCTGTCGACAAAAGATTGGAGAGCAGGGAGGTTTTTTTCCGATGAAGCCATTAGCGTAAACACTTCAACTGCATAATGAGTGTAATAGTTTTGATGTTGACGCATGAGACGAGTTGGACAGCTGTGTTTTTGTCGATTGCCGTGTTCATCGTCGCCTAATATACAAGCAATGCAAGGTAAGTCCTGCGCTTATCTGTGGCCGTGAATGTGGCACAAGTCGGTGATTTGTCAGAAGCACTGAGAATGAAAATATGAAGTCCACCACTGATAATTACTTATCCACTGCGCACAAGTGTCGAGACTGGGGAATAATGAGAAAGAGGAATTGGAATATAGAGCCTCTGTTTCGTCTGCAACCTTTCCACCGCATTGACTTTGTCCGGTAAGTGTTGTGGCGGAAACTTGACAAATGAAGTAAGCAGGTTTTTTTCAACTGTGCATTAATTTTATTATTCAAGTCTGGCTCCCACCAACTGGCTGAAAACGTGGTATTTTTCAACCCTACACTTAGAAGAGTCACAATTTCACTTGAAATATGAAGGATTTTAATAACTCTTTACACAAAGTGCTTTTGCGCTCCCAGCAGAGTTTTTTTTTTTTAGAGTTGGACCGATTGCATCACGTACAGCTTCTTTGTCGTTCCCCATCAGTATTAGCAACATAGTTTCTGCTGTGATGTCCTCTCATTGTTTTCGCCTGTCGCGAGCACTTCCCTTTGCCGGCCGTGGATTATATCGATCCCGGGAGATGGAAGCGCCACCAATTAGAAACAGAAGCCTCTCTTGGCTCTCTCGCTGTGAGACAAACACGATCGCTGCAGTCTCCTCCGTCGTTACGACCACACCTCGCTACCCCGCCAGCTGCGAGCCGTTTACCCTGACGTGAGCAATTGACCTGAACAACTGCACACTGTTTGCTGTGTAAAACAGTCACATGAAACAATAGTGTGGCACAAGCGTCCAAATAGTTTTTCCCACTTTAGGTCGTTGGTCTGTTTATTCATTACCAGGCCCCTTCAGGGCTATTTATTGTCCAAAACGACAGACAACATGTGCTCCCAACCTTGTGGCAAGGCAATGGTCGAAGGGCTTCGACATGGCGGCAACCTCAGCTTCTGCAGAGTGAAGCCAATGCAAAGTGCCTTTAAAATGTGCATTCTCTTGACTGACCAACAGGGGGCGACTCCTCCGGTTGCAAAAAGAAGTATGATTGTAGAGAAGTCTATGAGAAAATGGCTGTACTTCTCTCTTGATTTATTCCCTCAGTAGACATTGTAAACATGAGTTTATGGTTTCAAGTCTTCTTTAATACAGCATGATGTTCATTTAGTAAATGATGGTCCAATTTAGAATCAAATTGACCAGAAGGTGGAGTATGCTTTGTGGCGGGCTTTACTGTGATTGACAGGTCAAATTCGTAGCTTCAAAACAGCAGTCCACAAACCAACGGGCTTGACTACATCCACTAGTCTAGCTGGTAAAACAGCTAAAAGTGTTATCACATCATCACTCATGTTTTCTGCCTGATACTCTCCTTTTTAGCTCTGTTTTTAGTCTCCACCAGCTCCTAAGGGAATGAAGTCTGTCTCTTTCGCTGCTAAAAGCTCCACTGTGTCCACCACCAAGCCACATTACATATAGTTATTTCAGTAATTGACAGGTAAATTTATGGATGGGTGGAGCTTTAATGTAGCTTTGTTGACTGGAACAAATTACCTTTGATCTAGTTTTGGACGACACATCATCGACTGGTATAGCCACATGTTCACGGCCAATGGCGACGCGAATTTGCGGCGCCGCGTCCACCGCCGAAGTTTACTCGCGCGAGTAGAAAGAGGGTGTTCACACCAAACGCGAGTTCGCGACGCGACCAAAGGGGCGTGGCTTAGCTCTGTTGCTTGCCTCTGTGAGAGACAAGCGACGAAGCTTTCATTTCCGCTATCGACTATGGAATAAATAGCCACTAGTTCTGCTTTATACTTGTTGTGGAAGTCCCAAACATGTCGGAACATGAAACGCCCTCGTATTTGGGTTCATAACATCATCCGTAGCCGCACACAGCTCGGTGAATTTCACCGACTCCTCCAGGAACTGCGTCTCGCGTATCTCCGTAAAACGATACCAATTATGCCATCCACCATAGAAATAACCACCAGTTCTGCTTTATACTTTTTGTGTAAACTCCACATACGTCTGAACATCAAACTCCATGGTGTCTGGGTTCATAATATTATCCGTAGTCCCACAACAGCGTCTCAATGAAGCCGCTGTCAGCGCTGGTTCAGGCGGAGCAGCAGCAGTTTCATTCAGAAATGGGGAGACGGCGGTGGTGACGGGCGGAGCTTCTCAACGCTGATTCTCAACGCTGATTGGCTGCCGCAACTTTGCGTCACGCGATTTCTCCGCCAGAGTTGGGATAATTCAACTCACGCGAATTCGTGCCGCGTCCTTCGCTTTGTTCGCCCCAGGTCAAACGTTCTGTTCGCGCCGCCTCCAACGCGTCTATCTCGCCGCAAATTCGCGCCGCAGCGCGTCTGTGGATTGACTTAACATGTAAACTGGTCGCGCCGCAAATTCGCGTCGCGTCCGGTAACAGTGACGCACTGGTTTAAGGTTTGGGTATAAAATAAGATAATCCTTTATTAGTCCTGCAGTGGGGAAATTGCAGGATTACAGCAGCCTTGCACACAAGAGAGACACATAGTAAGAAAAAATCAAGTAATATAAATAACAGTAATAAAAAACAGTAAAGAAGAATACAGTAGCAATGTCAAATTAAATATACAAACGGAATAAAAAGTATATAAAAGTACTTAAATGTATTTATATTACACCAGATGAGTGCAATCAAAGTGTCCACAGTGAGTAAAGTGTCCAAGTGTCTGAGAGCTCAGCTTACTGTGCAGCCTGACAGCAGCGGGAAGAAAGGACTTGCGGTACCTCTCCCTCAGACACCGGGGGTGAATCAGCCGGTGACTGAAGGAGCTGTGCAGCGCTGCCAGAGTGTCCTGCATGGGGTGGGAGGTATGGTTCATCAGGGATGAGAGCTTAGCCTCCCACCACCTTTGATCTAGTTTTGGATCCCACCACTTAGTCTCCCACCACCTCCACAGTATCCAGAGGACACCCCAGCACGCTGCTGGCCTTCCTCGCCAGCTTGTTTAGTCTCCTTCTGTCAGCTGCCATGATGCTGATGCTCCAGAAAACCACTCCATAAAAGATGGCTGATGCCACCACAGAGTCAAAGAAGGTCTTCAGGAGTGCCTCCTGCATCCCAAAATACATCAGTCTCCTCAGCAGAAAGAGTCTACTCTGTCCCTTTTTATAAAGTGTGTGTGCATGGTCAGACCAGTCCAGTTTATTGTTCAAGTGAACATCCAGGTACTTATAAGACTTCACAATCTCAATGTCCAGTCCCTGTATGCTCACTGGTACCGGAGGATAGTTTGGGCTATGTAGGGTCATCCTATGTCTTCCCATCGCTGCACATTTTGCCTTATTATCTCACAGTGTGCTTTATTACCAGGCTGCTGGACTTTCACTTATTTCGGATATTTTAGGGGAGTCCACAGACCTCTCATCACTTCTTTTTCCTCATGAATAATAGCCCGCGGAGGTCTTGAGGGAGCTGAGAGTTTTTTTTCTTCTTTTCCTGGCCTTTTCAGGGGTCTCACCTCACTTTCGTCGCCTTTGCCAGGAAACCTGAAAGACCTCCCCTCGCTCGCTCCTCTACCTTCTCTCCTCCTGCTCCCCCGAACTTATCTCCTCTTTGCATCGCTCTCTCTTCTTCTCTCTTTCTCCTTTCAAATCACTGATTTCTTTTTCTTTTTTTTCCATCTCCTCGGAGCTTCTATAAAATAGTTACAATGTGTGGGCAGACTTCTTTCTCTGGGAATTGGGGAGGAGGGGGGAGGATCGTTTTGAAAGCGAGTGGTTAAAAAAAGGAAGGGACGGAGTGGGAGAGGAGGGAAAAAGCAAAGGGATCGGAAAAGAAGAGAAAGAGGCAGATAAGAGCGATGGAAGTTCACCCAAAAGTCGTGGCTTGAATATCAATGCTTCCCCTTTGAAACAACTCCCCGTTATAAATAAATAAGCAGAGCTACCGATAAAGATCGTTACTCAAGGCTCTCACGGCGCCGTGTTTTCCCCTAAAAACCTTGTGCTTTTTCCCGTCTTTACCTGTCCCTCCTTTCTCACCGGAGGCTCCACTCTCTTGTTCGTGTTGTTTGTTAAAGCCTTGTTGTGGTTAACAATATCGCCTCTCCCTCCTGCTCAGAATGCTGCCTAATTAAATAAAGCCCTCAGGACTGTTCCTGCATAAGCTCCGCTGATGATGATACAGGCATCAACGAGGAAAAGAAAAAGAACCCTGAGCTGTCAACAATGCGAGACAACAGCATCTCCTTATTATTGAAACCAGAGCTCATGCAGCTGAAAAAGACTTCAAGGTTTTCCCCCACTTTTTTTTTTTTAATCATTACTAAACAAATGATTCAATGCTCTGTCAAGTCAACCAGAGAACTGACGAGAGAGAATACACCAATAGCCTTCAGTAGTGCGTAGTTTTCTTGCTTTTTTTCCTTTTTTTTTCCTGGCCTTTTCAAACTAAAATGTTTTGGGATTAATAAAATTGGTTGAGTATTGAAGGGACAACGCTGCAGCCGTGTTTCTTCTCACAATTTACAGATAAGGATTGTTGGAAATTTTTATAACGATGGTCTGTGGGTCCCCCAAAAAAAAAAGTTTGCGAATCACCGTTTTAGATAACACAAAGAAAGAAACTTTCTTTAAAAAAAAATATTTCTCATCCTTTCTCCAGGTGGGCGGGACCATGTACAACACGGGCCGCCACGTCTCCCTGCGGTTGGACAAGGAGCATCTGGTGAACATCTCCGGAGGGCCGATGACGTACAGCCACCGTCTGGAGGAGATCCGGCTACACTTCGGCAGCGAGGATGGCCAGGGCTCCGAACACCTGCTGAACGGACAGGCCTTCTCCGGAGAGGTGCGTGCACTTTGTGGCGGCGACAGAATTCTCCACCTAGATAAATGCACACTTTGCGTACAGACAGTAATAAATCAGCACTTCACAAATTGCAGCAGCTAAAACATGTGACAGCAGGCTTATCAATTTATTTTGACTATATTCATTTTATTATGAATGTTCAGATGTATAACGTGTCGGCAAGTGGTATTTTTTGCCCCTGTACTCTTTGGTACACTTTATCCCCGTATAAAGTTGCTACTGTGTTGCCTGCTTCCACAAAACAACACATTCAAGTCGCGCACCTGGTCACCTGTTAGCTACGAGCCGTGTTAATTAATTCAGTGGAAGAACCGGGTCTTTGTGCCTAAAAGAGCAAGAACCCTCCCCCTAATCTGCAGTGTGATGCTTAAAATATTATTATTGTTATTATTATTATTATTATTATTATTATTATTACACATCAGTGCTTTTCAGCAGGAGCAAACTTGTCTTGGAGATGACAGTTAAGCATTTAGCTCCTTCACCCACACACACACACGTCGGCATTTTAAACATTTTGACGAGCGAAACAATTAGCTTCCCCCGGCTTTGATTGCTCAACTACAATCACGAGCCACTCGCTCACGCGGCTGCATTCCACCCGTCGCCATTCAATGAATGCCAATTTGTGTGGCAACAAAATAATTGCAGTCTTGACAGGCAAATTTATTATAATTAATGATAATAATTTTTCCCCCTCAGAGTCAGGGAGCTGATATTCAAATCATAATAAAAGCAAGTGTTTACTGTGTCCTTCGGGGTGGAGAGAGCTGTGACCCCCAAGCCTGTAAGCACACCATGTGCACATATACACATATGCACATATGCATGCACACACACACACACACACACACACACACACACACACACACACACACACACACACACACACACACACACAGAATAATTCTTACTGTTGCACAGGATTAATTCGATTGCCATCTTTGCAACCAATAAACATAAGTTACCATATTTGTAATGTGGAGGAGTGACGTAGAGACACTGTGAAAAAATGAACTGTTGTTTTTTCAAATGTTTACTGAGGGAATAAATCAAGAGAGAAGTAGACTCATTTTCTCATAGACTTTTATACAACCAGACTTTTTTTTTTTTGCAACTGGAGGAGTCGACCCCTGCTGTTCAGTAGAGAGAATGCACGTTCCACATTAGATTCACTCGGCAGAATCGAAGGTTGCCGCCTGGTAACAACATCAATTAATATTCACCCCCCTGTGTGAGATTATTTTGGGAAAAATCATTAAATTAAAGCTTTGGCAGGTAACAGAGAGAGAGTACACTCAACAAAAAGTGTTGCCAACGCTCGTAGCGCTAGCTAAAGTTACTAAATCTGAAGACGGTTACACTAACAACCCATCCCTTCAGGCCTCCCTCCAAAGCCACTCCCCTCAAAATTATCTTTATGAACGTAAACAACGAACATGGCTATTGTTAGCACTCACAGCTGTCATGCTAGCAGCCTGTGGAAGACTTCGGTGGTCCGTAGTGAGTGCACTGCTCGTGGCAGGTTGAAAGGCAGGTAGATGGACAGTAAGATAGCTCGTCCATTCAGACGACCTTACTACAGTCCTGCGACACCAACAGATATTGTTTCTTTCTTTGTTAGAACATTTGGTTTATGAATTGTCTCTGAATGATTTAATTTTAATGTTGGCACTCACAGACTTCCATAGTATCTTGAAAATGTAATTGAAATCGGATGATGAAGACTGTCTGAATGTCTTTGCATGCTGTATTTTTATTTAATTAGTTTTACGTTTAACAGGCTACAGCCTCATCTCGTCCAAACAAACCCACAGACGTGATTGACGTGGTCCAACCTCTCAACGTGAGGAGTTGAGGAGTTTTTCAGTAGATCCGCTCAGATATACAGATAGTTGTAGCTATGCCAGCGTTACCAGGAGAAGGTCAGGGAACAGATCACATTCCCCTTTGCCATGTTCTCCTCAGTCAAACAACAGATTCTGAGTTAAACGGCAACTAGAAAAACGTCCACCTCCCCGAATAGCCCAACCCAGTCTTTTTTCTTCTTCTTCTTCTGAGCATAAGCAGCGCCCTCAAGTCCAATAAGATAATTGTAATTGTAATAATTGTAAATGCAGAAAGAAAAAAGTGTCTCTCTCTTTCCCAATGGCTCCCTCTCGCCGCCCATCTGCAGACAAGTGGTGGCTGTGCATGTCCTTGAAACGTGAACAAAGAGAGAAAACATTACAACTTTTTTTAAAGCAAGGCATCCTTCTGAAATGGCAGCCCGTGGGAGGACTGTGTGTGTGTGTGTGTTGCTCTCCAAAGCTTTCGTCTTTAAATCACCCCCTTATGTCATCTTACTCATTTTTGTGTGTTTGACTGTTCAATTTCGTTTAATTCTCATGGTCTATGGTAGTAAAATATCAAAAGAAAAAATATCAAAATGCATATATTAAAAACCATCACCCACATACATATCACATCAAATAAGCCTCTGATAAAAATTAAAGTCGCCAGCATCGAAATATTCAAATATAGCTCTATATATATATATATATATATATATATATATATATATATATATAGACTTTATTAGGATTAGCCAGTGCATTTATGTTACTCACTGCCTTATCCAATCTACACATGCATTTGTATTCATATAATGTATTATCAGTTCCTGACATGTGGGCACAAGTATGCTAATGAACATAATCACATTCTCACGGCAACATGAGGTCGGCGCGTGCCCTGAAGTGGTAGATCCTCACATAAAGTGTCAGATAAGCAATAATATGATCAGTAATCCCGAGAAAGTAGTTGTCCGCATGTTGCGTATAAAACAGCATGTGAAAAATGTCAACCATGCCGTTTTCATCCTTTTATATAAGGTGCTTGAGGGAAGGGTTTGCACTGAGGGTTCAGTGTCTTGCTCAGGGACACTTCGACATGCGAACTATGGGGAGACTGGGGATCGAACCGGCTACCTTGTGGACAACCTCTCAACCCCACGAGCTACAGCCGCCCTTGATGATGATGATGAGGATGGCCTTGTGGTAATTTAGCAGTAATTTAGCACTGAAAAAAAAAAATATATATATATATATATATATATATATATATATATATATATATATATATATATATATATATATATTGAGCTTTACTGCTCAATTTGTGTTTGTGTAAGAAAAAGACCAAAAAAAGGATAGATGCTTGCTATAATTGGTTGTTCCTCACCACTTGACATGCGGTGCACGCTTTTTTATCCCAATGCTCAGCCGGTCAGAGTGTTTGTAATAGTGTAAAGATGGTTGTGTCAAGCAAACACAGGACTTACACACAGGAGACCACTGTTCGTGTCTGTGTGAAACCAAAGTCGACGTTGACTTTTTTAACCTCAGTTTTGTTAAGTAGCTCACGTTCTTAACTACGGTTACGTAACCAGTGCACTTATTTTACGTAACAAACATACTTATTTTAACCCAAACCACCGTCTTTTCCTAAACTAACCAAGTACTTCTGTTAGATGCTGCTAGGTTACCAGAATTAAACATGTGTTGTGCAACAGATTTTTGTGTTGCTTTTTGGAAAAATGCCTCTTCCACTTGAAAAAGCCTGGATACAGAGTTTTCCACTCGCATCTGAACTCGGCGTTCATCTGTGGATTGTAGAACTTGACCATGCGTTTACGCGTATAAAGGATAGAACTGTAGCCTATCTGGATATTTCACGTGGATCAGGGAAGCTGCATGTTAAAAGGGGAAATTAAGAAATTATGTAAAATCGTGAAAATGACCTCAGAGGGTTGATGTAGGTATGAATGCGGGTAGAAGGTGTAGCGGCTGGGTTGCTACCAGGTGGGCCTGACTATGGGCCTCATTTCAATTGTGCAAACACACGTCAGCCGGACCACATGGCTTGGCTCGCTTTGAGTTTGGCTCTCAGCAAGGTGTGGACAGCATTTGGGCACAATACGATAAATGATCAAACGTAGGTCTCCTTCATCTTTCCGCCACACGGGCGATCCTCTCCCGAGGAGAGCAAAGGGAAGTGAGGAGGGAAGCCGGGGATGAGGCCAAGCTGAGACCACCCTTGTCTAAGTCCTGTTCAGTTACTGCTGATGAAAACCCAACTTTTCCTGATTTTGCTGCCTCAAAAGATTTTAAACAACAAAATAAAGGGGGACTTTTATTGCAAAGAATTTGTATCTCCACTGTATATCTATTTTGGCTCACTGTCCAATCAGGCCACGTCGCATTGAAGGGCATTGACCGAGCTGCTGATGTGATGTGTGCTTGCTGCTACATTACAAACCATGACAATACCTAGTACAGGGGTCGGCAACCCGCGGCTCCGGAGCCGCATGCGGCTCTTTAGCCCGTCTGTTGCGACTCTTTGACGAAAAAAAGACGTTTTTATTTTATTCTTCTTTTTTTTGCTCAGTGGAAAAACGTTCAAAGGGAATTCCTCTTATCTTGGAGTTTTAGGTAATATTGGGTCACTAAAAATCAAAATAAATGTTTAAATATTTCTTTAACTAAAATGTGCGTCACATCCTGTCACGTACCTGTCAAGCCTCTTTCCCTGCAGGTGGCTACTCATGATTCAGAGCCCCGCCCTCACTAAACTATCAACGGATAAATAAATAAAAAAGAAAAGTCACGGAAGAAAGTGAAGCGTTTAATTCTGCGTAGACATATTAATTTGCTTTCACTGCCAACGATGCTGCTGACCTGTCTGCTTGATATGTGGTGAGAAATTAGCAAAAAAATAAAAATGTAATGTTGAAAGACTTCCAGAACAAGCATCTGCTGAAAGGTGTCAAGCTGCAGAAGAGCGATTCCTCAACTGCTGCAGTAAACTGAGCAAAGTAAATAGACTTTCAAGAAGCTGATCAAGTCTCCAGACTCAACTACTGATGCTGGTTATGTGGCAGCTCATGAGACACTGAGGCGTCCGCTAGTAAAGACGGATTCGTCCTCCTCCGTTTGCGGAGCTCACGTAGCAAAAGATATGCGTTTAAAATGTAAAACTCACATGAAGACAGGGATCGAACCTGCTACCTTGTGATTACAGGGGAAATACTCTACCACATGAGCCACATTTATAGACAGTGTTCAAGGTTTGCATAGTTGTACTTTTAATTGATCTCAATGTAGCCCACACATGACTTTTTTTTGTCTCCTCTTCATAAGAATTTGATAGTTATAAACAGGTAAAATAGCAATACAATGTCTTTATTCTTGTTCTATAATTTCATAAATACAACAAACTATAGTTTTTGTATATATATTATGACTATATATACAACTTCAGAAGCTGTGATATCAAATAGCTTGTGCGGCTCCAGACACATTATTTCTGTTATTTCTTCACCAAATTGTTTTTGTACACACTGAGCCCTCCTGTACAAGCCATTTTGCTTGTCAAAAAACTAAGCTTAATTGGGAGGCAGTGGAGACTTAAGCAAGTAAGTAAGCTTCGATGGCAAGCACATGGAGCTTCGGAACAGCTGATTGACATCACTGATTGGAACAACTGATCGCTGAATTGGACAGCTGATCGGTTACGCCTGGGGTCAACAGCTGATCGACGTCACATGCTCAGGGCCAGGGTCGGCTTTGCTGGAGGCAACCGCAGGGCGATTGGACATCGCGAGCGGCAGGAGCGGCGCTGAAGCTACGTTGAGTGCGGCAGCGGCGGCGTTGGAGCGGCATCGAAGCTACGCTGAAGCTACGGTGGTGCAGCAGCGGCATCGGAGCGGAGCCAAGCGGTGGCTTCAGAGCTGGCGCTGAAGTTACGGCTTGGAAAGGAGGCGCGGCGGTACGTCGGGAGCGGCGCTTCATTGGGTGCGGCAGAGGTGCGCCGGAGCTGTGTTGGAGCTGCGCCGGCGGTACAGTGCGAAGCGGCAGAGGTGAGCAGGTGGTGACTGTATGAGCCGGAGCGAACACTCAGAACTGACTTGTGCAACACGAACAATGGAAGGAGACGTAGCAGAGACTGAGCCTCAGATTGATGCAAGTCAAATGGACCTTTCTGTGAAAAAACGACTGTTAGATTAACAGAAAAAGCACTCTTGGAAAAGATTATAAATCTGCAAAAAGAAAGAAAGACAATGTTTCAAAGAGCATATGGGCGTAGAGAAATACTTTTGGGTTTGATGGTTGATAAAAGCTATGTCAAAGAGGTAAAATGTACATTTGACCAATTCAATGCTTTCTGTGGAGAAGCAAGGGTGAAACATGAAACTTTGCTGCAGTTAGTCCCTAAAGAGGAGGTGACAAAGCAGCAAACATGGTATAACCTAAAAATGCTCAGTATCAAGCTCTTCAGTGGAGATGTAACAAAATGGTTGCTAGACAACGAAAGTTGCCCCAACTCCGAAAGTGGAGAGGTCCACAATGATGGGACTAATGTGGAGCCTCACGACAGTGTTTCAAATGTGCAATCCAATGCGTCAAGCAAACGCTCAGGTCGATCAAGGAACATGTCAAAAAGCAGCAAGTCTACGACATCGGCTACACGGCTTGCAGCAGAGGCAGAACAAGCTGCGCTGATGGCACGCGCTGCAGCGCTACATAAGAAACACGCTTTGGAGGAACAAGAGGAGCAGCTGAGGAAGGAAAAGGAGCAGCTCGCAATTGACACTGAAGTAGCAGCAGTTGGAGCAAAGCTAGCAGTGTTGAACGCCTCAAACCACCATGACAATGCTTCAAGTGCACACTCGGATGGAATGGAATCGTACTTCAAAAAGGGAACAGCACTCCATCCTCATGCTGAACAATACAAGCCGCAGCCAATTGAATCGTTTCAGCACCAATATTCATTATCGGGTAACACTCAACCAACAATGGTAAAACCAGTGGAAGTGGACGAATTTGTAAATGAAAAAGTAGGTACTCAGACAAAGTACAAGTGGCAAACATCCGATCAAATAAAATCACGTCAATCAGACGCAGACCCTGGTGGTTATCAATCAAAACCACCTCAAGGCAATCCTCAAGTACCTGGAGAGCTCTACAGTCTGCTACAAAGACAGAATGATGTAGCAACACTCCTTGTGCAGACGCAGAACTCCCAGTTGCTTCCACGCAGAGAAATCCCTACGTTCGCTGGAGATCCTCTTCAGTTCCGATCGTTCATGCGAGCATTTGAGCACTGTGTGGAAGCTAAAACTAACAGAGGGGACTGTCTGTATTACTTAGAGCAATTCACTAGGGGGCAACCTCAAGACCTGGTGCGTAGCTGCCAGCACATGGCTCCAGAAAGGGGTTACTCTGCGGCCAAAGACCTTCTTCAGGCACATTTTGGCAATGAATCAAAGATCACAGCTGCCTATGTGGACAAGATCATTAGATGGCCTGCTGTTAAAGCAGAGGACGTAAAGGGGTTACAGGCATACGCATTGTTTCTACGAGAGTGTTGCAACGCTATGGAGGACTTTTACTATCTAGATGAACTTAACATGCCAGCGAACCTGAGGACTATCATGCAGAAGCTTCCCTACAAGCTCAGAGAGACATGGAGAGCGGCTGCTTGTTACATCCCTGAAAGCCAAGGTCGCAGGTCTGGTTTTAAAGACATTGTTAAGTTCATCGAGCATCACGTCAAAATTGTTTCTGATCCGATCTTTGGCGACATCCATGACACTCAAGGTGGTGTCGCTAAAGGAGACAAGGCAAAGTTGCAGCAAAAGGCATAGTTCAAAAGAAGTAGCTTTGCAACTACTGTTCTTAAAGGTACTGAACCAGCCAAGAGTGAAGGAAGGAAAAGCATTCAAACACAAACAGGAAGTATGTCACCCATAGCTTCAAACATTTGCTGTTTGTATTGTAAGCGTGGACATGCATTGGAGCACTGTTTACAATTAAGAAAAAGGACACATCGGGAGAAATTGGACTTTCTGAAAAAGAAAAGGATTTGCTTCGGTTGCATGCGCACCGGACACATGAGCAACAGTTGCAATAACCGATTATCTTGTGTGACTTGCAACCAAAACCATCCCAGCACTTTGCACATCGACAAATGGGAAAGAAGCAAAAGTGAAGACAAGCCAAAGGAACTGTCGGTGAGTGGCACGACTGTCTCAACGTGTGGCTATACAGGGGCCGGAGGCAGTAACGGCATCCTTTCAATCTTACCTGTCAATGTTAAGTGTACCAAGGGAAACAGAATCATACAAACGTATGCATTTCTGGACCCAGGAAGTACTGACACTTTCTGTTTGGAACGTCTAATAGAAAAGCTGAACATCGAAGGAAGAAAAACAAAGATTCATCTTCGCACAATGGGTCACAGTACTACTGTTCCAAGTTGTATTGTCGAAGGCTTGGAAGTCTCTGGACTTGTCAACAATCAGTTCTTCGAGCTTCCTAAACTGTTCACGCAGAAGAAAATGCCAGTGTCAACAAACAATATAATTTCTGAAGAAGAGTTGTCAAAGTGGACTTACCTGAAAGGTGTAGACATTCCTCGTATTAATGCTGATGTTGAGTTGTTGATTGGCACAAACGCCTCAAAGTTAATTGAACCATGGGAAGTGATCAACAGTCGAGGAGAGGGACCATATGCAGTAAAACCCTATTGGGCTGGGTGATTAATGGACCTCTTCATGGAAACGGTGCAAAGCAGTGTGGAAGTGGCTACCCTGCTGTTACTGTTAATCGAATTGTTGTTGACAAATTGGAAGAACTGTTGACGAAACAGTACAATCAAGACTTCTGTGAGAATTCCTTTAATGACAAAGAGGAGATGTCAATAGAAGAAGGAAAGTTTATGGAAATGGTAGCAGGTTCAGTACAACTTAAAGATGGCCAATACAACATTAAGTTGCCGTTCAGGACACCCCAGGTGCACATGCCAAACAACTTTTCTGTCGCTAAGCAGCGAGTCAATTCACTACAAAAAAGAGTGCTGAAGGATGAAAGTTTCCACAAAGAATACTCTAACTTCCTCACGAACGTCATTGACAAGGGGTATGCTGAAAAGGTGCCAAAGCATCAGTTGGAACGCACTGATGGGAAGGTGTGGTATCTCCCTCACCATGGTGTTTACCATCCACAAAAAAGAAGCTTACGTGTCGTGTTTGATTGTGGAGCAGAATGTAAAGGAGTCTCGCTGAACAGCCAGCTTCTACAAGGACCCAACCTGACGAGCTCGTTGTTAGGAGTTCTGACACGATTTAGACAGGAGCCCGTGGCGATCATGGCTGACGTTCAAGCAATGTACCATCAAGTAAAGGTAGCAGAGGAACATTCCGACTTCTTGAGGTTTCTATGGTGGCCAGAAGGAAACTTGGACTATCTGCAGGTTAGGGGGTTTCAATCTCACAAAATGGATCAGCAACAGTCATGAGGTGTTATTGAAAATCCCAGAAGAACATAGATCCAAGAACTTCAAGGAGTTGGATCTAGACAGAGACAAGTTGCCAGTTGAACGGGCTCTTTGGCTACAATGGTGCATCGAGACGGACACCTTCAAGTTCAAATTTAACATCCAAGAAAAACCACACACAAGACGTGGGATGTTATCTATGATCAGTTCCGTCTACGATCCCTTGGGTTTCTTAGCCCCATTCACAATCCCAGCAAAGATGATTCTGCAGGACCTGTGTCAGTTGAAGTGAGGTTGGGATGATCTAATACCTCAACCCTTTCAACATAGATGGTACAAATGGTTGGAAGATCTGGAAAGAGTGGAAAGTTTTAGGATCAGCAGATGCTTCAAACCTAAATGTTTTGGACACACAACCTCTGCTCAGTTGCATCACTTCTCGGATGCCAGCGAAAGTGCATATGGAACTGTCACATACATTAGGTTACAAAATAACAAGAACAGAGTCCATATTGCTTTTGTACTTGGCAAAGCCAGGGTGTCTCCACTCCGGTGACCATCCCTCGCTTGGAACTGACAGCTGCTGCTCTTGCTGTTAAAGTGGACAAGATGCTGAAAGCAGAACTACAGCTGCCTCTAGAGACGTCAGAGTTCTGGACTGACAGTACATCAGTGTTAAAGTACATAAAAAATGAGGACAAAAGGTTCCAGACATTCGTTGCAAACAGAATATCAACCATTAAAGAAGCATCGCACGTCTCACAGTGAAGGTACATTCCTACCGCGCAGAACCCAGCAGACGATGCCTCAAGGGGACTGAAAATTGAACACTTGGTTCAAAAGAGATGGCTTGAAAGTCCAAGATTTCTCTGGAAAGCAGAAGCTGAGTGGCCAGCGCACTACTTGGATTTAGACGTTACTGGTGACCCGGAAGTTAAAAGGAACGTCGCAGTAAACACAATCGTTATTGGGGATAGTTCCAATCCCACCCAGGAACTGATCTCTCACTTTTCCAGCTGGAAAAGGTTGAGAACTACAGTGGGGTGGATTCTCGTTTTGAAGAGGATTTTGCTATCGTTAAGCAGAAAAAGGAAGCAGTTGATTACTGCAAGTACCACCGGCGATGGTCGTCGACTAGTGGACGTCAATGTGGCAATGCAAGAGTTCAAAGCCACGTTAGGAGGACAACGGTTATCGGTGGATGACCTCTCTGAAGCGGAGACATCTATTGTTCGCTTCAGCCAATGGGAACGGTTTCACAACGAGATTGTTGCATTGACATCTGGGAAATTGAAAGTGAAAAAAGAAAGCACCATCTACAAACTGAACCCTTTTCACGAAGGAGGTCTGTTGAGAGTAGGAGGAAGACTCAATAAATCTTCAATGCCTGAAGACAGAAAGCACCCACTCATTTTAGCAAAGGACCAACACATCTCAACTCTTATACTCCGGCATATTCATGAACAACTGGGCCATGGTGGCAGAAATCACATACTCTCCAAACTAAGGAAAAGGTTTTGGGTAACAAGTGCCAATTCAGCGGTGAGAAAAGTAATTACAGGATGCTACTTCTATAAGCGTCAAAGAGGGAAGGTTGGAGAACAGAAAATGGCGGATTTACCCACCGAACGAGTTGTCCTTGACCTCCCACCATTCACAAATGTTGGTGTTGATTATTTTGGCCCAATCGACGTAAAGAGAGGTCGAAGCGTCATAAAGCGCTATGGAGTGCTTTTCACTTGCATGGCAAGTAGAGCAGTCCATCTGGAAGTCGCTTATTCGCTCGACACAGACTTGTGTGTCAATGCACTAAGAAGATTCACCTGCAGAAGAGGGCAAGGTGCTACGATGCGATCGGATAACGGAACTAACTTTGTGGGAGCTGAAAGAGAACTCAGAGAAGCTCTAGCTTCATTGGATCACAACAAAATACAAAGGGCCATGGCACAGAAAGGAATTAAATGGAGTTTCAACCCTCCTGCTGGATCTCATCATGGTGGCATTTGGGAACGTGTCATACGTATGGTCAGAAGGATTCTGAACACTGTTCTTCGTCAGCAATGCTTGGAGGACGAAGGATTTCACACTGTGTTATGCGAAGTGGAAGCCATATTGAATGATAGGCCCATTACACAGTTGTCTGATGATCCCAATGACCTTGAGCCATTTACGCCAAATCACATTCTCTTGACGAAAGGAAACCCAGTTTTGCCACCAGGACTCTTTGAAAAAAGGGATCTGTACATAAAAAGGAGATGGAAACAGACTCAGTATTTGGCTGATCTGTTTTGGAAAAGGTGGACACAAGAGTACATACCATTGCTGCAAGAAAGGCAAAAATGGAATGAGGAAAAAATAAATTTCTTGCCTGGAGATATCGTTGTTGTTGTAGATTTAACAGCACCTCGTGGATCCTGGATACTTGGAAAGATACTACAGACATTTCCCGATGGGAAAGGACTAGTTTGTTCTGTTCGTCTTCAAACCAAGACCAGTATAATTGAGAGACCAGTGACAAAGATTTGTCTTCTTTGCGAGGCTACTGACTAAGAAAGAATAATGGTGAAACCCACAATCATGTTCTAAAACAAAGAAGCAGTATATGGGTCATATGCACGTTTTGTGGTATTGACTATCAAACAGTACTTTTTTGTTTTGTTTCTAATGTAATGGCTCTTCATGTAAAGTGATAAGTAATTGTTTTGTCCGTTGTCAGAAACAATTAGGGGCCGGTGTGTACGAGCCATTTTGCTTTGCTTGATGTATGTTGAACCTCCCACCACTGGGTGGCGTAAGGCTGACTTCAACTGAGTCGGCCCTATATAATCAGGAGTGGCATTAGGGTCAGGTGGTTGCTCGTTTGATAATCACACAGCTTTTTGACCGCTCGGGACCGCTTGGAACGTTTTGTGTGAACACTTTGTATGACAATACTGGAATATTGGAGAGTACAGAGTAAGACAAAGGTTATGGTTTATTTTATGATTTCAATACATGTAGTTAAGATCTTCCAATAAGACTATGATTTATGTTCTGCAAAGAATAAACATGTTGGACGACACAACTTGACATCCTCATTAATGAAGCGTCAGGAATATTAATCAATGAGCAGTCAAGTAGTGCCTGTAGGGTGAATAGGTCACATGGGCACTACACCTCCTACAATCTGATCAAGCTGATCAACTTCTAATATTGTGCTTTGCTATTCCACAAGTTTTTCGATGGATTTCCCTCCTTGGCAGCTACCTCTTTGTGCTCATTTCAGTGCGCTGTCTGGACCTGAAATCGAGGTGATCCACCACAGAGAAGAATTCATTCATTCATGTATGTTGAAGTACAGTCACAGAGCAACGATGCTGAAAATACAGAGTATAATAAAGAGTGAGCCTACTCAAAAATCGACTTTAATACAATGCACTTCATTTCAGCAGTTTCCATCTTTATTTTTGTTTTTTACGAGAGTTGATTTGTTTAATTATTAAAGTTTGTTTGTATCGGGACAACTAGAGCATGAACCAATGCCACATACTGCATCATTTGTAGCACATTTGTGCTAGTTAACTGGCTGCTACATTCAAACATTCAACATTTAACAAAGGGTCTTTAAGTCAAAGAATAGCAGTTTTATTTTTTTTATCCAGTCAACCAAACAGCATAATATCCATCATATCGGTATATTATTGTCTGATTTTTTAACAGCATTTTGAACCTCCTTTAGAACCACCACAGGTTCACATTTAGTTTAAGAAAAACTAAGACGTATACAAATTACAAGTTAAAGTTGGGGGAACAAATCCCTAAACCCGTTCATCTTTGAGACGAGGGAACCAGAATTGCAAAGATAATGCTGGCTCATTCCTGCACCACTGTTTTTCTGTCTTTCAACAGCAGTAGGCAATTGAGAAAAGAAAAAAAGCCATTATAAAACTGCCATACCATCATAGACTTTCTCTTCTCTCAGTTTCATTCACTTTCTACCATCATCTGCTCAAACTATGCAGTCCAGGAAATGAGTGAAAAGCAAACACTGCTGAGCAGCTGTTCCCTTAATGACCTTTTATTTACCCATTATCACCCATTATCCGGATCATCTGATGAAACAACATGATGATGGACAAAACAAATGGGATTACACCCCATAAATTGAACGGTTAGCCCCTGCAAACTGAAGGAGACGCCGCTCGCTGCTAAAGAGAGGATCCAGCTATATTTAATACAAATCATGTTAAGTGTTTGAGAGGGATTCGCCATAGGCAGCTGTTCCAAACATTTTAAACCCCCATCAATCAAACCAATCACCTCGTCGTCTTTGAAACACAGTCACACACATGGAAAATCACATTGAGCTAATATCACTGTGGCAGCTTAGCGGTCACAGAGCTTTTTGATAGAGGATTTTCATCCCCCTCCCTCTTCCCCAAATATCATTAATCGCTATTTACATCACGTTTCGCCCGCGTCTGCACCGTCGTGGTTCTAATTGTGCTGGATCTTAGATTTAAACTGAAATCGGAACATCACCGCACGCCCGACGAAGGCAAACATGCTAAAATGAAAATGAATGACGGAAGCCAACTAAATTTGGATTTACAGTATGTTCAATTGCCAGTGTAGCATGGGTGAGTATGAACACGGATGATAGATAGATAGATGACTTCTCGTGCTCTGGCAGTGTTCTGTCGCGCCAAGGCTCAAATAAACTACTGTGATCGGTGCCTTGTCCGTTTGTTAGTTTTACGGATCCACGCTCCAGTTAACTGGAGGAGGAGGGGACGGATGGATGGACGTCGAGATGGAGAGCGTCTTTTCCAGCCCAGTATTTTTAAGCCGCCCCTCTCGCCGCTAGCCAAGCAGCCTCTCTTCCCGCTATCGACTTGCTGCCTTTATATTTCCCTAACCCCGGGGCCAGGCCAGCCGTCATGCCATAAAGAGGCTGTCATGACCCCCCCAAGACACACACACGCACACCAGAAAGCACCGGCCAAGCAAGCATAAGTGACCCTGTCAGACCGAGTGCGCCGTTGTCCCTTTTGGTCAGTGTGGCTTCAGTGTGGGTTTTCATTCATCGACAGAAATCCCTGGAGCCTGAAAATTGGTGGCACTGCCCAGTGGCGCTGCCATGCCAGTGAGGAGCCATTAGTGTCTTTCAATGGGAAGTTTTTGCATGTGGATGTTGGTCTTTCTGGTTTTGGATGCTTTTTCTCAGAAGCAATTCTATTTGACACATATAACCTTTGTGATACCAACAAAATGGTCCAATGACCATCAACATAGCTGACAGTCTGTTTTGAGGTCATTCTGAAGCTTCACAGTGTTATTCCTTTATGCATTCAAATACAAATGTTCAAATATTGATCAACGTACATATGTTTTATTGTCAAAATTATATTTTCCCAAGCCTTTCTGAAAATGTTTTTCCACGTGCCGTAGGCTTCTGCATGATGACGCTGCTACATATAAATATATTCGTTACTTTAACAATCTCAGTAACACAAACTAACTAACCGATGGAGGCGGTACGTCCACTTTTGTACACAGTCTATGGTTTGAACCCCAATCCTGATTCGCCAATCTGTCCAATGGGCACCTGGAACAGAGTGCTATGGCTAAATCTTAAAGGATTTCACCTTTTATATGGGTGGAGGTGTGACTGTATTCAGTAGTTGCTGTGAGTCTGTGTTTGAACAGAGGGCCAGTGTGATAAATGATGTAGTGCTGCAGGCTCACATGCCTGGTCAACATGCAGTACCCCTTCTCTCTTCTTCTGTGGCTAATTACCACCTCTGTTTCCACTCTCGTTTGCTCTGCATCTTGCTCTTGTTTTTCCCGCCGTCTACATTTGGCAAATGGTCTCACTTTATTATGGCCCACTCTGGCCTTTTATTGCCCACCAGCAGCAAACTTTGTGCAATTTGTCATTGAGGGAGTGTGGATGAGTTCTTTTGGCCGCCTCTGCCGCGCTCACCTAAAAATCTAATCAGATTAACGTAGGGCTCTAATCGCTTCCTCCCTCCACTTGATTGCATTTATAGACGTTCTGTCGCTTGGTTCTCCCCCAATCGAGCTTCTCATAATTACTCTCCTCTTACATTTGTTTATTTATATCCATCAGTACAGTATGCGTGCCAAGCCCTTTGTCAATGAGTGAGGATGAGACGTTTATGGACGTGGGGAGAGAGTGTAAGAGCCTTTGGGAAAGATCTAAAAATCATAACAGCCTTTTTGTGCTTGAAATAAGTGCTTTACTGCCTTTTATATTCATAGCCGTTCACTTTGTTTATTACTATAAAAAAAACTATAAACAGCTTAAAGGCAATACATTAGAAGTTTTAGGTTGTTGCAGTTGGCTGTAAATTGTGCTGATTAAGGTAATGAGAAGTGGCACGGTTATCATTTTGGTAACCACTATTCAAAAATCAGGACTCAGCAACTGTGCAGTTATCGAGATTTTAAGTTTTCGGAGGCACAAGGAGGCACCGCTCCATTACTGCCCATCATTCATGCGTTAATGTTGATCCCACTGCTCCTATATGCAAAACCCGCCCTGTGCAGCCCGGATTGGCATCCATCCTTGCCGAGGTACTGGTAACTTGATTTGTTCAGGTCCAATGCCCTGAACAAACTACTCAGGGTCAATATCTGAACTTAACCAATTGTCTCAACCAGCTACAGAGGATGGGTCTTGCCAAGAAGAGCAGTCGGATTCTGAGTAATATATTGTAATTGGATTTAATTTAATTAGAATGAATGACTTCCTGTCTCCATAAAGCCAGTAATTCATGAAGTTGTGCATGCAGCAAGAGTCGATTATCAGCCCGAACACAAAAGAATGCAAGAGGATACAGGTGAACCAGGGAAATTTAACAGGAACATATGCATTTGATTGGCCAATGCTGCCAGCTCTCACTAAAGAAATGTTTAAAATATTAGTATACTTCAGTAGCACCCTGGTGCTTAGGGCTCTGAGGTAATATTTTAGATTTTACATAATTTCTTAAAAGGCACTTGCATATGATACATACCCATGTGTTGTATATAAAAATGTGCAGAACAATCTCAGCTCCCTATATAATAAGGCACCATTGTCCTACGGCAGTGTAAAGAGATAATATGGCCCTAAAGCTGAAAAATTGCAGCTTGATATTTGATATTCTTTAAGGCACACAATGTCCTAATACACGTCACTCTCCGTCTCCACCTCCCCCCATTTCTTCTCAGCTCTCCACTCACTTAACAATGAAGGTGTGATATACTGTATACACACACAAATAATCTTCAAAAAATAAATGTTGTGATGGATTCATTTCTGCTTGCTTTGAACTTCCTATTCATGGTCTCTTTGTCATAGAAAGGTTTTAAAAACGGTGGGCTCCGCTTTCAGCAGTTTCCACTCTTACGAGTTGGAAGTTGAGCCACAGCGCCTGCCCACGTCCAAACATTATAAAAAGGCAGGAATATTGAACAGCTGGAGTGGATGAAGCATCTGCCCCAGTGAATATTAACCTCATACTGGGAGATGGTTTAGTTGCTTTCTCACTTTAGCCTGTGAGAAAATAAATGCTGGCTTTGTATCAAATGATGACAGAATCCTCGCCTCTTTATGCCCCTCTTATTATCTCTGTCCACGTCTACGCTGAGTCTAAAAAATGTTCCGAACAGACCTCCTTCCATTACATTGAGTGTCTGGAAATTCATGGGAGAGATCTGATCCCTTTTAAATTGTCTGACATGATGCAGCAGGGAGGAAATATTTAGGTGAATGTAATAAAGATTCACGAGAATGGGGTTTTCAGCTCCCATGTTCCCAATATTTTGTTCTCAATGTGGAGATCAACTTTTTGCCTCACTTTCATAATGTGTCAAGGTGCAATGTGTCGGATCTGGCCACGGCTGGGTTCATACAAGTATTCACCAACAGCAAAGCGAGAATACGTAGAAAAAAGAAAAAAAACTGCTGAAGCTATTTATTATTTGCATCAGTTGCAACAGATAACTGAAGGTCCGTGACCTGAAGCTGATGGAAGATCTCCTTCCCCCATTTTAAAACTAAAATGATGACCACATTATTACACAACGCACTTTCAGATTGTGATTTTTTTGTCTTTCTCTATGTTCCAGGTTCAACTGATCCACTACAATCATGAGCTGTACACAAATTATACAGAAGCTGCTAAAAGCCCAAATGGATTGGTCATAGTGTCCATATTCATGAAGGTAAGTCGACCCCATACATTTAATTACCTGCTGCCTGCCACTGTGTAGGCTGTATTCACTCAAAAGCACTTTTTTGTATGACCTAGCAGCTGCGATGATATTTTATAATGGGTTATAGCTTGAAAATCCAACGGAATACTGATCCTAACATTGGACAGTAGTTTTTTAAAGATATTGAATTTGAGTCACTAGCAATGCACTAGCAATGCATGTTTTGTGTCATAACTTGCACACTTCTTCAGTCCTAAGTCAGTTAAACAAGAACAAACAGATGCCATACATATCCTGCTGGAATCAACACGACCCTTGTGGTGAATTTTACAAATCATATTCAGAGAGATCTGGCCTCGTATTCATCACATTTAGGCATTTTCATCAGTAGCAGAAGTAATCGCTAATTGTCTACATATATATATATTTTAGAAATAATAAAATAAAATCAAGCATGTCTCAGGGGGCTGACTCCATGGCAACATCACATTTCAGGTAAACATATAATGGGAAGCCTAGCGACACAAATTCACTGTGGAGTGAAAATCATATTGCTGCCATGAAACAATGAAAAACAATAGGCCTTTTTGATAGCAGACATTTTGACTTGTCATAACAGCACTGCTACTGTTACTAAAACATTAACAATGGCTCTGTCCCTGCTTATCCGGTTATGACACATTTACTGTGAAAAGGTCCACTGAAGAAGCTAAATAGAATCCAGATGTCATTCACTTCATGTTTACACATGTGTTTTCTTATTGTGACATGTCAAAATGTGCACGTTTTTACAAACAAGTACATTTATTTAACAATACTCATTCATAGAATGCCAAACATTCTCGCGTTCAGCCATGGAACAAAATGGGCAGCCTCCTAAAGTTGTTTTACTCAAAAGAGTCCAGTCTCAAGATAACTTTATGTTGTGTTTACTTGCATTGTTATAAAAGCTTTGACATTTCTTTTATAACAAAGCTTACCAAATAATTAATTCATAAGAAAGGGTTAAAATTGTGAAAAGGTTGTGCTTTAAGTTGTAGCGCGTAGTTGAAGTTGTTTCACTAGAGCATTGTGAAACGGTTAGAGTTGTAATCGTGGTTAACGTTGTGAAACGGTTGCGGCTAACGTTGTAGCATGTGGTTACGGTTTGCAGTTGACGTTGTAGCATGTACGGGTAACCTTGTGAAATAGTGGCGGTTCAAATTGTAACATGTGGATGTCTCGTTCTTTATACAATGTCAGTTTCTCTGAGCGTCTAATAAGAAGGCGAATGGGTTTGCATTGGTGTATGTTGAAAGCCCGGTGTGTCTCATACAGATGCTAATAATTGCCTTGTGCATTGGTATAAAGATGCCATGGGCTACTGCCCTGTCGTCATTATTTGCCCTGGAAGTGAGACTAGTGTTTGTATCTAGTAGCCACATATTGGTTTTAGAGAGATCTGTCAGGAGCTAAATTATCCATCAGCATGACTTGGTGCTCCCACCCCTCCTCTCTCCTGCTCTCGCTGTGTCTTTCTCTGAAATCTTCTAAATGTTAGACTCAAGAACTCACAAACAATTAGCAATCCAGAGAGAGAGAGAGAAACAATGTGCTCCTTGCTCCTTTGTTGTGCATGAGAGGTCGCCATCTTTAATGAGGCTCAGAGATCAGAGAGGCAGCCGACGTCCTCGGCACTGTGAGTACCCAGGCCGAAAGGTTCAGCTGCTGACTGCTAATTAGCTCCCCAATATCAATGGGACCATCTTGAAGAGACAGAGGAAACGCTGACCGAGGTCAACCCTCCTTGACTCCACCCTCCAACCAGCAGCAGAGTGTATCCGAGGAAGCTGAGCTTTGGAAGTACAAAATCCCAAAAGGTACAAGCCTTTGTAAAAACTCCCAACAACATCGGTGTTCCAACATCTAATCACTCAGCGTTCTCCTGTTGCAAGTGCTGCTAATGCAGGCGAAAGCTAAACATTAGCTTCAGATGTGGTGCAATCTGATAATAAAAAAGATCATGGTTTAATTACGTAACAAAGTGACATAACGTAAGTTAACAACGTAATTAACGTAAGTATATAACAATTGCACTTAGCAGACTTTATTATGTCACATGCTTAACAATGTTACGCAACAAGCGTAAACTTAACGCCTCCCACGGGACTCTTCTTTGACTTTCTAGCTCTTTGTCATACTTTATTATTCTATACACCTAACTTTCAATAATGTCTGGTCCATATATTATGTCACTTGCTCTGCCCCAACGCAAGTATAAGCTTTTTACCCCCATTTCAAGGCCTTGTCAGATTTCCAATCATATTGCTGTGAGTCAGAATGGCAGCAAGGACCCCCATTCTAGGCGTAGAGAAATATGTGAATCTTAATTTGTTTCTCGTGGTTTGTACTGTTTGTACTTTTCTTACACCATTTCTGAAATAGAAGAAAACCGAATAATTGAATCCCCTCAGGTGATTTTCTAAGAAAATGATGGAAATTAGAGAGACAGAAAGTAGGAAAACTAGTGAGCAGCATGAGTGACTGGTAAAGGCATAATGCCTGCCTGAAGAGCACAGGGAACAGGTCAAAGACTAAGTAATTTCAGTTGCAGTGCGGGGAGGGGCGAGATGAGCACATCTCTTTTTAATCACTTCGCCCAAAGACATCTCGACAATTAGAGTTGTGAAGTCCATCGACCATGAGTGAGAGAAAGATAGAGTGGGGAGGAAGGCAAAGAGGAGTCAAAAGAAGGGCGCTTCCTTCAGCTATTAGTAAGCATGTCTCGGAATTGGAAGAGAGAGGTACTGAACAATGAAGTCGGTTAAGCAGAGTAAGAGTGGAGTTAGGAATTAAAAGTGTCTCTAGACCTTTTGGGGGCAGTTAATGGGCTGCACTTTCAGTAGATTTTCACTCAAGTCTCTGTGGTCGCTGAAAGAGATCACAGAATCCACAGAATAGTGGCTAGGTTTGGCAAGAACTGTTTGCTATATTTTACCTAGCCCAGTATCCTAGGAATTACTCCCATATTGAAAGATTCAACACATAGTGATTCCCGATCAGATCTGATGGTATCCCGTGATTTGCAAAAAACTCGCAAGTTGTTGTAAAGACCGCTGTAGCACTTCTCCGTTCCCAAGTTCAGTTTCCCGAAGCACGATGACCACAACAGACCAGCATTGATGTTTCTTCATGCTTATTTATTGCACAGCGCTCTTTTAGGCTTTCCGTGTGTGTGTTCTGCTGCAGCAGAAAGACCGCTGTAATGCCTTCTGCTGCGCACACGGCTCTGCTGCAAAAGAACACACACACACGAAAAGCCTAAAAGAGCGCTGTGCAATAAATAAGCATGAAGAAACATCAACGCTGGTCTGTTGTGGTCATCGTGCTTTGGGAAAATCAAGTCGGGAACAGAGAGGCGTTACAGCAGTTTGTACGCGCCGTGCGGATCGCTGCCTGCCGTGTTCTGCTGAACTAGAGCGACACACAACACTTGCTGTGCTGTGCTGGTCAATTCCACCCCTCCCCCACTGATCCCACAGACAAGGGCGACACTTTTTTTTTTTTTTTTATTACCGTAGTATACCGCAAACCACTGAAAAGATCCACTTCTTAGTGGTCAGAATCCTTTTTAATTATGTCGTAAAGCGTTAACTTTAGAAGAATTACGGTAATATGAATCACTTTCTGTCGTCGGAGACAGGGTTTGTACTACAACAGTTTTAGAGTTGTAAAATGAACTGACAGCTGCATGCAGAGTATTTTTCCTAAGTATAACTAACATAACTAACCACATTCGACCCACGGAACTGCGCCACCCTGCGCGCTCATGTCATGTGACATATAGGGTTCTGTTTGTCAGCCTCCTGCCATCCTCCTGCATTGATCCCTTCTGTCACAATGAGTGGACCCAAGAAAAGACAAGTCGACAGTGAGTGCAGAGTCTTTAATGAGTGGACTGCTAAGTATTTTTTCACCGAAGTACGATCAGAGGCAGTATGTCTTATTTGCCAAGAAACCATTGCAGTATTTAAAGAATACAATATTAGCCGCCACTTTTCCGCCAAGCATGCTAACTATGCTAGCCAACAGTCAACAACAGAACGGGAGGCTACTGCTAAGAGGTTGGCAGCCAATTTAAAGAGTCAGCAAAAAAAAAATCTCCGCCAAACTGCTATAGAAGAATCAAGCACCAAGGCAAGTTTTTTGCTAGCATTCAAAATAGCAAAAGCCAGCAAGCCTTTCTCTGAAGGAGAGTTTTTGAAAGAATGTATGGTAGAAACAGCAGGTCTCTTATGTCCAGAGAGCAAAAACAAATTTGAAAAATTGAGTTTATCACGCAGAACAGTGACTCGGCGTGTAGAACAAATTGATGAAGATTTAACCAGCGAGTTGAACAAAAAAGCTGAGTCATTTACGTTATATTCTCACACCGCCCCCTGCCGGCCTCGCCGTCGTCCAGTGTAGAGCCACGGGTCTCACACCGCCCAGCACCCCCTGTGGCGGACCACAGGCTCCCCACCTTCCCTTTTGCTCCAATAATCTGTTTTACCAGATACTCATACTCTCATGTGGTCTGCATTTGGGTCCGCAACATTGTCCTCCCGTGACAGGTTCACACAAACACTCTCCATCCATCTGATACTGGCATTTTTTATTCAATGTGGCCCCTGAGCCAAAAAGTTTGCCCACCCCTGCTCTAGCTAGATGGCATACCTTTATGTTAACCATTTGAGGTCCGGCCTAACCTCAATCATCTCGAAGACTTTCACAAATCGAAGGTTACCATCTAGCCCGATGAGCTATCCTAACCTTGACCATTCAAGGTCAATGCCTTTGCTCAATTACCTGGGAAGAGTTTCACAAATGAAGGGTTTCCATCTAGTCTGATGTATCCTAGCCATGACCATTCAAAGTCAATGCCTAACCTCAACTATCTCTCGACTGTTCCACATATTGAGGGATACAATCTAGCCTGACGACCCATACTAACCGTGACCATTCAAGGCTTCTGCCAATGCAAGAAGTAGTTTGACCTTTATGATGTGAGGTGGACAGTAAGGGTGTGGAGGTCAGGGTGTTGGATCGGCCAGTACCAGAAAGTCAAAGTGAGTCTGATTTTCATGCAGGAGAACTGAGCTTGTGTCCCGTTGCTAACCTGTGATTAACCTTCCCCACTGTTTTAAGTAACTCTAACCAGACTCCCTCGTCATTTACTTGCCCTAACCACAATCTTTCCTCAACCTTAGTGTAGTTGACAAGTACAGATATTTTAGAAAGCAAGAATTTTACAAATCCAACTTCTATGTGATTGAATGCAGTTGATTTGCATTTACCTAGACTTACTATATTCTTCTGGGTGAAAGCAGGCTGCTGAGTGATTTCTATCATCAATGACGGTCAATGGTTTTGATGTTTGTCATTAGCAGCATGTGTTTCCAGGGCAACTAATGGAAAACCCACACAAGAAACAGCTTTCAGCCAATCATACCATAGAGTAGTTGGTGCGCTATTCTGTCGTTAGTCTCCTTCCATTGTCACTTCCCCCTTTTCACCAATTGTATGCTTACTCTAACAGCTTTACAGTCCTAATACCCTGCACTGCTGTTCAAAAATAAATGTTGTTGTAATGCTTACATGCTGTTATTTCAGGTGTACATTGTTGGGGAAACTGTCAAATGTTTGTACACCTGGTTAAAAGCATGCAGAAAAGCCATTTGTACATCTGTGAGCCAAATAACGGATTCAGAGTTGAACGGGAATTTAGTTTAGTTATTTATTCTAAGAAAAATAAATATACCACTGCCTTGATAATTTTTTTTGCCACTGAACATAATCCAGGTTGAATCTTCATTTCCCTAAATGTGTATTTAAAAATATTGCATTGACACTTGAATGCGTATCTGGCCACCTTCGGAGGTGGTTTGGCTGATCGAATCACACTCTGTCCTTAATGCATTTTGGGTGCATTTACACCTGTGCTTTCATGTGGTCAAGCTGACCACATGAATTGCAATCCGATCACAAAAAATATTATTTAATGCAAGACATAAAGCAGATAAATGATATTGTTAAGTCCAGGATTCAGGGCAAAAACAGTCTTACAGTTCAGCGACATGAAGGCGGTCTAAATAGGGAAGAAAAGTCAGATAGAGGTAAGGCGGGAAGCATCTGGACAGGTGGCACGGTTTCAGAATAGGGAGCTGGCAGGCAGGCACAGTGTCCAAAGGAACAGGGAGGAATAGGAAACAACTGGACTACAATGGCAATATGGCAACATTGACAATCTGGTGGAGGGAAGAGAGTTAGTAGCTGGTATTGATACTATGGGCTAAATGGGAAAACACAGGGCAAGCTTAGAATGGAAGGGGTGGCAGCTCAGGTGTGTGTGAAGGAGAGATTTAAGCCGTTATGCCAAATCTATTCGTAAAAATGTTTGATTTGCAGTATGAAATTGTTTAAAAATGTATATTCAATAAGAAATAGTACATTCTTCTGGCAGTAGGAAAGAGGCACAATCTAGATGAGGGGAGTGGAAGATGGCACGTTGCAGGGTCCCTGTCACATTGAGCTCTGATAGACTAAAACTTGTTTTGAAGTTAGGATGAGAATACCACGTATATGCTAATTAGGAAGATGGATAATTTTTTTGTCATGGTAGCAGTGTGTGTCTGTGAGCTGATCTTAATGGTTTCTTGAAAACAGTGGGATCCTTTGTTTTCCAGAAGGCAAAGCAGCAGTGCAAGAAGAGAGTGTAGGAGCATCTGGCTGTGCAAAATACATCAGTGGGTTCAGACATTTCATGAGCATCAAAGGTGATAGATTTAAAATGCACTTGCATTATCCTTTAAAGTACTGAACTGGGTATATTCAATTTAGTTTCATTTGAGATGAGCTCGTAAATCATGACACGATCAGACCTTTTTATATATATATATTTCATTCAACCTCACCTTTTATTCCTCTTTTCTGTCTTTTGATCCAGATTGCGGAGACATCAAACTCATTCCTGAATCGAATGCTGAACAGAGACACCATCACAAGAATAACATACAAAAGTAAGTGTCCATGTGAAGTAATTAACATCTGTACTAATTTACCTTGAAACACCAAGTAACGCTTCCCTCAGACTAGTCTTCTTTACTGTTTGTTGCTGGACCTTTTTTTCACATGACATGGCATGGTACGGAGCTATCGGTGACAGATTTACAACTTGAAATTGCTCAAAATGTTTTGAAACAATGGCTCTTTTATATTGAGACAGAGATAGCCGAACAAAGCTTCCCATTTCTACCCTATAACTGTCCATTTTGTCAGCTGAAACGGCAACTGGAATATTTGATTAGCTGTAGCTAGATCGATATCTAGCTAATTGAGCTAACCATTGCTTCACCAGTCATTTGGAAAATATTTTGTCATGTTTCAAGCCGGCTGATGTTAAAACCAGAACCCTGCAAATGGGTCTTAAACATGCATTGGACGACTGCATAAATGAAATGAAGAAAAACTCTAATCGTAGTATCCAGGACAGGCTCCTATTGTGGGGAAACACTACACAGTGGTTGTAATAGTGAACAGGGATTATTTAATTAATTTGTTTAGCTCAATATTTAACCCAACTCATTAGTGTAGTATGAAACACAACTGTACTTGGAAGTAACACTGCATTATGCCACTACTGTAGGCAGTGGCGGGTCTTCTCTGCTGGCCTAAACAGAATCACAAAGTTTAAATTGAAATCTTTTATAGCCTTGCTGCATGGCACGTCATCAGCTGTTAAACTAAACAGACAACGGGTGTCGATACCAAATCCACGGCCCACCACTGACTCTAGGTAGTAAGCTAGTTAGACGTTCATGCTAATGTCTGCAGCTTACATTTAGAGCAGATAAACACACTCTTTGAATTATTACTGCAACCCAAACTCTATAAGTATACCATGTATTTATATGCATCTCTCTTACAACAGCGCCAGGCATGCCTCTTCAACGTGTGGAAAAATTAACGAAGCCAGCCCTGCCTCATTATAGTTGCGAAGTTATGATTGGACACTAGCTGTTGAGGGGAGGAGGGTTAGCAAACAGTCAACTTTTCAACTGTTGAGTTTTATATTTCTCAATAGGTATGTTACTTTGTTGTTCCCTTATAGCATGGTTTCTTCATTTCAAAGTGTTAATGGAAGGGACGAAGCAGGATGGGGATGGTGAGATGCCTGCATGGAAGCTCTTGATAGCTTGAGGCGGCATGTTAGGCAGCGGTCGACAGTTGCTCTCTAGAGGTTCCTCTCTGCCAGGCCTGCCGTACCGGAGAGGCTCCATTTGCTCGGAGATGGCCCGTGGCTAGCCTGAATAAAAAAGACAAATAATTGGATTAATGGGGGGGGCTTCCTCAGGACTCTGAGGTGCCAGGCGGAGAGGGAGGCTACGAGCAAGGGTAGTGTGTGGGGGGGGGGCTTTCTCAGGATCTGGCTGGCGGGACCGGGGAGGAGCATGGATTCTGACAGCTGTCAAAACCCTCTCATATACGCTGACTCACACATATGCATACACCGCCCCCTCATGCTCAAGAGGCCTTAGGCATATCCCTCGGCCAGTGCTGCTGCTGCCACTTTTATTTTTACATTTTATTTCTTTTTATCACATATGTTTGCAAATACTATTACAAAGGCACATATACACCATCCAAAGAGAATTATTTATTTCAACCACATGATCAAACATCAGGAACAGAGCTCCTCTTCTCATGTGTAGAGGATCAGAGAAGATACTTTTTTTTTAATGGGGATTTTCTCAAATTAAGCCCTACCGAGCCTTTTATTATTTTAAGTTTTGATTAATACTGTTTTCAAGGGGCAGTATTTAAAAGTGAGGCAAAGCACAGCTGAATAAGCATTAAAGCTGCGGTAGTCCACCACAGTGACCTCATTATAATCGACAGTCCATTTGTCAACAGAGGCCCAACAGATGACAAGTTATTGAGAGCGTGTTACTGGAGTGTGAAGAGGGAGAGGGAGTTGCAGTCTGTCTAATTAGCATCCTGACAGTGGAGACAGTTTGGATGAAAAAGGGTTTTGTGCTGCAACACCAACAGCCTGTCATTCACAGAACACTAAATGATATGTGAAATAGGAAGAAAAAAAATGAGTTATGAAAGATGAGTTCATGAGCTTGATGACTAGTGGAGGGGTTGACTTTACAGCCCGAAAAAAACACGTTCATACGTTTATTATTATTATTACGGGAAAATGTACAAAAGAATATATTAAAGGTATACACGTAGCAACAATACAAATAAAACTTTAATCACTCAAAGCGGCTCCAATTTCCATTTAAATAACAACGTATCAAATGACAATGTAGTAACATGTGAGTTTCAAGTCATTGATTTCCTGTCCGGCCCATGACTTTACTTATATTTCCCTCAGGAGTTGGTGGAGACCAAAACCGAGTTAAAAAGAGAGTGAATATTGGTCAGACACTGCAAAACTTCTAAATGCCGGATATATTCGCCAACAAGTTTGCCATATCAATTTAAAAGTAAAAGTCCTGCATTTAAATTTATTTATTCATTTTTCACAATTAAATCAATAAATTCACCAGTGCTTGCTGTATTGACCCAGAGAGCTGCCTTCTCTTGCGCGCCGCAGAGCTGTACAGGCATTGCTTTCATGAAAACCAGGATGCATTGCCAGAAAAATCGGTCCAACATTACTTCAATGCGCCCCCTAGGTATCTTCACCGCTAAGCTTAAACTCTCCTCTGCTCCAATCTCTCTCTCTCTCTCTCTCTCTCTCTCTCTCTCTCACTCACTCTTTCACTCTCACTCCACCAATACCACTATACGCACACACCAAGCGGCAACCTCCAGATCTTAAAAATTAAGCCATCGTAGAAGTGACTCGTGCAGTTCCCCCAAATGGCCACCTGAGGCTGGATCCAAAAGCGAGCTAATCCTCAATCTGATAACAAAAAAACGTACAGCATACAACGTTGAAACGACAATACGTAGTAAATCCAAAGATGAAACATAAAAAGGCCGATCTTGTTCTTGTTTCCTGTCCTTCTTTCTGCAGATGACGCGTATCTACTGACAAACCTGAACATAGAGGAGATCTACCCGGAGACCAGTAGTTTTATCACGTATGAAGGATCGATGACCATCCCTCCGTGCTTTGAGACCGCCACATGGATTCTGATGAACAAGCCGGTGTACCTCACGCGCATGCAGGTGAGCCTCCACCGCAACACCACGCACAGGATCCACGAGGGATCGTCCGTCTCTTACTATTGTTCTGCCTGTGAAAGATGTCACCCGAGCACTGAACCTTTAACTCCAATACTCTTCTTTATCCTCCAGACAGGCCCACCCTGGAAAATAGAGCAATGGATCAAAATGCCTGGCTCATATCTCCATGATGGTTTGGCCAACTTTTAACGGGTCTCTCTCCTCCCCCCCCCCCCCCCCCCCCCCCCCACCTTGTCCTCATCTCAGATGCACTCCTTGCGGCTGCTGAGCCAGAACCAGCCGTCTCAGATCTTCCTAAGCATGAGCGACAATGTTCGCCCGGTCCAGCCGCTAAACAACCGCTGCATGCGCACCAACATCAACTTCAGCGTACAGGGCAAAGACTGCCCCAACAACCGGGTCCAGAAGCTCCAATACCGAGGTAGAAACCAGACCGTGTCATCGCTCTCTCGCTATTTCTTGACATTTCTGTTGTCATGCATTTGATATAATAGTATGTGTAACATATCCTCGTACAACGATTTGTGTGATATCCAACGAAAAGTTACTATTTTTCGTGTGTTTTCTCATGAAAGCCAGCGCTACCTTCAATGTCCGCTCGTTACAAGCATTCTGTCTTTTAAAAATAAACTTCCGTCTTTACAGGAAACTACTTAGTTAGGTTTGGGCGGCAATACTACTTAGTTAGGTCTAGGAAAAGATCGTTGTTTGGGTTAAAATCACTACGGAAGTGCCGTTACTGAAGTACACAAGTAACGTGACAAATAAATCAACAGCAGGTTTTTTTTGCATCACATTGGGATAAAAACAAAGGTCTTCTGGCTGAAAGATCGCTGTTTGTTGGACCCATCCACCTCCCCTTTGTCCCGCTATCTGTGGTCTTTCTACTTCCTGGAGTTCCTACTTCATGATTACGTGCGTGACGTACAAAATTATTTTGTGGGATATCCACGATATTTTTAAGGGGCTCAATGGGACAAGAAACGTGTTGTCAGTAGTAGTGGAGAGTAGTAATGAGAACTTTAGTTTGGGTAGCACTTTACATCGCATCTGAGTCACAACAACAGGGCAATGCTAAGGCGATACCATGGTAATTACAAGGTAATGTTTTGGTAAAAGCGTAGTTTCACCCCCTATGTTTTACCCTCCTTATTGAGATGATTGGTCTACAACTCAGACTACAAACGGAAACCGATGCTACAAACGCTACAAACGATACTAGAAACGCTTCCGATGCTTTAAATTCTTGTCCCAGCGGACGAATGCCGACTCAACATCCACACAGACTCCAAAAGACGTATTGCTTGACCTGCACTCACTGTTCTCACGAATTAAATTAATATCCAATTTAAGTGCAGAGCTGACACTCAGCTGACGACTGACGTCGTGCCGACTGCAGATTGATGTGCTAAAGAGAAGGAGGGACAGACAACAGGCAGTAGAGTCAGTTGGCCAGACCGTCAGAACACCTGTTTGACCCCGACAGACAGATCTGGCGGATCGGAGAGGCTGAAAACTGTCTTGTCACAGCTCACTGCAACCCGGGAGGTGTTGCCGCAGTCTGTCATCTCTCCTCCTCTGTTTCAGCCAATATATATATGGGCAGCTGCCGCACAGAATGCTCAATATCACCCCTGAAGTGTAGATAGGCTACAGGCGAGTGGTAGCCCGAGTCCCTGCTAGTCATTGTGTTACTTATTTATTCATCTTTCCCCAAGATGAACCGACACACACACCATGATTGCCTTTCTGTCTGCGTCTTTCCCTCATTCTCCCGTGTTCTGCTCTACTCCCCCCCCTCCTTCAAAGAGTGACATTCTTATTCCGCGTAGCGATTGCAGGGTAGATGTCAATCCTCCCCGCCCACCTCAGACAAAACAAATGCCCTCATAACCAGGAAGCCGCAGAGCAAAACCCCCAAAACCCACTGAAGCAGACATGCTTATTTAATTCTTCGGGGAATTAAAGACCTTCAAGAGGAAGAGGAAAGGTGTGTGTGTGTTGGGGGGTGGAGGTCTCATTAAAAGGGAAAATACATCTCTTTGGTGATTTGTATGAGGTTAACCTTTAGGGCGGAGGCAGAACGCCACTCCTTTCCTCCTTAGAGAGGTGATCTGAAGGGGAAAGCTGGGATGCTTGGGAGCTAATCATGCTGCGTGTGTGTGTTTACTCTTTCATTTTCAGCTGATGAAAGGAAATTTGATTATGATAATACTCCAATAAATCTTGTCTTTCACAGAACAGCGAGACACCTTTTCTAATTAAAAAAAACAAATACATTTTGATCAAATTACATTGATTACTTGTGTTCTTGGCGCGTGCTCACTTCGGGTAAAGTTTTCTGTCAAGGCCGCCACTCAACACATAACGGCGTCCCCCAAACAACGAGTTCACTCGAGTGCCACTCCTTTTGAATTGTATGTGTTTCTTCTTTGCTCAAGATGAAATATGGTGTGGAGAGTGGGGTGGGGAGGAGGAGCTATTCTCCTGCGAATAATGCCGGAGAATAGCTGAACTGTGGAGAGTGCTGCATATATAAATCAGTATTCTCACTCCTGTCCTTCTCCTCTCTTCCAGTGAACGAGTGGTTGCTAAAGTAGCCTCCCTTGGATGAGCATGGAGACGGAGAGACAAAGAGACGAAGAGAGCGGGAGGAGGAGAGGGGGGAGGAGGAAGCAGAGGAGGAGGCAGAGAGATGTGAAGTGGGGCTCGTGGCTGCATCTCATCCCAGATGACTTCATGGCATTGTATAAAGTTGAACAACACCGGACATTGTACCAGTTAAGGAACTTTATATCGCGAGCGAAGAGACTCTTCTTTTCATACACTGAGAACAGTTTGAACCCTTTCGATCTAGCACATGCTAAAAAAGCCCTTACCCTCCGCCCGCGCGCGCACACACACACACACACACACACACACACAGTACAACTATATCTATTCTGATATTTTGATAGCAAAACTTTTTTGGGAAGAAAACCAAAAGAAGACACAAAGTAAAACAAATATATATATATATATAAAACCATAGGGAAGCATTTATTTCATAGCCTCCCAACCAATAGGGCGACGTGGGACTTTAAAGCCTTTGTACATACAAAATGTTGCTGACTGTGGGGATAATCCGTGGACTTAAGTCACTGCCCCCATCCTTCCGGTCGAGAAGATGTGGTCGACACACGGTCCCATGCAGACATTTCATTACCCACAAGGCATGCTATCAGCGAAACCGACAGAGAGGGAACACGGCCTTACTGTATCTTGTCATTTTTCAAAAACCAGTCATGTCACGGGAGACGAGCTAATACTTACGGGCTTTCCCACGGCCTCAGAACAACCAGTGTCTTGGCCTCATTTGTACATATTATAATTATCAATACTGCAGAAAAATGAATATGTAAAGAAAAGTCATGAATTAAAATTCAAAAGATATATTAAGAGGATTTAAAAAAATAAAAAACAACACACAAAAAAAACAAAAAAACAAGTTGAGAATTAAAAAAAGCTTGGCGCACTTTGAAGTCCGGAGCGGTTCTCAAGTCTGAGCTGATGCCTTTTTTCTGTTTTATTGTTTACAATGGTTATACACTGTGTTTGAGTAATGTTATCAGCCCAATAAATGTGTCTGAAAAGTTCCCTTTGGCAAAACCCCTTCACTATATGAGGATTGTACCTGTACCTGTTTTCTACTGTTCCATATTAAATGTGTCGGATCCCCAGAGGCATGCTCAATAACACCGCCCGCCGCCGCACCGCTTGTTGGGATAACGTGGTCAGGGTGGCGTCTCCCTGACAGAGCCTCTTAATGAAATGACACAGGGGCCGCACTTCAACACTGCGCCATAGCAGTCGGCCGAGGAGGAACCCACTGTTCTGCGCTGATGAGGGCGAACGCCGAACAATACGGGTGCAATCTACCGCTGGATGAAAAGAATTAAGATAGGACCCCACAACTGATGGACGTGCCTCATCTCAATAGATTTATGTAGATTCTGCATAAATAACCCCGGGAGCCTGTTCTGTTGGTGGAGTGGCAACCGCCAAATGATGTCTATACCCACAACCTGAACCCCATCCAACGTGTTTTGGGGTGAACTTGAACACTGGTCTGAGTCATAATCCTGGAGAACATACAACCGTTTGAAAGGGCTGCCAAACAAACTTGTGTAGTTGTGAAATCCATTATCAGGTTGTTTTTTCTTCCATCGTGGCACGGGCAACTGATTTAATGTGGCGTGTTCCACTAAACGGCAGAGCACAGTGATGAGAGATTGCTGCTTTGTTGAGGAGGCGGAGGCCTGCCGCCTGTCTAATCCACTCCGTCGCTGAGTCCCACAAGCACAGCTGTGGGCCTCTGTCTTCTGTGGCTTTCTTTTAACTTGGGCTTATCCGTCCTCGGACCTCTCTCTCTCCCCCCTTGGCTGCCTCATCCTACATGTTGGATCTGGATCTCGTCTCTCTCTTTCTCCATCTGGTACTGATTCCGGAATCGATGGTGGAGAGGAGGTTCTGTTTGGCGACACCTGGAAGCTGCTTGACGTCCTCCTGTATCCAGATGTGTTTTCATTCTACACATTATTTTGTCCGTGTGGTTGTCTAAACTTATTCCAAGTCTTGTCTGTCCAGGCTGACTGATCCCTCTTCAGTGGAGGTTTCTGAGGTTCCTTTTTTTGTGTCCTTTTGAGGGAGTTTATTCTTATCTGAAAGCGAGGGTCCAAGGACAGAGGGTGTCATGTGTTGTACAGACTTTTAGGCTGTAAAAATAGATACTGTCCAAAAGTACCCCAAGTGGCCGTGTCTTGTTTGGTGTCAGTGCTGACCTTGGTGACAAATACATCGCATTTACTGATACTGCGTCGTAATAAAAAAGCACCCCATTGTTTTTGGTTGTTGAATACTTTTAATGCGAACTAACGTTAATGACCTAACTTTTAATCTTGCGGGGGACCAATTAGAAGGGATGGCTGATGCTGAACAAATCTAGACAATAAAAATGAATAAAACAGTGTCTGCCGTGCTCGTGACCGCCTTTAAAGCGGTGCAGTACAGAACATTCACACCAATCAAGGGAACTGCTTTTGGTGTCAAGTGTGCTCACTTTGTCACACGGTGGGTGTAATGTTTTGTCCAAATGTCCATTCTTCCTTGTTAACCATAAAGTCGATCCCAAAAATGATTTGTGCGCCTTTATGGTTTGAGACAAGGCTCACCAGCCAAGCACAAACTATTACTAGCTCTAAAAATGTAATAGTGCAACTCACAAATGACATATTGCCGGGGTTATTTTATTATATTTTGCACAGGTCCTGACTTTACCATTGCAATATTCAGGGGTACGGGGATATTGACTTTATGTCAAATAGCTGGGAGCCTGTAAATCTGCTAAAACAGCCTCTTGCATACTCTAGCACACCGTAAGGACCCACTAAATTTCCTTAAAAACCTTCATTGTTCTGTTTTTATTGGACGAGTTAAAATAGTACAGTAAATGCCTTTTTCAGAGACCGAGTCAGGGGAAATAACTCTGATGTGGTTATTGGATTTTGTCGATTTTTGTGCAGTTTTTTTGTTTGAGATTCACCACAGCGGGGAAACATTAATCAGAAGCAGCCAAGGTGATCAAAAAAAATGTTTTAACCTTAACACAGAAACAGCGTCCAGATCTTTGATAGATTTTCCATCACGCCTGGCCTTGTTAGCGGAGCGCGGAGCGCGGAGCACGCAGCCCTGCGCTGCCGGTTTCCGGCTGAATCGATCCCTCGCCCTCTCGCGGCCCTCCTCCATTATCTCCCAATAAATGCTGCCTTTGAACATGTGGGAGGACATGTGCGTTTTCATGTTTGCTATCTGAGCTGTGTCCATTCTTTTTCTTTTTTTGACAGATGTGTAATGAAAAGATAGTGAAGAGGAGGGGGGGCTGAGGAGAGTGTTTCCAGAGGCCACGAACGCCCAAGGTTATGGAAGCCATTATTCTACGTGATCTAGGCAGGAGATGCAGGGCGGTAAATAAACACGCCAAATGATTCAATACCTCCCTCCCCAAACCCCCTACTCCCATTCACCCCCACTCCATCGCTTACTCCAGTCGGCCAGCAAATAATCAGTTCCAACCCCGTGAATCCGCAGTAGATCTCTCCGGACTCGGCCGTTATCTGGACCTGCCAAGAGGGATGAAAGATACAAGGTGTGTATGAATTGCGGCACAGACGGTCAGGAGGAGACTTAACGATATTATATTAATAAGAGCGTAATAAGGCGACGGCACCCTGGGAGCGAGAGTGGCTCCTGAACAGCTGCCGAGTCAAATCGAGAGTGTGCAAATCTCTGCAGGTGTGTTGACTCTTGAGACTCAACTGTCCAGATGTGTAGCAGCAGTGGAGTCAAACTTTTCTCCTTGATTCAATTAGGGGAAAACTTGAGTCAATGCCTCTCCAAGTGAGGGGGTGGGGGGGCTCTACTACGCTTACGTTAATTATTTATCTTTGAATCCTCATTTATCTAAAGGGATTGACTTGGCATTTAGGCTCCTTTTCTCACCAACAACTGTCTTCACACTCTGAATGTTACAACCTCAGGCTATCAATGCTTCTCATATTGAGACCTGGAAGCATCCGCCACTTGGCTCACTGATTTCCCGTAATAAGGTCAGTTAACTGTTTTATTAGGGAGTACTCCGCTGTGACTTCCTTCGGCTCTTGGCAGGTGATTGGAGGAACCATCTCTTGGTCCAACTCTTGCCGAAGCCAGTAGGGAAAACAGCAAATAACATCTATTTCATACGTCACTCCTCAGTATTCGAAATGTGGTACCTTCTGTTCACTGGCTGCAAAAATGGTGAAAAGGTGAAATCGCTTAAACTCAAGTCTTCATAACGGCAGTCCACAAACCAGCGGGTGACGCCACGACGACTACGTCTACTTCTTATATTTAGTCCGTGATATTTACCCGAGTTGAAACAGCAATGACAGGAAGAAACGGGGATCATGTGGTCTTATTTTTGAAGATTACTAGTATTTAAGGCTTGGTCATGCTAAATAAAATGACAAAATATAACACGCTTTTCCAGTGTGGTTTCAGCAACGCGTTTTATTTTGTAATTTTATTAAGCCTAACCAAGCCTTTAATACACATTGACAGGATTAACAGATGAAGAATATGAACTGAAGAATTCATTATGTTCTGCATTTATATAATTCAATTGCAGATGTTTCCGTGCACTTAAGGAACAGCACTTAAACACTTAATGAGCTATATTTAGAAGTGTTCCAAGGATACAATCTGTAGCAACTGCAAAGCTCACTTGTAGAACTGCATGTTCACCCGTGAACAATACTGCTCTTTAGAAACAATTAATGAGACGATGATGTTTTTTGATTGTATGAATTTTACCCACTCAAAAGATTCCTCGCTAAGTGAGGAGTGCAAATGAGCTGTATAATCTACTTATTCCATAATCACCAGCCTCTTCTGAGGCATCCAAACCGCTGAGAGCCAACTCACCCTGGACTAACATCCTCACACTGTCTCAGAGGATGCTAATTAATTTTACCATGAATCTATTCTCATCCCTTTGCAGCCCGTTGCTATTTAGACTTCTCTTTATCCTCTGAGTCATTATTATTACGTTTCCTTCATTTGTGCATAGTGTATTTTGTTCCCTTGGTGCAGCTCCTCTGATGGTGGTGGTGGTGTAACACATATGCAATCGGCTGGGACCCAAATCTTAGGACCACCAATGCAGAGGAGGATCTTTATCAAACTAAAATAAACATTAAAACAGTATATTCAACCCTGTAATGCTGCTCTAGATTAGGAAACCTCTCCGACCTTTATTCCTCTCTCTTCCTAGTCCCCCCCTTGTCTGATGTATTTGTCTGGTTACGTATACACTCTCCCAAAATGTACAATGTTACTTAATTTGAAAAACTGGATGGTATATATTGAATACTACACTTGTGCTGATGTATACTTTGTAAATTAAGCTACTGTCCAAAAACAAAAATAAAAAATGATAACAGTATATTCAAATTAAATACTACGGCATATGAATCGGTCCAAATTCGCCCTGTCCAGCTTTTAAGGCTGGATTTAAGATGATGGACCAACTGGTTATTACAGACTTTTACTTCGAAGCAATTTCAAAGGGAGCTGCACAGGGGAGTACATTTTTCAAGATGTATTAACCTTGACAGCCTTGTTTATTAATTTTAACATCAGCTATTTGGATGGTCTGATATTTGGGGGGGTTATTTTAAAAGGTACAATCATTATATTTACAGAGCCCACATTGAACACTTTGGGAGACCATCAATTACATAAGAAAATGACTGTCAATGAATTGCAATTTCTCAAATTGAACATTTCTCCAAGAGTTAGGCACCACTCTCATGTCACATGTGTAGAGTGCAGAGCTCTAGCTGTGATGTGGTTAGCATAGCTTAGCGTAGAGACTGGAATCAGCAAAAAACAGCTAACCTGTCTCTGTTCTTATCGTGCTCATTTTCAGGTTTATACATGTATATCAGGTTTCTACTCTAACATGTGAACATGCTTAAATGTTCTCATACTGTCCGTTTGAATGCACCTGTATTCAGTGGCGGTTCTACATGTAATTACGCCCCGGGCGAGACCCCCTCCGAGCGCCCCCACCCGCCGGGGTTTACATTTCTCAATTGCACAAATCCTTCAATAGAACATTTGAATAACACACTTAAGAGAATCAATGCACACAATTCTGCATAAAAGTGCTAAATATATATACAATCAGATATAGAAAAAAATGAACAAGAGCAGAGATACAATAATATAAAATATTAAGAATAATATACAAATACAATATAGAATAAATAAACACACATGTAAAAACACACTAAATAAAATCTAATTATTACACTATTGCACTAAGAACAGAAAACACAAACCAAAACTAAAACTAAAACTTAACCTTTCTGGCCTTCCTTGATGCAAAATCATCAATAATGTCATCATATGAAATCTACTTAAGCCCACTAATTGCAATAGAGCAGGGGTCCCCAACCCCCGGGCTTCGGTACCGGGCCGCAGAGAAAGAATTTATAAAGAAAAAAAGTATTTTGAAAAAAGACCGGATACATCCGTCTGTGCGTAGCCTCAAACGTAACCTCTTGACACATGTCAAGAGGTTACGTGATACGTCGCCCCAAAAGTGAAATTTAAAAGTCTGTTACAACTCAGTGTTCTGGATTAAAATCAAGGCAGAGTATACTGAGATCGCCAAAAAAGCTCTGAAACCCTGCCTCCATTCCAACACCGTGTCTTTGTGAAGCACATAAAGTGCACATAAAGGTTTGAGTTACGGAGTAGAGTCAGTAGACTGGACATAAACAACAGACGTCGGGGCTCGGTCTTTTTCTCCCGAGATGGGACCGGCTCGTAGCAGAGAAACAAGCTCAGGGCTCCACTAATGCAGCGTAATGGTGAGATGCATCTTCATGCACTTTATAATTGTCTTTATGCCGGTCGTATTACGTCATATTTATTACGTCATATTTATTACGTCATATTTTTCGCCCACACCATGAAGGCCGGTCTGCGAAAATGCGCCCCCTCCCCTTCCCCACCCTCACACATGATCTGTAGACGGCACCTTTTTAGCAACCAATTCCCCACACAGTGATATGATAGATAATGGAAAACCGCTTTGCGCCTTGCTAATCGCTAATTGCAATCGCCTTGCTAACTTGCGATCTTTAACTACCGCCTGGCAGTTAATGATTGCCCGGCTACTGCCCGGCAGAAAGGGCAAAAATCACCCGGCTAACGCCCGGCATTTATTATTTTAATTATCGCCCGGTTGCGCACGCAGACCCGCTCCAAGGCGTTTTTGAAGCAGCTGCGCTTTTAAAAGTTGCGTCTGGTGCAGTGTTCCCTCTAAGCTGCGTGCGTGCGCGGCCGCGCAGGCCAGTCGAAGGGGCCGCGCAATAGATTTTTCAGACCGCGCACATTTTTCTGACCGCACAAACAATTTTTTTTCAGGGGTTGAAAATATTTTTTGCGCTAGTGTTTCTGAGATAGGAGTGAGCCATCTTCGCAATAATAAGATCTTTGATGTGACGTATCGAGTCTTCTTGGCCAATCAGTGTCCCGTTTCTCGACATGCGCTCTCTGTACTTCTGCTAGCGCTCTGCCTCCGTTAGCACCCCCGCTGTCCTCCTCCGGGCGCCAGGAGTGAAGCTCGCCCAGAGGGCCACATGAGCTAGGGCCGGTGCTGTTTAGGCTACTCTTGGCGGGCCCTGCTCCAGCAGTTATAGGCTACCATGGTGAAAAGAAAGGCAGAGCAGGCGCCCCAGAAAAAGGTCTGCCTAACGTTTAAACATGAGTGGCTAGATGAAATAGTCCAAACTGACACAGGTAGGATGAAACTTTCAGACATATTTAAATATGAAGAATATGAAGTTATTAAATTGTTTAGGCTACCTTTAGGAAAAATGACACCTAGGCCTATAATTATTGTTAAGCACTGCATTAGCATTTTTCTTTCAATGAAGTTCCACTTAAATGTTGTACCTGCTGAGAAATGACTAAACACCTTTGATACTTTTATTTTTTATATATATCAGTATCAGTCATAACCAGTGAACCAGTCATAACCTCCCCTTATTGAAGTTCAACAAAGATCCTTTAAGTTCAACTAAACTGACTGATAAACCACCACCACATCATTAAAATGTTCCCAAAGTCCAGACATTATAAAGGATATTGAATAAATATCAACCGTGTATACATATTGATGCATTTGCTATCATCTCTTTGAATCCCCTATGGCTAACGCAGGCTTGTGGTCATTTTCGGCAGGTCGCGTGGTTGCGAATTGCTCACAGTGCTGAAATGTGCGCTTTTGCTCAGTGCTGAAAAAAATTAGAGGGAACATTGGTCTGGTGTGAACGGCCCCTAAGACAGCCAGCGTTTTTAAAGACAGCACAAAACGAGCTGTTGGACAGCATGCTGGCAGTTATTATATGATAGTAACCCAATTTGTGTTCTGGCTTTAAAAACTGTTTGTCAATCAATGTTGTTGTTTGATGAGATGCTTTTATTTTGAAGGCGGCTCGCGACCTATCTTTCGGAGGGGTATGCAACATGATATATATATATATTATAATGTACTGAATTGTATTAATAAGATGTCCTTATTATGTCAAAGTGTTGGAATGAATGTTAAATATTTAACTGCAAAGTAGTAATGCGCGATACCTTTTTTTGCATTGAATCATACGGGGATGTTTGTTGAAATTGATTAGATGGCCCTTCCAAAAAGAAATGCACCAGCCGCCACTGGGGCTGAGATACTCAGATCTCACTTTGTGGGTTGGTGGCATAGACTGTATAAGAAGTGGACATTTGTCACCCATTGGTTTGTGGATTGCCATTTTGAAGCCCTGAGTTTGGCTATTTCACCCGCCGCCATCTTGGATTACAGAAGCCACCATGTTGGTTTTTTTTGCAGCCAATGAACGGAAGCTACCATATTTAGAATGCACATAAGTGGTCTATTTGAGTCTAAATGGACCATCATTTACTAAATGAAGATCATGCTGTATTGAAGAAGACTTGAAACTAGAGATTGAGACATAAACTCATGTTTACACTGTTTACTGAGGGAATAAATCAAGAGAGAAGTAGAGTCATTTTCGAATAGACTTCGATACAACCAGACTGGAGGAGTCGCTCCTGATGGTCAGTAGAGAGAATGCAAGTTTTAAGACACTTTACTTATTGGCTTCACTCGTCAGAACCGGAGGTTGCCGCCTGTTTTAAATATACTCGGAGTGATGTAGCCCAATTTGAGAGTGCCGTAACCAAATAGAATTCATAACTAAGAAGCCTGGAGATTACATTTTCACATTTGCTACTATTACAATACAATTCTGTCATCACTTTACGTGACGCAAACAATGACAATTAACAGTTACACAATCTCTAAAATAAGATATGTCGTATCTCTATCAACATGTGATGGAAATAAATGCACCCACACTGTATCTGAATCAGATGAGGAGCTGTTACAAAGGATTTACAGGCTGCTGTAACCACACTTCATACATTAGAGCCACACTTTAATGCGAATTGGGGTAGAAAAGCCATTCAAACCTAGGGTGATATTTGATCTTATTAATAGGCACACACAATGTCTCGTGTGTATTTTACTATAATGCCAGGTTAACAGCAACTCACACAACACAATACATAATGTAAGTGTTATGTTGCAACATTCAGGCACAGATATGCGCTTCAGGGAGAGAGATACCGAGTATATCAGATCCAGACTTCTCTTTGATTCTGTCTCCTCAGAGTGCACTGGATAATATCAGCGTCGCACCACATCCCCAGCCGTCCAGCGTATCAGCCTGTAATGAAAACGCTTGATCATCTTGCCGGGGCTTGTGGAGTAAAACGGCCAAGCTAATGACACAATTGCAGTTGTGTCTCTGAAAACTATACGTTGAAAACACGTGTGATGGGTTACTAAACTGATGTGACGCAGAGTACACACTGGTGGTCTCACAGACTCGCGCACAGATAACAGCCTTTAGAGCTCTAAAACAAGCCTGTTCTATTGTTGCGTGCCATAAATTTCCTCCAATGTGTGCAGCTGTTTTAACAGCTCAGCGAGTGCTGCTTCCCTGCTAACCAAAGGCATAAAGGCTGCAGTGGGGCAGTGAAACATGAAGGGCCGCTGCCTATATTATAACCTTCTTCTATCTGCCTCTCCTGCTTGCGTTAACCTGGTTTTATTAGCCAACAGATGGGCTGCCTTCTCTTTGCTCTTTAAATGGCCGTGGCCTGCAGCTACACAGAAAATGCACATCTCCTGTGTACCGTTTGTTTTTAACACCTCTGCTGAGGACGGACTGAGTTCACGGGGCCGGAAGGCGTTCGGTCTGGAGTTAAGTATCGTTGCCAGGCGGAAACCTCCGGTTCTGCCCAGTGCCGCCAATGCGGAAGTGTCATAAAACATGCATTCTCTCTTCGGACCAGCAGGGGGAGACTCCTCTGGTTGTATAGAAGTCTATAAGAAAAATATTCTACTTCTCTCTTGATGTATTCCCTCAGTACCAGAGACGTATACGGCGTCTCTACGTCACTCCTCCGCGTTTGAAATATGGTAACTTCAGTTCATCTGATGCAAAAAAGCCAAGATAGCGACGGCCAAATTGCCAAACTCAAGGCTTCATAACGGCAGTCCACAAACCAACGGGTGACGTCACGACGACCATGTCCACTTCTGTTGAAGTGCAGCTCTGCAGCTGGAGGTCAGCGGGTCTTTAAAGGAATGAATAATAAACGCCATACTGACCATACTGTAACAGCCTTGCCAGCAGCATGGAAATAATCTCTTCACTTCTTATTTTATTATTATTATTACCTATTTCTCACTTTTTTTGTCTTGAAATCCAACTAATAGAAGGAAAGAGCTCTGTGGCACCACATGCATCAATTTTGTTTTTTTGTTTTTTTTACAGCGGATTCCTGGGAGTTCCTGTGAATATTAAAAACCTGCGAGCAGCCAACAGGCCAGATGTGTTGCATCGCTCTCATCTGACAGATCTTCCTGAGATTCAACCAGTGCCTCCTTCTCTATTCGGCCTACCCCCCAAACAGACAGTTAACCCAACGTCTAGTTGATTAGTCATATAAGTCTGAGAGGCGACTGGATGTGAAATGTTCATTATTATGTACGCTATTCAAAATGGAGAAATTAGCACTTCTCAGGCTTTAATGTTCTCCAGGTTCTTGAGGTGTGTTTTACATACTAAAGGCATTGCATCTGTGTAATATGTTGCATGTTAAGAGTGCACAGTTTCCCATTTGATAGAAAGTGCCCTGGTCCGCAGTGAATTCCAAATGGAAACAAGAGTGCCACTAGTGTATTATTTAAAATGACAGTATGAGCAGTACATGACCTGTACATATGCCACATGCTTGCCTGACTCATGAGTTTGTTTGCTGACCGGCCACTTTGCATATGCCAATCAATTATGTAGCTGAGTGCTTGTCAGGAGCAGCAGCTCCTCTACATGTGGTCGGAGGTTCTGGGTTTACGTCTGTATCCGAGTCTGAGTCTTCGGCTAACGTAACGCCATCGGAGAAAATTAGTTTGGACAGCGTCGCTACGGAGTAAGTCTGATGGTGTGTGATTGACATGCTGAAGACCTAAATTGGTACTGATTTTTTCACGTTATGAAGCTGTAGTGCTCTGGAGGCTCCGGGTGGTTGGCCCATTGCTTATTTTGCTGTTTAAAACCAAGATTGTTGGCACTGTACGTGCATCCACGAGGCAATAAGGGGCCGACTGTAAATGCTCAAATAAAAGTTTCAAATAATAGCCTGGACAAATAAACGCTGTATAAAATAAACCAACAATGAGAGGGGGGGTTGGAATCACCCGTACTCGCATAGCTTGCATGTTTAATTCAGAATAATGTACAATTTTGCAGTACGAATCCCATCAATACAACAGAGTCGTGTCTCGGCACTCTGCTGCTCAGAATAAATATTGCTTACCCTTCACTAATCCACTCCTAAATCAATATCAGTTCAAATGAACACTTCCTGCATTTGTTTATATATTAAGAAAGCACCCCACACCAATTTAGCGGTGCACTTGCATGTCCGACGTAACAGAATACGCTTTCATATTAAACTATGAAGCTGCCTCCGTGCAGGGTGGCTCAGAGCCAGCATTCAGTAATAAATAAAGAATGTAGATCATATTGAGAGATAAAATCACTAATACAACAACTGCTAGAGAATGATTTAGCATTTAATAGTGAGGACGACATGTACGATGCAGTTTTTGTTGTCTTTGTTCTGTGATTTACAGAGTAGAAAAGAGCTAGAGTCCTCCCACATTGGACAGGTATGCTGTGATTTCAATCTCTAGTTTCAAGTCTTCTTCAATACAGCATGATGTTCATTTAGTAAATTATGGTTGTATTTAATGACAAATAGGCCATAAACTGGTCTCGCCATTTCAAATATGGTAACTTCAGTCTGGTTGCAAATATGCCAAGATGGGGACGACCAAATTGCCGAACTCAAGGCTTCAAACCGGCAGTTCACAAACCAACGGGTCACGATGACTAGGTCCACTTCTTATACACAGACTATGATTGCAATATGAAAGGCTGGAGTGCATTCTGTTTGTTTACCTGATGGGAAGAAAATGAAATGCTTGAATGCATTTCTTTGGAGCTCGCGGGGTGGAGGTGTTGGGAGAGCGCTCGCTGCCAGACCTGTAAGTCGTAATGTTTTCCAAGCCACCTCGGGTGAGCGTGGGGGCTTCGTCGGTGGGTGCCGGCGGAGTGGCTGGCTGAGAGACGCCGCAGGGAGAACAACAGGGCGTTGTGCTGCTTCTGCGGCTGCAGAAAGGTGCAGTGTTTTAGCAGTTTTGTTGGATTGTTTTGTCATGTTTTGTTATAATGCTAAGCTATTATATTGAGTACTTGGACAGTTCTCTAGGAAGCAGTGTTCTGATGTTCGTTTCTGGGGCTTTTATTGTGAAGGGAAAAACGGAAGGAGAGGAAATGTTTTAGTGAAGTGTGGAACTAGAATAAAAGTGGTTGCCATCTTGTGCAAACTATGCAGCATTGTGTTGTTGTTTTATTAATAAAGTGAAGTATAGGCCTAAGATAAACCCTCGGATACATAACTAAATGTGACTAATCCTAATCCGTTAATGACGCAGCATCCCGTCATGCGCGTATTTATGTAAACAATATGACGGCACTGAATGCCTAGGTCGAAAAAGCACGGCCCGCCACTGCAACATACTATAGTTACCATAAAAGGTACCATGAACATCTATTATCGCACCCAGCCTTCCGAGCAACAACTCACTAAATTCAGCTCTGTATCTTGTTGTGTTCTTTTTTCCATCTCACTAGAGAGGGAACACTACGTACCTATCTATCCACTTGTGTGCAGTTAAATCCACTGCAAGCCACCAAATGAGTACAGGGGAGTTAAAAATACCAATCTGCAGGCACACTGGGATGAAAAATACTGCTGCATTTAAGTCCCTTTCAGGAATCATGGGAGATTATTTTCTCTTGGACCGTATGAAGAGGAAATCACTCAATCAGGCCACGCTGACGATTCTGATGAGAGGCTGTTTTATTAAACACACGTATGCAGGTGAGACTGACAGTATAAAAAGCTCACAGCTGCTGTCTGGTTAGATGTACGGAAAATACACGTCACAAGGCTATTGGGATGTCTAAGATGTCTATGATTGTCTGATATTATCGGAAACAAAACATCTTATTCTTTGAAAGAGACATGAGACGTCCTTTCCTCTGAAGCGTCACGTGAAGCGTCACGTGAAGCGTCACGTGAAGCGTCACGTGAAGCGACGTCGGTTTCTGATGACTGCGGCCGACTCAGCTGTTTAAGCGACTGACAGCTGATCAGATTTGATCAGCTGTCAGTCGCTTAAACAGCTGACAGAGTTTTGTCTGGAGAGTTTTTAGCGAACATTCCAATAAAAATGCACTTAAAATATTGATAACAATTATCGTATGTTTTCAGTTGATTTAATGGTGTTAAACTACAATTCATATTAATAAAGACACAGTTATCATGAGTGTCAGAGTGGAGATGTTTTCTCTGTCGTCTGTTACCGTTTAATAAACTGCATTGAGTATGTTTATACTGGGATGTGTCCTGCTTATATGCGCAGGATTGATTTCTACCGGCGGAATGCGTCTTATTTATTTATTATTTACGTCGGTATTTTTTGAAATTCTGATTGTGACATCATTATAAAATAACCCACAATATAAATATGTTTTCTCTTCATTACGTGTTGTAAACAAGCGTTTCCTCTCTCCAGCTCTCTCTGATTTTAATTACATACATAATAAAAGTGATTGAGGAAAACAACAGTTCAAATCTTTGAAGACAGTTGTTTGAGTTCCTTTTGTTGTTCAGACCTACAATGAACATATTTTAACCAGATGGTGAATAAGAAAACAGATCTAATATATAACTTGAGTTTAATCTGTGATCATCTTCACTCTGGTATGAAACTCCAGCGATGAGTCCGCTCAGGTGCAGCGTCCAATCACATAACAGATGAACAGTGAGGGGGCGTGTCCAGCGTTAAAACACTTCCTGGAAGCTTGCTCTCGGGGCTCCTCGATCATGGCTCCTCCGAGCAGAATAAGAGCTTTGGGACGGCCGTCAAGATGGCGGGGCAGAACCACTTCCGGTTCAATCGAGGAGCGAGGAGCGAGGAAACGACAATTTAGAGACTTGGGATGTACCCTCTGTCATGCTCTCTACATGCATTGACTGCATGGAGACGGAGCTCGAGGAGGCGAGGCTGCAGGAGGCGGGGCTGCACGCTCGCACACAGCAGCACTCACAGAGAGATCGGGGGAGACATGTCCTCGAGTGCAGTAGCTTTTTGTCGACCGTCTAACACGGAGACCCGTCTGCAAAACGTGTTTTAAAGCCACACAGACTAATAGCGCCGTGTCCACCGCGGAAGTTTACTCGCGTGAGTGAAACGAGGGTGCTCACACCAAACGCTAAAAATCGCGGCGCGAAGGGGGCGTGGCTTAGTTCTGTTGCTTGCCTCTGTGAGAGACAAGCAACGAAGCTTTCATTTCCGCTATCGACCATGGAATAAATAACCACTAGTTCTGCTTTATACTTGTTGTGGAAGTCCCAAACATGTTGGAACATGAAACGCCCTCGTGTTCGGGTTCATAACATCATCCGTAGCTGCACACAGCTCGGTGAATTTCACCGACTCCTCCAGGAACTGCGTCTCGCGTATCTCCGTAAAACGATACCGATTATATCATCCACCATGGAAATAACAACGCTGATTCTCAACGCTGATTGGCTGCCGCAACATTGCGTCACACGATTTCTCCGCCAGAGTTGGGAGAATTCAACTCACGCGAAATCGCGCCACGTCCTTCGCTTTGTTCGCCCCATGTCGAACATTCTGTTCACGCCGCCTCAAACGCGTCTATCTCGCCGCGGCGCGAATAAATCGCCAATTCGCGTCGCAGCGCGTCTGTGGATTGACTTTACATGTAATCTGGTCGCGCCACAAATTCGCGCCGCGTCCGGCGTGAACACGGCATAAGGGAGTAACACGTCGAACACGGCAAAGCTCCTTTCAGGCAGATACCACACACTTTTCAAAGAGTTCAACGAACGACAGGTAATGTGATTATAAACATGAAAACCACCAAGCTCACCATATACAGCCTCAGCCTCAGTCTAGTTTGATGACCAGCACATATGATCATGAGGTCAGAATGCACACACAAATGAAACACACTTGATGCAAACTGGCGACATGAGGGTGGATCTTGAGCTAATTATTTTTAGTTAAGGAAAAAGAACTTTCATGAATTGAGAAAATATGAAGTGAAAATATCAAACTCACTAAATAGTAAATAGTTGTAATAAGTGCATAAACAAGTGCAATAGTTGCAACAAGTGTGAATATTCACAATTCTGCCAGACAGCACAGAGACTGGCTGTCTCATTGTTCCCATAGTGTAATTGCATTGTATTGGTGAAAGGTATGTGGTGGCATGTGTTTCATTGTTGTTTTTCAATAAAGGGGAGAAATTGCCCTTTAATTATGTGTCCATCTTTAATGTACCCATCCCACATAGCTTTAGATTTTTTTTACCTCAAACACACATCTGTAAAATTATGTAACTCTACAATGTCTCATACTTATGGAAATAACTATGTAGTCATCTGGTCAGATATGGCCAATAGGCCTACATAGCTGTGTATAATCAATGCTATGATGGCACCATGTAGTTTTCATTAATATCTTGCTGTAGGCTAATACTAATATTAATGCCATTTGATTAGAGTTCAAAAAGATGGGCAGGAACAAGCTGGTAAAAGAGGACATTTTATTTATTGCTATTATAGATAAATTACCAGTATTGTATCGTATTCTGGTATCGTATCGAAAGTATCGAGTATCGTATCGAAGTCATAATTTTTTATCGTGACAACCCATATATATATATATATATATATATATATATATATATATATATATATATATATATATATATATATATATATATATATATATAGATATATAGATATAGGTGCAACAGAGCTTCATGTTCAGGGTGGTGACACTCCGGAAATGATCCCTTATAGATGTTTGTATCGTCCGAGTTTGGTCTCTTTCCATTTAAGCTATAGTTATACTTTAAGTTAACTCCAGTTAACTTAAGCAGAGTAAAGTTAAGTTAACTCTTAAATCTTTAAGTTAAGAGTTAAGGCAGCTGCGCATTGAGAGTTGATCGTGTCGGTTGCATGCACGGATTGCAGCACGTACAAGTTGACATTCCACAATCTATTTTGTGGCATAAATACTTTTTTTCTACTCTTTCCACCTCTGTGTAAAACAAGGAATTGTGCTAACTAAAAATACTGTCATCTTTCAAGAAAGCCATCACAGAACATTTGCATAACAGACCAAAGTTTATAATAAAAAGAAGGTAATATAAAGCCAGCAGTGTTGTGTTTTCCGTCTGAAAGGGGCTTCATTTTCTTATTTCAGACAGAATGTTAGTCAGCTGCTGTTCCTGGATGAACTGACCCGGGGGCCAGTCTCTAAAAAAAAAAAAAAATTCAGCCCTGTATAGTGCACGTGGGCTGACTCCTAATGGCTGATATACATCATGGTAGGAAACATTGAATTAACTTGACCTAAAGGACAAATTGAACCATTATTTAAATCTTTTATCAAAGCTAATGGAGTTTTGAAGCTATGATTAATAACAGTACGGGAACAATTGTATGATGCCCATAGAATTAGTAGTTTATGTGATGAGCAAACAAAATGTTCATTTATGTCGGGGCCATTATGTCTGTACGCCTCCTGCCTCGGCGATGGGACAAACACTGTGCATTCCATTCATCTTCATATATTTACAAAGTTGCATTCGTAGCGCAGGTTACCAGGTAACTAGCGATATATTATACAACAGGAGGACTGACAGGGACGCGAGTGAAGTCGTCTCCAGTGGATCTCTCTTGCTACAGAGGTCTATAAAGTGTTCCCTCTCCGAGGCTTCACTGGTTTGTACTTTGTTTTTGAGTTCCGCTTTTCCCGCCCCCACACATACAGCAACACAGCTTGTCAGAAAGCTTTTATTTATTAAAATAATAATAATAATAATAATAATAATGATAATTCTTTAAGTCAACTGCATGGTGCGTTCATGTCCCTCACATTAGTTGTGTTAGCTGTAATGTATATGTTTATGTATATGTTTAAGATGGAGGCGCGTGTAGACGCAGCGGCCCCTCTCTCTGTCCTGAACATTTGGTGTTTTGTTCTTGTTTGTACAACAATTGTTCGTCTTCACCTCGTCTGTCCACGTCGAAATACAACTACAGTCTCTAGGTTCTGCTAAGCATCGGCAGGACCAAGAAGCACAACACGCTGGACACTGCACAAGCCGAAACACTCAAGGAGCGCGGACTACTACGTCGGCCTATGGCCACACCGGACTGGATTGCCACCCCTGCCCCGGAAAGGAGGCGCCGCAAGCGGTGTGCGAGGAAGCAGAAGAGGGGTAAGCACGGAGGCATCCGAGCTAGGCTAGCGGCTAGTCCAACTTGTCCAGCCATACCAACCATCATCAACAACGTTTTGGATCTGGTCTACACCACACACAAAGGAGCGTACAAGGCCTCCCCCACATAGGACTCTCTGACCACATCACCGTCATGCTAATGCCAGCATACAAACCAAGAGTGAAAGTGTTTAAGCAGGCAGCCACATACAACAACCACACAGACATTGGGGCGTACACAGGCACTGTTACTTCTCACATCAGTAAGTGTATTGTTGATGTGACCCATGTCAAGACTATCACCACTCGGGCTAACCAGAAGCCGTGGCTGACAGTGGAAGTCCATCGGCTGCTGAGGGCCAGAAACAAGGCCTTCAGAGCCTTGTTTCCTGAGGACCGGAGAAGAGCGAGAGGCAACCTGTCCCACGGCATCAGGAAAGCAAAACAGGATTACACAAACAAGATAACCTGTCACTTTAAAGACAGCAGAGACACACGGAGCCTGTGGCAGGGCATTCAGACCATCACAGACTATAAGCCCGCGCCACAGACCTGCGACAGCAACATCTCTCTGCTAAACGACCTCAACAGCTTCTTTGCACTGGCTTGAAGCACAGAACAGCACTCGTCCACACAAGACACCGCCCCCTCCCCACGATCAGGTTCTGTGCCTGTCTGCTGCCAGCGTGAAGAGGACTCTCTCCACTATCAACACCCGCAAGGCAACAGGTCCAGACAACATCCCTGGTCGTGTGTTGAGGGACTGCGCAGAGGAGCTTAAGGACGTCTTCACAGATGTTTTTAATACTTCCCTGAGACAAGCTGTTGTTCCATCATGCTTAAAGGCCACCACCATCATACCTGTGCCAAATAAATTCACTCCATCCTGCTTTAATGAATATTGTCCAGTGGCATTTAACCCCATAATAATGAAGTGCTTTGAACGACTAGTCATGTCACATATAAAATCCATTCTCCCTCCCAACCCTGGACCCTTTTCAGTTTGCATACCGTGCCAAACGGTCCACGGAGGATGCAATCTGCTCCGCTCTCCACCCAGCCCTCACTCACCTGGACAAAAAAGACTCATATGTGAGAATGCTGTTCATAGACTTTAATTCAGCATTCAACACCATCATCCCACAACAACTCATCTGCAAACTTGACCAGCTGGAGCTCAACACCTCGCTGTGTAACTGGTTGCTGGACTTTCTCAGTGAGAGGCTACAAGCAGTATGTGTCGACAACAACACTTCGAGCAGCATCACACTGAGTATGGGGTCCCCTCAGGGCTGTGTGCTCAGTCCTCTGCTCTTCACCTTGCTGACTCACGACTGCAGAACCAGCGACAGCACCAACCACATGGTCAAATTCGCAGACGACACAACACTGATAGGTCTCATCACCAAGGATGACGAGACCCTCTACAGGAAGGAGGTCAACCTTCTGACCACGTGGTGCGGAGACAACAACCTCCTGCTAAACAGCAGCAAGACCAAGGAGATTGTTGTTGACTTCCGGAAAGGCCACACTCAACACCCACCGCTGACCATCAACGGTGCGGACATTGAGCAGGTCGGCAGCACCAAATTCCTGGGGGTGGACATCAGTGAGGACCTCTCGTGGACAGCCAACACGACATCGCTGGCAAAGAAAGCCCAGAGGCGCCTCTACTTCCTCCGCAAGCTGAGGAAAGCAGGAAGCCCCCCATCCATCATGTGCACCTTTTACCGTGGCACCATCGAAAGCATCCTGACCAACTGCATCACTGTGTGGGGCGGAAGCTGCACAGACTACAACAGGAAAGCCCTGCAGCGCATAGTGAATGCAGCTGGAAGGATCATCGGTGCCTCACTCCCCCCCCTCCCCTCCCTGCAGGACATATACAACACCCGCCTCACCCGCAAGGTGACCTTGATTGTGAGCGACCCCTGCCACCCTTCACACGGTCTCTTCAGCCTCCTGCCCTCTGGTAAGAGATACCGGAGCCTCCGAGCTCGCTCCATTTGGCTGTCCAACAGCTTCATCCACCAGGCTGTCAGGAAGCTGAACTCTCTCCCCACCGTCCCACTCCGTCCTCTTCTCTAGACTCACATGTCTGGATGCTGCTAAGGAGTCAGTCATTTAATTATAGTTAGTCCTTCACAGTCTAAACATTTTTTGTAGTTCCTAATTTATGTTGTCTATATGTTAAATGTTGTTGGTTTTTTTTTACTTTTAAACTGTTTTTTTGCACTTTATTATTATTATTATTATTATTACTACATTGCACAATTCTCTATATGTTGGACAGAAGAGAAACATACTATCGATCTTCTACATGTTTGCACATTGCCCAAAATTGACAATAAAACTGACTGACTTTTTTGACTTCTTCCTCCGCAAACTGAGGAAAGCAGGAAGCCCCCCACCCATCATGTGCATCTTTTACCATGGCACCATTAAGAGCATCCTGACCAACTGCATCACTGTGTAAGGCGGAAGCTGCACAGACTACAACAGGAAAGCCCTGCAGCGCATAGTGAATGCAGCTGGACGAATCATTGGTGCCTCACTCCCCCCCGCAGGACATAAACAACACCCGCCTCACCCGCAAAGCAACCACGATTGTGAACGACCCCTGCCACCCCTCACACGGTGGCCCCCAGCCTCCCGCCTCCTGGGAGGAGACACCGGAGCCTCCGGGCTCGCACCACCAGGCTATCAAACAGCTTCATTCACCAAGTTGTCAGGAAGCTGAACTCTCTACCTCACCACTCCCACTTTTAGACTTCATGTCCTCTGCTGCTAATCTCTGTCTGACCGCTGCTATAAAGCACACTTATATAGTTTCCTAATTTATGTTGTATATATGTTGTTTATATGTTGTCTATTTTTTACTTTTTTAACTGTTTTTGCAATATTCACTTTATGTCAGACAGAAGAGAAACACAATTTCAGGTCTTCTGTATGTTTGCACAAATGGAAGAAGTGACAATACAACTAACTTTGACTTTGATCTGCATGGTAGTATATCATTCATTATATTTGTATATTATAAAATGTCATTTACAATTATATTGTACATACAGAATACCTTTTTTTGTATTCTTATTATATATTTGTAACGAGCTCCCATTACCCCAGTGAGTTTCCCCTCAGCACAATGACGCCAGCACCTCTTATGCCGTGTTCACACCGGACGCGACGCAAATTTGCGGCGCGACCAGTTTACATGTTAAGTCAATCCACAGACGCGCTGCGGCGCGAATTTGCGGTGAGATAGACGCGTCGGAGGCGGCGCGAACAGAACGTTTGACCTGGGGCGAACAAAGAGAAGGACGTGGCGCGAATTCGCGTGAGTTGAATTATCCCAACTCTGGCGGAGAAATCGCGTGACGCAAAGTTGCGGCAGCCAATCAGTTGTCTGTCACTCACCTTGCCTCTTGTTCCAGACTCCTCCCTCCTCGTGTGCCGCCCTCCTGTGTGATTGCAAGCCCCGCCCTCATTGTCTCCACCAGTGTCTCTTTCCCCTGTGTATTTAGTCTATGTCAACTCCCTGTGCGAGTTTGTCTTTTGACGTCCGCATGTGTTTGCATAGTAAAACTTGTTCTGTTGAAACAAACTACCTCGCCGTGTTGTCTGCTTGTGGGTCCAGCCACGGTGGTCCTGTTCACAACACAGAGGAGAGATTTCAACAACTTCTACAGCTGCGTCTATCTCGTCCACCCGTGGCGCAATGTTTTGGTCACTTTCCTCTCAATATTTCTCATAGTTGTAGCGATGTAGAAAGCTGTAATCAGAGAGATCTGATTGGTCGATGGTTTCTCTAGCAAGTGGCAACATGTTTGACACTGATTGACTTTTGTTATCGTCTTTGAAGAGCTAACGGAACTACCATACATGTGTTTGACGAACAGAACTATGTACACACACCGCTCTCCCTCAGTGCAACTCAGCTGCTACTATGTGGGCAGACAACGTTGTCATTGTGAGACGTGGCTTTTACTACGACTTTGAGCTGCTTGTTGCATACATCGCAGCTTGAGTTTGAATGAAGTGAGTTTGCCGATGCGGTCGTTGCAGAAACATCTAGCGGAGTTCCCCATTTTTATTAAAAATGTAGCAAAGTTTGCCACACAAGCATGTACTGTACACAACCTCTTCAAACCAGTGCCCCAACAGATTGGCTTTGCTACTACCACAGATGGACAAGATTCAGATCCCTTTTGTATCAGTTTACCAATCCCATTTATTAGTTGAATATGAAAGGCCAACTTTGTATTGTATTTTTTGCTTTATTTTCAAGTTATTTGGTTTGTTGCCATACGAATATTGATTCCCTTAGTGTAGAACAGGCTATTCTACATTCTGTGACTAGAGCATGGTAATTTGGTATCAATCACAATTAGCGAATTGTATAATAGGGTTTGGATGAGTGAACAGGCCCTGCTGCTTACAAGGGTGTGAACATGTGCATTGTCTGCTTGCCAACGTCGACCAGCCAGCATTGCAATTCAAGTTTCTATAAGTGTGACTGTTCCCTTTGTTCAGAGTTTCATTTACTTTACAGTAACAGCATCATTACACTCTGGGTAAATCCTGACGTGCCAAGGTCTACAAACGAGTCACTATCTGCAAAGTCTGCAGGGTTTGATAACAAACTTTGCACTTTTTAAACATTTTAATACCTGTCCTCAATCTTTTTCTGCATCACTCCAAAAGACACATCGCGCCCGAACGATAAAATAGCTGCCTGCTAGCCCAGAAGATCCATCAAAGTAATAGAATGAGTAAATGTAAATGTGCAGCTCCATTTCCCATAACAATAGCTACTGCAGCAGAGGCCGGCTCAATCTGTCCCTGTCAAGCTGAGGCGGAGGGAGTGGTCCCGAATAATGTATTCAATTCGATATGTGTGTGTGTGTGTGTGTGTGTGTGTGTGTGTGTGTGTGTGTGTGTGTGTGTGTGTGTGTGTGTGAGAGACTGTAAAGCATGGATCACACAGGTCTTTATCTGCAGGGCTAAATAACTTAGATATTGCGTGAGTATACAGGCAGAAGGGGAATGAACGCTCGTCGCAGTAATAGCTTTAGAATAGACTAGTCGGGAGATAGGGGCAGCGAGGATGTGTTTGTGTGTGTGTGTGTGAAATTAAAGCCAAATTAAAAGCGAGCCACATCAAATCTCTCCAATACTATGCCTCTGAAATATCCTCTGTGTGTTATGAACAGGACCACGGTGAGCAGGACCCACAAGCAGACAACATGGCGAGGTAGTTTGTCTCACAAGAACAAGGTTTACTAGGCAAACACACACAGACATCAAAAGACAAACTAGCACAGGGAGTTAACACAGACTAAATACACAGGGGAAGGAGACACAGGTGGAAACGATGAGGGCGGGGCTTGCAATCATACAGGAGGGAGGAGTCTGGAATGAGAGACAAGGTGACTGACAGACAACACAACAGAAACAGACAGTGAGCACTGAACTACCCAGAAGGTCTGGGCGTAACACTGTGGTATGATAGCATTATCCGGAGTAGCAAATTTTGCTGCTAGATTGTTCCATCATTTGCAAGACTTTAAAGATGTCCTATAAAGGATAGGTGGCACACCGCTGACCACTGTCACTTGGAATGTATTCAGCATGAATCCGACGAGTTGTTCAAGGGGTGCTTCGACCTATTCGGTGCAGTCCCGAAGAACCCGAGAATTTCTGGTGTGAATGACGGCAAGTTTGAAATGCAGTCTGAAGTCTTAGAGGCCACGGCTCCAGCCGTTATGGAAACAAACATGTGGAGCATTCACAAATCCTGCTTTTAAATTGCTTGTCTATCAATTGTTTTAAAACTCAAAAATCACAGATTATGTTTGACCTGTATTTTACCTGACACCTGGACCAGCTCACACACACAAACACACACAAAAAGAAGAGGAGCAGAATCTTTTGTTGACCAGCGCCGAGAAATGGCTTTAAATCGACCCCGCAAACGGTGATCGAATTCGTTGATTCTGCTTCCAGTGAAAGGCGATCGGCCCCAAAAGTTCTGATCGGAGCACCATTAGACGTAACCAGGGCTCTCAAGTGTCACGCATTGAGCGTGACTGTCATGCATTTCGGTCTTAAGTCACGCCCCCGCCACACATCGTATTTCTCACGCTGAAAAAAAACTCTAGGCTATTTAATGTGCCGCAGCGCACAAACATGACCTGGTCGCGCTGCCCTCACCATGGAGGAATCAAGCACGTCTCCCCCGAATCCCCTGGAGGTCTTGCCGCGAGGTGCCACTCATCAGCCAATCAAAAAAAGAAATGGGCTACACGAATAGCCAATCAGAAAAACATATCTGTTGTATCTGGGTGAAATGTAATCCAGCAACCAATGAAAATAAAGCTAATAATAATATGGGGGGAAAGGGGGCTGGTCTGTGGGCATACGGCATGGGCAAAGGCGCAGCCGGGGGGGGGGGGGGGGGAATGTCACTCTCACCGGTCTTAAAAACTTGAGAGCCCTGCGTAACCATAGTCTTTCCCCTTGACCACACTCTCTCTGTCATGTGCATATATTGTAGAACGCGTCCATTTTTAAAAACGTGGGCCTTGGATGCTTATTATGGAATTTCTTGTGTGAAAACAGGGTTGAACTGCATGCATAGCCTGCGTTTCCTGTTTTATTGTGGTGGGCTGTCAGGGCCAGCTAAGCCTTCTCTGCTGGCCTAAACAGAATCACAAAGTTAGAGCTATTTTATCATTATAATTATTTATTTTTTTAATAATTAAAAGTTATATCTATTTTATAATGTAATTTTTTTCCCAAATACACTACATGTATTATAATTATTAGCTTATTTTCTCATTGCACGGCTCCTGGCCAACTCGCTGGTGCATGCGGCTTGACACTCCTTAAGCACTCTGCTTAATGCTCTTGTCCAATCAGATTTCACCTCTGTTTCTCTCTATGAAGAAGAAGAAAGCGATTAATCTACATGGTGACAGCCAGCTAGATGGGCTGTCACACTCCGGTACAGCAGGTGGCGGTATGCAGCTAGTCAAGTTGGTTGTGATCCGCAATTAAACTCAAGAAGAAGTGTTATACAGTACTGTCCACAGGGCAGTACAGCAGCTGCTGCAGTCTCCCTATGGACAGTACTGTATAACACTTGGACGCATCTCACCCTGCTTGGCCACCCGAGGCGCGATGGAAAGCAGGTCTGCGCTAGCTCGCGAGCTAACAGCTGGCGCAGGGAGAAAATCCACGGCCCGCCACTGCTTACCGTCCTGTCTGGTTTTACTTCCTTTACTTTGTGCGTTTTCACGTTTTTGTGTCCCTTCTTTCAGTGTCTGCTCATTTGCTTCGTTCTTTGTGTGGTTCTGTTCTCAGCTGTAAATGTATTTCCATGAAACTCTCTGCCTCCGGTGCGCAGGGTTTTTTAGAATATTAAGCGTTGCGCTCTTGCGCTATCACAACAAGCTATACAAAACCATTTACACCAGCCAAAAGAAAAGTAGGCCAAAAGCACCGAAAATCGGCCAATCTGGTACATTTCTGGCTAAAGTTAATTATGGTGAAATTGAATTTTTTCGAATTAAACATATCCCGCTGTAGCACCCTGTATTCATGCTTCTTGTTCAGTCTTTTGTTAAAGTTTCACAATCAAAACTTCTGCCTTCACCACATGACATCACGCGGTGTGTAGATGCGCTGACCCTGTGTGGGTATTAGGGAAAACTATCCTACTGTGAGGAAGCAACAGATGTGAGAACGCGTTCCTTCCATATACCGCCAAACTTCCACAGGGCAGTTACTTTTAAAACCTTGGAATGGAGGTGTGGATTAACATAAAGCAGATCTGGAGGAGCCATACCCCCTACACAGTTCTTGACTGCAGGGAGGAAATGTGGGTTTGTTCTCAGCTTGACTTTTGGTTTTACAGGAAAAAAACTAGTGATTTATTCATTTTGAAGATTCTGGACGCCCTTTACAATATGTTGTGACCCCTTAATGTTCTGATCTGAGCCTGGGGGGAGCTTTTATGAAAACTTATTTAAGATTAAAAGGTGAGCAAGTTTGTTATTTTTATATAAATCCTTACCATTTTTGCTTCATTGTCCTGAAATCCAACCTCTTCGTGCCCGTAGATTATTCTCCTCTTCATTTCCAATTTATTAATTGCAGTAATCCACCGATTTTCCGAAACAATGCAGTTGTCCAACCATAATCCCGTGGATGAGTCCATTAGGGTATTACAGCAACTTGCTTAACTGTCCTGGACAGTTTTGTTCACTAAGGTGTGTTTGCTCCTTTCTACATTATTGCTTTCCACTCAGGTGAAGTGCATTAGAATATTGCACCAACAAATCCAGGTAGGGGGCTGAAGCGAAGAGTCAGAAATGAGCGTGCGCCGAGGTTGGATTGGAACGGATAAAGTCAGCGAGGTGAGCTACCGGACCGGACTGGACCAGGTGAGACTTCAACTTCCCGTCTGTTAACTTATCCATCGTGTCCAGTGTTGGGGTAACGAGTTACAAAGTAACGGATTACAGTAACGATGTTACTTTTATAGGTAACGAAGTAAAGTAACGCATTACACTCAAAATATTGGTAACTACACTACTTTACTAGACCTCAGTAACGCGCGTTCCTGCGGTACCAGTCCGAAAAGTTCTCTTTTAGCGGCGCGCGAGTCACACGACACTTCCTGCGTGAACAATCTATCACAGAACTCCGATCTGAGTGATTTGAGTGACGTAGCTGCTGGTGCGTAGAAGGAGGGAAGCGGGGAATGGAGGAGACGGAGACGGAGAGGGAGTGCCCGGATCCAACTGGGAGGTTCTCTCCAGGTTCCCTAGGATTAAGGATATTGCAAAGCAATACAACACTCCAATACCATCAAGTGCACCTGTCTGTAATGAAGTGGAGCTTCTAATGAGGACCAAGACACGTCTGGTATGAACAGAATCACTTTACTGGTGAACTGCAGTATTACAACTGTTAAAGCGATTGAGAACGCGCTCTTGCACCAGACATGTATATATTTTCCACACGTAACATCAACATTAGTTAGCGTCATCAAGCACGTATCATTGTACTTTCTGCCTTCAAAGTAAAAGCACTTCCTGTTTACATGCTCTTCACAATAAGAGTAAATCATGTAATAAAACAAGTTACAACACTGTCAAAAGGCTTTTCAGCCTGGGCAGTATTGTTCTGACCCCAAGGAGGAACAGGCTGTCGGATAAAAGATTCAAGAGACTTTTACTCATGCGATACAATCGCTATTTTGAAGGGTTAGGGAATAGAGAAAAATGATAAACTTCATAGGATATAGTGCACTTTCTGTTTATTTAGGCAAAGATGAAGTGGATTTTCTGTTTATTTAATTGCATTTTCAGTTTCTATTTTTTGGGTTAAGTGCATTTCTGTTTCTATTTTATGGGAAAAAGTGCCATTAATTTTTCTTAAACCACTTTTTTTTTTCTTTTGTTCTTAGGAGTCGGCCCCCATTTGGTTTAGTGGGGTCTCATGTTTCCAAAAGCCTGTTTTTAATGTGTTATGCTGTTTGACCTGAATGTCCCCACCATACATAGCCTCTTGTATCCTGTTGTTTGTGGGTTTTAAAGTGAGGCATATTTCTTTGGTCAGACAGTGTGAACAGGGTTAATGTTCGTTCAAGTTAATGGCTGAGTTTTATATGCCATTTTGTTTTCCATGTTTACAATTACAATACACTATGTGGAAAGGCTAAGAGATGCCCTTTATTGAACATTGAAAATAAAGTGATGAAAGGGCCACGATGTTTGTCCATGTATCTTTGCGGTTAATTTGGACATTTGCTTAAAAAAATGGAAAGTAAAGTAACGAGTAGTGTAGTTACTTTTCAAATGCAGTAACTAGTAAAACAATCTAGTTACAATTTTCAGAAGTAACTAGTAACTTGTAACTAGTTACTTTTTCTGAGTAACTACCCCAACACTGTCCGTGTCCTTAAAATAGGTATTATCAATAGCATTGGGAACATTAATATATCGTAAGATGAGAGGTCAAAATATGGATCGGGTCAATATTTGGTCAGTGATTGATGTTATTAGAAATTGGTCATCAGCTCAACTTAGCTTTGACATACCCAACCCTCTTATCATCTAACTTAGGTTTAGTTCAATTTAGCTTTGACAGACCCAACCCTCTGATCATCTAACATGGAGCATCTTGGGTTTCCGTGCCGTTTCATTGATTTACTGCTCCCCAGAGTTGCATGCGATCGTTAACACCAGTTTTTCCTCTTTAGAGCACCAGCAGAGATCTTAGTAGATGTGGAAGTGCTAAACGCTTTGTGATGTTTTTATGGTCATAAAAAGTATAAAAATAACAACTTTAGAGCTGTAGAGGGAGAAATGAGGGATGTTAATTTTGGGATTAAAAAAAAGATGCATAAATATACAAACATGACGGCGAGAGAGAGATTTAAATACATAAGTTGAATAACACAACAAAGCATTGCTGGGGAAACCAGAGAAGCTCCTTTTTTTCAAATTCATTATCACCGCCCATGGCTTTTTCGCTCTGGGCTTGATTTGTTAAAAGAGAGTTGATGTTTCTCTCTACCCACGCGGCAGATGAGTCAACAGAAGAAATTAAAAATTCAATGTGAAGCAGGGATGCGGAGCGGAGCCGAGAGGAAATGGACAGCGTGAGGGGGCCGAGGGGTAATCGCAAACACTTAAGACGCTCAAAGAGCACAGGTTACTCTGGAGAAATCCGCCATCACGCTGTGAATTAAAGACGATCATTCGAGCAATATCCTTTGCACGCGTCGTTCTTCTTTCACTCCTCCTGTGCTTCTCGGGTGCTCGGAAATGACTTTATCCTCTCAGTGCATGTCAGGATGACTTAGATTATAAGTGGCAAGAGGAATCGGCGCATTGCCGTCTGGTGTGAGGAAAAAGCGGCACAGAGGTCTTCCCTCACTATCATTTCAATTACCTCCTCAGTGGGGCATGCAGTGCAGGAACAAGGACGCTCTCACTCCGCATCAAGATGGGGAATCATACATTGTGGCACTGTATTACACAGGGGCCTGCTCCTCTTCGCCCTTTTCATCCCCCCACAGTTTCCTCCTCTCTGATGTTCGATCGCTGTGTATGCAAGCTGATGTTTGTATGTCTCAGGGAAGCCAATTAAAAGCTAGCCCATGGCTAGGCTGCGCTCAATAAAAGTGCACATCCATAATGCATTCATCCGCGCTCATCTAGTAGCTCACCTGTGAATGCCATGATGTGCTGATCAAACGCTGTTTAGGCCTCGCACGCATTCGCACGTTACGGCTTCAGTTCGCCGGTATCATTGAAACTCAAGGAAAGAGGGCAAGCGGTTAATCCCTGTGGCCAGAAAGTCACATACAAATACATTCACAGCCTTGACTCACTACAGGTACACACACACACACCTTTGAACATATGCATTCTACTCACTGTCTGCAGTGTACGCCTGTACAACAGAAAACATATTTTTCTCGATGTACGTAGAACGGAGCCCTCAAGGCATTACGTGTTAAATACAAGATTTTGGGAGCATTTCTATTGACTCTCAACGGCTCTCAACATGGCGACCGCTGAACTGGCGTGTGTTTACCGGAGGTTGGGTGCTACGCTTCCACGCAGACGCCATCAACGTCTGAATCAGTTATGGTCTGTATCCGCCGTGCTAGCACAACGGTCGTGAGCTCACAACTAAATGTTATTTCACCATACTATGTGATATTGACGATCTAAGCGTCTGTGCAGCATGAGCGGTTAATCGCTGTGACCTCAGGTACGCACTCACAGACGCAAATACTTTTCGCATCCATGTTTCCTGGTGCAAGAGCTCACTTTAATTATAAAGAGCCCGCCGAGGTACCTGGCCATCTTTTATTCATATTGTTAAAAAGCAGAAGTTTGGGCTGGGCCAGTTGATGAAGTCTAAACTACTGCTCCAACTCTTTTCCTATCCTTGGTGTCCCAATGATGTATGAAGAAAGCACTAGAAAAAGACAGAGTTCGATGCAACAGAATTTGTTCGAATTTGTCTTTCTGAGTGGCAACTTGTCACATGCGGTGTGGCCACTTCTCACATCGTTGTTTTCAAAGTATCGACCATGACCATGACACCGCGAGTGTCATGGTCGATCAGCTAATTAATCAGATCGGGTGCTTTGGCAACATCTTTAAACCGCCTTTCTGATTAAGTGAACGGCTAATTGAGTGGTGGCAAGTAAGTCCTTTATGGAGATCATTTTAACTTCCAATGTTATTTATTTCTTTCAATTTATGATTTATGCTAACTGTAGGATAATAGTCTGTTCTAGATCACTGTGTAAAGACATAATTTGGCCCGAAAGCTGAAAAGTTGAAGACTTTTTTTGGAGCTTGACATGGGTTCACCAAAGTCTTATGTGCACAAACGTAGTGTAATATATGAATAAATGTCTAAAGTGAAAAAATCATCACTCATCAATCACACTTTCAATGGAGGGTCTGAGATCAAATGGAACAGGATAATGACGGGATGTGTGCAAATAAATAAAAAAGCATTGCCAAAAAAAACTATTTAAACCAAAAATGTATTATAAATATGAAATAAAAACACACAATTTACAATATTTACAGGTTTGCAAGGTGCATGGGGGAGTTGGTGGCTGCTGGAAAAATACTGGATGTGCTCCACTGGGTCATGTCTGTAAAAAAAAAAAAAACATAACTACTTAGTTCATTGAAAACAAAAGTCTTGACTTTCTTTTAGAAACTTTTCTTCCAGTATACAATCACACACACACACACACACACACACACACACACACACACACACACACACACACACACACACATAAATAAATAAATGAAAGACAACGTCTTATCTGCACGGAACAGAATGATAAAGTAGTCCATGGTCAAAACATACCCATTCATCTTTACTACTTGTAAGTGAAGCTCACTGTTTCGCAAGGAAACACATTTTATACAGAAAGTAAACCTTTACTTTAAGTAAATCTTGTCAAATGAAGTTCATGTCTGTTGATACACCAGTCACTTTTACGTGTTGTGCACAGAAGCAGTATAGAAACGTAATGGTCTCATTTATGCCCACAGTGCACTACAGTTGTCTTGCAGAGTGATGTTTTTATTAAAAAATAAACTTAACATAGACTGTATATAGGAAGTGGACGTTTTGTTAAATGTGAGGTTCAGCCCCCCACCCCCCACCCCCCCTCCCTCACGCCAATCATTCTCCCACATCCCCAACAGTGCAGCATATACTTGGTTTATACATTCTGGTCTGCAAGTTGTACCCATGAAGGAGGTGCAGTGGCGCAATGTATATTCTTTCGGAGATCCAGGGACCAGATTTTGTCGAGAAGTTTCTTTAACCTTTTTGAGAGTGAAGAGCCTTCTGTTGCACAAAGAGAATTATTCAAGCTACTCTTAACGTATTCTCCCAAAATAGAGTCAAAGAGAAAAGGAGACTGAAAATGCATGTGGAGAAAGTGGGCGAAGTGTGTGTGTGTGTGTGTGTGTGTGTGTGTGTGTGTGTGTGTGTGTGTGTGTGTGTGTGTGTGTGTGTGTGTGTGTGTGTGTGTGTGTGTGTGTATCAGACAATGCATATAGGCTTAACCAGCCAATGGGTGTCGGTGCATAGGCACAGTTTTTGCAAATTTGAGGACAGGCTACGTGTGCCTCTCGGGTAACGGTGAGCAGAAGTAGTAGGACAGGGACAGACAAGGCCAGACAATCAGTATAAATCCACTTAAATATGCAGGCAAGGAGAGCGAGAGGAAGAGAGGAGCACCTTTACCTGCCTGCATTTTCCTCCCTTTCTCTGTGGGGACCTGAGGCTGAGATGAAAACAGGAAATAGCAGGGATGAGAGAAGGCATAGGGTATGGAGTCGTGTCCCTTGATGAATGCAGGCACAGCTGGCTGAGAATAGACATAGAGAGGTTGCCTCTCTCCCTCTCTTACTGTTTCCATATCTCTCTCACACTGGCTCACTGGTCTTTCACTTTCTGCCCAGGTGTTGAGCTATCTTTGGTAAATATTCATATTACTTATCTGTACATCATGCTGGAAAAATATAGAGCCATATTAAAATCCAAGAAACTAAAGACCCCTCTTATCAAATGAACAACATATGGGAGTTAAAGCACAAAGAATAGAGATGTTTCTCCTATCTATTAGAAATATAGCATTGCAAATGCAACAGTTTACCCATAAACATTTTCATTAAAACATTTGGATAGAAATTCCAGGGCCTTATGTAACCGTTTAAATTAGAAATCTGGTTTATTGCAACTTTGATTTTGAGTGTGAAGATTCATTATTAGGCTTGGAAGCAGTAGTTTGAGAACAACATAGAAATGCACTTTGCCTTGAGCTGGCGATGTCACTTAAAATAACACACAAGTTTTACTGTGCAATTTAGGAAATTACATTACAAAAGTTGTCTCTTGGACTGCAACCTTGATGTGTTGAAGAGGCTTGTGTATTTCAGTGACCCGGAGAGCTATTCCAGTAGTTGTTAGAGCCAGAGACATTATTATCCTGATGGGTGATTTCAACGCCAAGATTTGAAGCCGGTGTAGCATTAGCATCAGATCACCACCTCCTGGTAGAGAATTCATGCAAAGGCTGAAGAGAGACCACCGGGCCACATGCCAAAGCTTGAAATACAACACTGACAGCCTAAGCATTGCTCAAGTGGCAAAGTTCAATGATATCCTTTCAAGGGAAAACACAGAGCTACAGCTGAGGATGATGGACAATAAATGAGAAGTAGGAATACCTAAAAGCTGCTTAGAGCTCAACCTTGGAGGACGCCTTGGGACATCAGGAGGGACAAGAGAACACAGATTGAGAGGCTAGCCAAGAAGGCAGAAATCGCGGTGACTCAAAGAAACCTAAAGGGGTCATGTACCATAATTAGGAAATTGTCTGGGACGTACCCGCATGGTAAAAAGAAACACAATTACGGACAAGAATTGACAACTGCTTTCAACCCAGGAGACACAGCTCGACAGATGGGTTGAGCATTTCTAAGTCTCTAAATTAGAACCACCGGCAAAACAGTCACATATTCCCAAAGCCATTAACAGACGGCTTTTTGGGGAGAATTTATGGAAGAGGAGCAGACATTTACAGAATGGGCGGAGGGACACATTGAAAAACTGCCAGAAATAAGGTGATTTAAGTAACATTGACAGAGGGATCACCCTACTCTCTGTGCACAGTCAAATTATCAATTGGGTCATCCTGAACCGTCCTCAGGAATCTGTTGACTAGAAGCGATGGGCCCAGCAAGCAGAATTTAGGAAGGATCACTCATGCACAGATCACAAAGCAACTTTGAGAAACCTCTTGACAGCGTAGACAGGACAACACTATGGTGCTTGCCTAACCACTGTCGAATTCCGACAAGGATCATCAACTTAACCCCACAGATTTAATGTCAAGACGAGCGTCAAGCAAGGATATCTACTTTTACCATTCCTGTGGCTCCACAAGGGAAAATAAATGGGATTCAATGGACAATGTAGGAGCAGCTAGATGTCCTTGACTTTGCGGATGACATACAGTAGCTAACTAAACTTGGTCAAACAAACCAAAACAGCGAAGACACAGAGGAGGAAGATGGACTCCAACAACCAGCAACCGATCCTCATGTACTGCCTCAGGAGAATACTAAACATCTGGCAGCGAGACAAAGTTAGCAATGTGGACCTGTTGAAAAGAACAAGCCAGGATCCTGTTGACCTACAAGAGGAAGTGAAGTTGGATTGGACATACCCTCAACCGAGTGAGGTGGAGGACGTTTGTAAAAGGCCTATGCTCTTGAGAAGAGCAAAGGGCGCCAAGGAATTATTTATTAGATCCTCAAATTTGTGTCCATGTGTTGTGAAAAGCTGCACCCTCAGAGTAGGAGGAACCAAAGTGCTAATAGGGGCCTCGCAGCTTATTTTTGCCCCATGGTCCCCCCATCAGGTTTCCAGCCATGTTGACCACTGGTGTTTCTTCCCTCCTTTGACCTTGTGGTAGCAATGTGTCCATGTTGACACATCTCAGCAATCGCTTCATAACCAATTGGAACAAATCCGCTGAAATAAGACCCAAGTAGTAAAGAACCAGAACTATGCTATTATGGTATAAAGCCATAATACTGCCGAAGTGCAATATTACGTACTGTGATTTAAGGAGCAAAACATTGTGTCAATGATAAGTGAAAAGTCAGCTTCAATGAGCTGCAGCTCCTTACAGTCTTTATCAAACCAGCAGCTAAATGCCGCCTGTGCTTCCAACCACAGCACTTTGTGGAGCACTCCGCTGTTCCGACACACAACGCTGCATTTAAGACACCAAATTAATTTTCCAAATAGCAAGATTGTCAGATGATCAGCTTAGCGTATCCGCAGATATCCAGTCTGCCTCAGCACCGTTATATTGGATTTGTCGTCCCAGAACTGATAAATACAAGAGGGTGTGCTGATACTGTGAATTTGAGTCTTTCTTGTCAAGTATTTCCGAGGTTTTTTTTCCAGCCTATTTCTGTATTCATAGAGCTGTCTAGTACTTTGTTGCCCTTTTCTTATCCTCCCTATATGTACTGTCTGCAGCGCATCCATTTATCTGCAGCGCGTGATGTTCCGTACAGCAAAAAGAAAATAACGTTTTTTTTCACTGAATTGCATTAGAGACGATGCCCTGGATTCTGGGTTGCGTTGCAATAACAGCCTCCCTTCGCCTTAAAAAAAAAAGTCATGCAAGTTCATTGAAAACTCTATTAGCTTGCAGAGTCTGATGCGCTCTGGTGTCGGTGGGAGCTGAGACTTCACATGTAAGTGCGAGAGACACATACATAGCAGCCGGGACTGAAGAACTGGCTTTGCAACTTGACATGTGCAAAATGGTATTTCGCATTAAATAAGGTTTACACAGCCTTTGTTTCTCTGTCTCACCGGGAATTTAGCTGATGTTGATCTTTGGATTTGGTTGTTGTTTGTGCATGTGTTTTCTGAAGCAGAGAAGAACGAGCTGGCTGAAACGACACACGAAGAAAAAGGTTATCACGGGTGCAGTGTGTGTTAGGGCTATCACTTTTTTGTCCTACCCTTCAGTACAGCCTATATTTATTATTTCTGTGTGCGTGTTGGTGCAACTTATATCGCGGCTCCAGTTTTGTCATTGTCCTGAAACCATTCTCCCAATTGGTTGCATATCCCTCATATAAATCTTGATGTCAGTTAAGGCCTTTTTTACGAGCTTCTGGCTGTGAAGCGTCGAGTCGGCAGGGCTTTACTTGTCACCGGGGCCTCCGCTTGGTTTGAAAACAGCAGGTGAGTCCTCCGAAACATAGAAAGCTATTTTTGACGTTCGTTACTCTCGTGTCGCGGAAAAAATGTGCTTAAATTTTATTTAATGTATCACAGATCCCCCAACTGTGAGGGTGGGTCGCAAGTGGTGGTCCAGGCTTCATATCATGGGGGACACTGGCCTCCCTTTGCCCCAATTCGAAACCGCCATTACTCTCACGGTGGCGGGCAGCACAGTCCTGCTTGACTAAATAAGGGAGTCGACAGCTAACGCTAACAGAGGTTGCATTGAGTTACATTATGATGCGTTCATGATCCATTCAGGTCAAATGAGTACGAGGCAAAGGTCAAATTATAATGCCATGATAATGTGTTCAAATGTAATCTTAAAAAAGCAAAAAGGGCTAGAAAATTGAATAAATACAGTGGTTTGAAGGAGATGTTTTCACAACAACATAAAATGGATATTAGAGAGGGAATTGTGACGGGAATAGCGCACTGGCATGGTACCGGTACTCTGTATTCGTCAATAGGCCGGATCGGGTTTTGGGATCGGGAAGGAAAAAGGAAAATGTTATCGAAATGTCACTAGTTTCTGATTTGTTGAGTGAGCATCTCGATTGGCATCCGCTGGAAGAAACACCAGGCTGCAGCACACACAAAGGTTGCTTGATATGAATATGAAACATCTGGCTTATGTACTCAATAAAAGGCCCAATTTAACCCCTGGCTGCCCTTTAAACGTAATGTTACAGGTCATCCCCGCTGTGAGTCTGTATGGGTTTATAGCCGTCTCTTTTTTTTTTTTTCTCCGTTTCTGTTGGACAGTTGGCTCATGGTTGAACGTCGTCACAGCAACAGCAAGTGGAGTAAATGGAAAGAAATCTGACCATTGGAGCAAGTTTGGGCCTCCAGTGTCCTGCACTTTGCAAAGTACAGGCGACATTGAAGCAACAGGCACGATGTTATTCCACTTCAATGGGATCTCCTCAGCCTCCCTCCTCTCTCCTCCCCGGCTGCGAGCTGAGGTAACGGTGAGTTTAGCCACAGACACAGCCCATCGGGTCACGCCCCGAATAGGCTCAGTTTGGGATTGGTTTCACACTCAAGCGCTCTGATTTGATTAAACTGCAGCCTCCCGATAACAAGCATACTCTATTCAGCATCCTTCAAATGCGACCTCTTCCCAACTGAGGGAATTGATTTCACGTGTACGCCGTGGAATATCTCACATCTGGGAATTTGGAAGCATATTGATGTCCTACTTCACAGCCACAGATGTGTGATCGAAACGGCAAAGCTTTTTACAGTATGCGGAAAATTATTTGTTTTGGGGGGAATCTTTCTCTTTTCTTTTTTTTTGCCAGCGCCGGTAGTCCTGATCAATGCTGCCTTGTCTCAAACTCGATGCCACGAAGATGTCCTCCTTACAAAGAAATGGAGAGAAAATAATACAGTTTTAAATATGTCTCACTTTGAAGGCTACAACTTCACCTACAGCAATAGGCAGGTGGAATCAAAACATGGATCGGAGAGTACACTGTATATTTTTACTCAGAGGAGCAGACTCTTGTCGCACATTTCCCTCTTTGTCAGCTAGTTCTTTTATGAAAGAAAGGCAATAGGGCATCCTGCCAGCATTCAGATGTAGAAATACAAGATGTCTTCCAAGTCCTCTACTTCTACAGCCCCCTCCCTCCTCCCTTACTCTCATTCACTGCTCCTCAGTGGCTCCTTAATGCTTGAAGTTCCTCTCACACAGTCTGCACTTCCTCTCACACAGTCTGCAGGAGATATTATTTTTGCAAAAGGTGAAGGTCATCATTATGCAAAAGGATGGAATTTTCCCAACGTCATGCATTATTCCAACTCTTCAACATAGTTCCCTTTATTCCTAAAGTTATCTTTTTTTGTCCTTTTTTGAACTCACATAATCTCACTGTTGTGCGAAATTTGCATTATCGCCACTGACCAGCAGGGGGCGACTCCTTCTGACTACTTCTCACTTCTCAGTAAACATGGTAAACATGAGTTTATGGTCTCAATCTCTAGTTTCAAGTCTTCTTCAACACAGCATGATGTTTATTTAGTAAATTATGGTCCATTTAGAGTCACATAGACCAGGGGTTCTTAACCTAGAGTCCAATTTTTCAAGTACAAAGTGGCCCGGGGCCCATTCAAATATTAACACTGTATTGGTTTATTAACCAATTGATCTCACTCTTGGTTTGATTTGTATTAAATAACTGAATCAAATCTGAATTAAAACTACCTACAGTTTAACAAGCAACACTTTCTAAACACTTTGCAACAACAAGTTTGATGGCTTTGTGATCACGCCCCAATATCTGAGTGCTGTATCCCTCTGAAAGACTCTTTACAATTTTTGAGGGGCATTACACAAATACACATTATCTGACATGCTTGAATCCAATAGGCATTTAAGTGTGTACACCTTAGAGTTGGAAACATATGCATACAGATTATGATATGGTCAAAATAGTAATCATTAAATAAACTGTAAATAACATTTTAATATCGTGCAAATTAAAATATAGCCTTATAATCTGTAAATGATATGCTTCAGCAGTCTTTGCAGAACCAGAAGTTGCACTTCATATCTGTGACAGCTGGCTTTCATAGCACATTTTGAGTTGCCTGTCAGTGACACGACAGACCTTTTTTGCATTTGTAGTACATTGTCCTTTCTCTTGAAAAAGCCCACTGGCTTTCCCACGAGCGTTGGATGTTTTGTCTTTAGATACCGCTTTAGCTTTCAAGCCTTCAGTGCTGTGTTAACGAGGCTAGTGTTAGCCCACACTCCACACAGGCTCAGGGCACCACCTCGTTACCTCCGTTTACAAAGCCCTACTTCGTGAAGTCAGGATTATACTTCACTTTCGTCTTCATTTTTTCGTTTTAAATACTTCTAACTTTCGCAGGCTTTCACAGGCTAGAGGCTGGCTGAGTTTCTTCTTCTGCATATTGTAGATTGATAAACAACTGACTGACGCATAACCGTCCACTTCTTATACACAGTCTATGGTTGTAATATGAAAGGCTGGCGTACATTCTGTTTGTTTAACTGTTGGGTGGAAAATGAAAAAAATGAGACATCCTGTTATTTCTGCTTGAATGTATTTCTGTTCTCGACACAGAAAGGCCGGTGGGTTCTGAAACCCAGAACCTTCTCGCCGTCAGGTTACCATGCTGACCGCTGCGCCGGTGAGTTTCCATATATGCTTTGAAATGCGCAAGCATTGAATACAGTCACGGGAGCAGCTCCAAGCAGGGAGGACATGGGGGAGAGATTTTTGCTGCACAGCTGCTGCACAGCTGGAAATGATGTGGATTGTGTTTGAGATCAGTGTCACGTCTTTTTCTACCCAACAGGGCTCTCTGTGGGATGTCATGCAGATGTTTCTGTGATGGGCAGGCCCATCACCCAGTTGTCTCGACCTTGATGGAGGAGCTGAATAATTGTTTTATGTATCTCTATGTACCAACATACTATAGTTACCATAAAAGGTACCATGGACATCTATTATCGCATCCAACCTTCCGAGCAACAACTCACCAAATTCAGCTCTGCATCTTGTTGTTCTTTTTTTCCATCTCAACAGAGAGGGAACACAAGTACCTATCTATCCACTTGTGTGCAGTTAAATCCACTGTGAGCCACCAAATGAGTACAGGGGAGTTAAAAATATCAATCTGCAGGCACACTGGGATGAAAAATACTGCCGCATTTAAGTCCCTTTCTGGAATCATGTGGGATTCTTTTCTCTTGGACCGTATGACAGTGGCGGGCTGTGCTTTTTCGACTAAGGTCTTCAGTGCCGTCTCATATTGTTTACATAAATACGCGCATGACGGGATGCTGCGTCATTAACAGACAATACTTGTTGTTCACATCAACAAGAACCAGTCACATTTAGTTATGTATTCAAGGGTTTATTTTAGGCCTATACTTCACTTTATTAATAAAACAACAACACGATGCTGCATAGTTTGCACAAGACGGCAACCACCTTTATTCTCGTTCCACACTTCCCTAGAACATTTCCTCTCCTTCCGTTTTTCCCTTCACAATAAAAGCCCCAGAAACGAACATCAGAACACTGCTTCCTAGAGGACTGTCCAAGTACTCAATATAGTAGCTTAGCGTTATAACAAAACCTGACAAAACAATCCAACAAAAACTGCTAAAACACCACACCTCTCTGCAGCCGCAGAAGCAGCCCAACGCCCTGTTGTTCTCCCTGCACCATCTCTCAGCCAGCCACTCCGCCGGCACCCACCGACGAAGCCCCCACGCTCACCCGAGGTGGCTTGGAAAACAATATATTACATTTCATTTAGCTGACGCTTTTATGCGAAGCGACTTACAGGTCTGGCAGCGAGAGCTCTCCCAACACCTCCACCCCTAGCTTAGCTTAGCTCTGTGGAGTTGGGAGCCAGCAAAGAGCCAAGCAGTGTGAAAAACACAAAAAGCAGAAAAAGCTGTTCACTCACCAGATGCTCTTCACTTAATAAAGACAAAGTCCATCCGCCTCTCTTCGTTAACACAGTTCAATGACGTGGTTGTTCAGTTCATCGGTGTGCTTCAGTGAGGATCGTCATTACCAAAACATGCCCATCCCTCCATGAGAAAGGCATAAAGTAAACCCCCCACTAAGTTTGTTTCTCCTCCTTCAACCATTAAGTGTTAAAACAAGCAAAACACTAAACATGTCATAACTTTGCTCGTTTCAGCCTGAATTCTTCTGTTGACACATTGACCAATCACAGTGTATGTTAATAGTCAGGCGGGCCCTGTGACGAATCACACGTCCAGAACGCTAGCAAGCCGTCTCCATGTAGTTTAACCCGCTATTCTACCATAGAGAAACAGAGGTGAAATATGGTTGGATAAGAGCTCTCCTTAACCTGCCAAGCAATCCGCGCCGTGGCAGGTACAGACGAAGACAGGAGCTGCGCAATGAGAAAATAATATAATAGGGAAAAATAACTATAATACATGTAGTGTATTTGTGGGGAAAAAAAGTAATTATAAAATAGCTATAATTTTTTATTTTTTGTATCTTGAGTGAGTTGCCTCAAAGACACCATTTTTATGCTAACTGACAGAGAAGAATCCAAGTAGAAACTGTGTTGTCGGCAATTATTGTGCAATAAGTATTATTAGCTCGTCCAAAATAATCAAATCATAGAGATGGAACTTAAATCAATCAATAGATGGACTGGACTTGAGCCATCTTGGTTCAGGAAATGATTTATTTTATTAGCTGTTGTATAAGTGTTGTTATGGATTACATTGCAGCCATTTGACCACCGGTTGATTGAGACCTCTGTTGTTCTTCAAAATTGTGAAAAGGCCTGTGAGTGACCCGTGCAGGGTGTCGGTGTCGTCGTCCTGCCTTTCTATTCGTGCAATCGGAAAATCTCTCCTTAACACCTTAAAGTCTTAATAAACTCCTTTCGGTCGAGAATAATTTCTCTTGAGGGCCTGGAGGAGTAAAGAATAGGACTGTTGCAGCAAAAATACTTTCTTTAAGTGTCCTTGAATGTAGAACAAAAGAACAAAAGAACAAAAGAACAGAAATATTGTCAACTTTGAAACATGTTCACCTGTCTGAAGCCCAGATGAGATACCGCTGTCTTGGCTGAACCACAGAACGGATTCAGCTGATGAGACCTCGGCAGTTGAGGCGTTGGAGTCGTGTCAAGGCGGCACTACAAAATCACCACCACCCTGACATCTGGACCACATGACCGTCGGGTCAAAGGCTAGCTTAGTTTTATGTTCGCTCCTGATTGGACCTCCCACTTAGTCTTCCACTCCAATCATCAGTCTGGACAGGAGACACAAAGCACCTTTCTCATCTCATGTTATAACTTGAGCTGACTGGTGTGTGTGTGTGTGTGTGTGTGTGTGTGTGTGTGTGTGTGTGTGTGTGTGTGTGTGTGTGTGTGTGTGTGTGTGTGTGTGTGTGCTGCGTGCACATGTGTGTGCAGGAGCAACAAGCCTTTAAGTCCATATTGAGACATTGAGCTAGTACCCTGAGAATATATTACCATCTCCTCCCTGACATAAGGCAGGTTTTTTTTTATTTTTTTTATTACTATTCATAATTCTGGTGATATTGACACAGTGATAAGCTGAATTGAGTTTATGAGGCTCCTCCTCAGAGGGATACCAGCCCACACTTCTAGTTGAGTCAGCAGAATAGTGTCAAAACTAATCACAATTTAATGGATCTCCAAGTCCCAAGGTCACAGAGATGTGAATAAAGCACAGCCTGGAGCGTACTTGGATAACCCCATACACTCTACCTCCAGAACACTTCTGATAAGCTGAACATCTGGGTTGGATTTGCTTGAAATGGACACTGGCTTGCCACATGCTTTATTTAAATGTATAGTTTCTCAGCAGACATTTCGTCAATATGTGTCTACTGAGATATTCCCCAGGCTATTCTATTCGTCTCTCAGTACTTTCCAACTTTAAGTATGGCAGTCAATGCCAAGCCTTTCTGTTCCTGCCGAAGACGCAAATCTCTAAAAACAGCTCACATGTCAATCATATTTTTTGTATTTTAAAGTGGAAATATCCTTTTACAGCAGGACATTGTAGTTTTCAGCAAACAAAAGTCATAGAGCTTGGATTAGATTCATTCTTTAATCGATAATTTAAGGCTAACGGTACTCACTTGCGTGAGCCAGGTAGTGTGCCGTTTAAGATTAGCTTGTAATAATCAGTTTTGAAGAGCAAGATGAGAGCTTTTTGTTTTCAGTTCTATTCAATAAGCCACACGTGTTATAAACATTAGCTGTGTATGTATTACCTTGTCCAACAGGTGGACATCACTTTCACATCTAGCCAAACTAGCACATTACAATAAACAATATTTTTGGGTTGGGTGGGGGGTGATTCTAAAGGAAATGGCTCATTCCCCTACACAGAATGCTCTGCCATTGGTTAAGACCGGTGAGCTGAGGGGCAGTTGGAGAAAGTTAATGGCAGCTCTGCAACCGTATGACAAAAGACAACAGTGAGCCATAATGTTCCTGTAAAAGCTACTAAAGTGTTGATTAGTGTGTTGGGCATCGGCTTTGGACTTTAATGGGGATCCAGGATTAAAGGAGGAAAAGTTTTTATGCCGTGACAATGAGCCTCCTCTGGATTCACACAGTCTGGGCCAAAACATTATCAAGCCGAAGCCTTTGTTACGGTTAACAATGTGTCTTCTGAAGATGGTAGGGATATGTGGGTGGAAGTCACATTATGGGTGTTTCTGACAGTCTCGTTTAAACTATGAAACATTGATCAGTTACATCCTAAGGTCGAGAGGGATGGGAGCTTCAATGCATGGCTTTTACAAACAGTTCACATGCCTTTAACTCACCATTCATATGTATAATCAGATACATGTAATGTTGTAGAACTTGTGTAGAACGTTCCAAGCTGTAAAACTAATGACGTTCTCAAACATTTAGCTTAGAGCGACGCTGTGTCCAAGTACTAATAAGGTGTCACCAAGCTTCAAATCAAGTGCTTGTCAAATTGTTGTACAACACACACTCACACACACACACACACACACACACACACACACACACACACACACACACACACACACACACACACACACACACACACACCTGTCCAACATTGGCATAGGTACAGTCTGCAGGATTGAACCTCTCTTTCTCTTGTTTTATTCGAGACCACCAAGTGAACTAATGTGTCTCTTCAGTCAAAAGTGTCTGGCTGCAGCCATATATATATATATATATATATATATATATATATATATATATATATATATAAGAAGTGGATGTAGTCGTCTTGACATCACCCATTGGTTTGTAAACTGCGTTTTTGAGGCTGCGAGTTCAGCGTTTTGGCCTTCGCCATCTTAGATTTTTGCCATCCCATGTTGTTTTTTTGAACGGAAGTGAATGTATTTGGACTGTGGAGGAGCGATATAGAGATGCCATGTACAGTTCTGGTAGGGGCAGGGACCTGTCAATCACAAGAGAGCCATGCCCAAAAGCATACTCTGCTATATGGTCTATTTTATTTCTAAATGGGCCATATTTTACGAAATGAACATCATGAAGAAGACTTGAAAGAATTCTATACAATCAGACATCTTTTTGCAACCAGAGGAGTCGCCCCCTGATGGTCATTAGAGAGGATGCAAGTTTAAGGCACTTCCACATTTCCTTCACTTTTCAGAACAGGAGGTTGCCATCAATTCATGAAGATGGAGGGCCAAACTAAAAACTAAAAGCACACATTAAATAAATATATTTATTAATGACTAATTTGAATAGATCTTTATGTTCAGTCTATGGTTATTGTCACTGACTGTGTTGCTAGCTAATGTAGCAATATCTCCACTGACTGCAAGGTTAGCCGAATAATAGAACATGCAATTTGAAAATGTTATCATAAATGTATTTAGAATATGGTTAGTTGTTGTGTCTTTCTAGCCAAACAGCTACCAGCACGGTAGCTTGTAATGTAAGCACCATGCTAAGATAAAGGCTAGGTGGCTCTCATGCAAACAAACTGGGACCGTACTGAACTTGCGATTGGCTTGGGCCTCTATGTATAGGGCCTCAATGCTCCGGCTCCCAGATCACTGCTGCGCAGTCTAGACTCTGTCTCTGAATTATGTTTAAAGCCCAAATGGTAGCCGTATCTGGGATATTTTGCCTTCACTTTCGTAAAGTGAGTAGAAAAACAATTTCTTGTCGATGGTCTCATCCCCATCTACGACAGCAGGCTTTTCGTCATGTGGCCATTTGGGACAACAGTTTTTCTAAATTTGTTTTGTTACTGAAAAGGAATCCTCCTCGCCAGGATATTCCTCGAGTGTTCAAGAATTGACAGAACAGGTTATATTACAGTTAAGGTTATTTATTTAGCAATTACACACATACATGAAATGCATACCTACAAGGCCTTGAACTCAGCTCCCCTGATGGTCTGCTCTGCATACAGTCTGCACACAGCCAGCACACCCCCAGAATGAGAGTGGGCCTCGTTCTCTAAGAACAATGGATATTTATCCCATTTCTGTGAGACTCCCCCTTATCTGACTTCCATATTTGTCTCAGTCTTAGTAGCGAAAAAGGGAGCTGAGTCCGTCTGTAATTCAGACATCTAGCTGACATCAGCAGCAAAGACAGTCTGTCTGTATCTAATCTGTTTAGCCAAGGTCAAAAGCGACTGAGAACTTGACCAGTTACGATTTCTCAGCTTCGCTCAGCTTCGAGACACCTTCTTTAGTATAAGTGGGACATGAAACTTTAGTCAAAGTAAAGTAGTACAACATATAAATCATTAAATTCTCTTCATTACTCTGGGTAACGTGAAACTTTTTTCTCTCCAGTAAGTTGGAATGTTGGAAGCAGAGAGATCCTCAGGGCCTCTGAATCCGAGACAGTGAAAGATTGCAGCATTACGTTTTTTGTAGATTAATATATTTACGGGTCAGAGCCATGTTCCTCCCATTAGGTCAAGCTTTGCCTCAAGACGAATACATTAACAAGATTATCATAGCTACCTTGGCCAGGTCTAGAGTCAAAATAACTGCATGCTGGGTGAGACTATTTCTATTTTGTATCCTTCTCTTTTGGCTGGCTCCCGCTGTTTAGTTCCATCTTAAGTGATTTTACAGAGCTCGCACAGCAGGAGATTTTAGAGTTGCCCTCCCCACCACCCCTTCGCTATCTTTGAATTATTTAAGTGTCTTGGCTCAGTGCTATCATGCAGATGCCAACCTGCTTTGATATTGCGTGAGCCGGCGGACCATTCTTCATGTACCTTCTCTTGTCAAAGACAGAGCGCGCCCATTGAGTCTAGTGACACCAGCATCAAATGATTAATTAAGAAACACTTCCTTCAGAGACGGGCATTTCAGTTACTCTGTTTTCAAACTGTTCAGTTAAGTAAGAGTCACATGGATATCTCAGAACACGCAGTGTATCGGGATGGATTTGGGCCACTTTGGATCGGCTGTGACGACGATAGACTTTGCTTTTCTGTCTCTTTGGTACTCGATTTTTACATTTTCCTTTTAAGCGCTCCTCTTCTATCTTTAGACTGAAAGGAAGAAGGTGGGTGCAGCAAATGCTGAAGCATAGTGTAACAGCAGCACAAGCAGAGAAGAGTCACAGTCAGCAACGTCGATTACATGGAAATCAGCTAACATTAGCTACCGTAAGCTAGTGTGCTTTTCATTGCATATTACTTCTACTTTGAATTGTGTTAGAAGAGGAATGTGTTGCAGCTTCCTTGAAAAGTTAGTTTTTCCACCTGTAGGAACAATAAGTGCTTGAGTAGCTTTTCAATACCACAGAGGGGGCTTAGAGGCAACGAAGAAAAGACATGAACACAACTACTGGGTGCAGCAACAGCATTTTATTTTTGTCTGTCAAATGTGAAGAGATTGTCAGTGTGTCATGAGGCAATTTGGACTGCCTTTACCGATGCACGTGGTATGTCGCGCACATCAAGGGCGTAGCTGTGGTCTCAACATTGGTAGGGACCTCCCACCCAAAACATGTGTCTGGAGCTGCTTATAAAGCTTTATATATAGTGATATTATATATACAAAAACTATAGTTTGTTGTATTTATAAAATCATAGAACAAGAATAAAGATAAGTATTGACATTGTATTGCTATTTTACCTGTTTATAAATATCAAACTCTTATAAAGTGGAGAAAAAAAATACTGTAATGTCGACTATGCCAATACACACAACTATGCAGACTTGAAGTAATATCAATGTTTGTGGCTAATGTGGTAGAGTGTTCGTCCTCAAACTGCAAGGTAAAACAGCTGCAGGGAAAGAGGCTTGACAGCGACATAATAGAATGTGACGCCCATTTTAGTAAAAAAAAATATTTAAACAGTTCCCTTTAAGAGATTTTCCACTTGGCAAAGCCTCAGGGAGCAACAGAGGTGCGAAAGAGCCACGCGTTGCTGACCCTTGCACTGCATCTCTTTCTGCAAGTCAAGAATCACGTAGTGTTTCTGACTACTTTAGCCAATTAAATGACAGCATCTTGTCTCGCAGGCTCCAAGGCGCATTGGAAAACGTGGAAATGTATTTTCTCTCTTCTGGGCGACGAACATAGTATAGATAATAATACGAATGTGTTTTCAAATATATTGTGCAAAATATTTTTCCCGTATTGATGGGTACAATTGTGTCTTTCCCAAACTTTGGTCTTGACTAGTCTCTATGGACCCTATGCAAACCTACGCCTTTGGCGCACATTGCCATACAGCGATAAATGTAATGTTGAAATGAGTGCAGACTTGATGCACACTGTGAGGGTCAGCTGATAAATTGACATTATAGAAATGAAAGGAAAGGAACTGCTCCAAATTCTGTACGGCTTGCATTCGGAAATTGTCAGCAACGAAACGGGTCCTATAGGTACAGAGATAGGTCAGCAGAGAGGGGTTCACTGTAGTGCTACAGATAGAGACCAAATTAGGATAACCAGCAGGGGAATGCCTCAAAATGACTATTTAAATCATTGGTTGCCATCTCAGCACTTGGAAAACATCCTACTCAACTGTGGTCGGGTTTTCTTGTCTAGAGAAGGTTGTGTGTCAGACGGCGTTTGAATAAACCTGCTCATCCACTCGTCCGGTCAAGCCTCCTCCCGACGCTCCGCAGCCTCCGGCAGACCCTGAAATAATTAATCTGCGGGTTCTTCTCTCAAACCTCATCCACAGACAGCACAACATCCAGGCGGCAGTCATCTGGGAAATTGATCCTCTCAAAGACATTCACAAGGCGGGTTTTGGCAGCTCTCGTTCAGAGGCGACGTTACATTCAGTAAGTACAAACAGGGAGCTGATCAAACTTGTGTTTTCCTGTTCTTTATACCTCCACCCTAGAGAGTTGGAGAGTTGATGGAATTAGTCTTTCTTCAATTGAATTTGTAGTGTGTCGACAAAGCTAAATAAACACAGAGCTGTCTCCCTTGCTTTTGTCAATCGTGGATCAAATAAAAATAACTTCCCTCATAAGTTTAAAGTTTTTCTCTGAGCTTTTTTAGCACCAACGCTACCGCCAGGGTCCTTTTACAACAAGTTGGCCCTGAGGTGCCAGTTTTAAAGGACAAATTATACTAATATGTTTTCACCCTAATGGGATGTCTCCCTGCGCTAAAATGTTGTGCTCTCTGAAAGTGTTTTCAGCAATGTAAAGTGCTCCATAACACTTGAATAAAATGGAAAAAGTAAAGTGGTATTATAGTGGAAATAAAAGTGCTGTGCATTTTTGTCGTTGAATTTATGATGTTTTTTTGTCACCGCCTGAAACTCTTTCCAACTTTCCGCTGATGCTCGGGCGAGGGAGAATGCTTCAAAATCTAAAATCTGAAGAAATAGTGCTGAAATATCATGCGCAGAGAGACCTTCATGTGAAAAAGGTTGATATTGGAGATGCTTTATTGATGTATTTTACAAAGAAGCCTCACTGTTTTCTAATCAACTGCAGTTTATCAATAGTCTGATTTTATTTTTTACTTTTTGTATAGATTATATTGGTGCACTAATTCAACCAATCACTATTTCAACCTTACTGTTTTGTCCATTTAATCAAACAGCTTAAACCCGTCTGAATAACACTGCTACCTTATAATCTCCATGTGTGACGTCTGCCTATAGTTTACATTTTAGTAAGATCGTGGTCAAACCCCGACATATATGCCATTTGGAATGTCTTGTGGTACGGTTCGTGTTTCCGTTAGTCGCACGAAAGATACGTTCAGCTAAATGGCCAACGTTTGATGTTATACTTACCAGTCTAAATGAAATGTTGCCAGTTCGGCGCCAAATTCTGTCTCCAGTGGTGAAAAGCCGCCCCCCTTTTTACTCTCGTTTTCTTTGTCCCAAAACAGGGCTTCTTGCCAAGAGCGGTCGATTGGGATGTGCCACTTAATGGGGCTGTGTATTTTCAGTGAATTAATTAGTGGTGCCCCCGACTAAGAATTGATATAGTCAAATCTGATTGATCGAGTCTTGCCCATCGCCAACTGATCGTCGAACCATAAAAATTTAAATATAGAAAAGATAATAGCAAAAAATTATTGATCGAGATAAGCAAACAGCTGATAATATGCTCCTCCCCCTGCTGATTTGACAGAGGATTGTTCATAAATTAAAAATATATAAATTTCCCTGATATTATGTTGTGAATTTTCTGATTAATTCATGTATTTTGAAATGGTGGCCTTAAGTTGTCATTTGGCCTGTCCGATTCTATCGCCAAGATGCTGCTCTGATGGGGAATGTGGATAGTGATCTATTCATGCTCACTGAGGATATGGATGGAATTCATTTCCAGTTTGTATTAACAGTATTATTAATAGGCTTATTGTAATACCAAAATATGTTATATATCGTGATTTATTAGGAGCGATTATATGTAAAATCTGACATTCAGCACCTCCGATATTGGTTGAATTTATCCGATCAATAACCGTGCTTTGTCACTCGCTTTGTTTGTTACCTGTGTGCTGTTTATACAGCTGTTCTTGTATATTTCTGCTTGTGTCGGCATCAAGACTATCTTTTAGAATGCACGGCGTTGATGGGAGAAACAGCTGCTTGGCCCGACTGATCAATAAAGCTTTGAAATTGGAAACCAGCTTCTCCTGATTGTAATGTTAGCAAACAATGTAGAGACCGGCAGCGATATAAATGGCACCAATCGTCAGACATCGACTTTTGCATCAGTACAATTTTACAGATCGGCTGCTTTGTGGCAGAAAACAAGGAGAGAGCTGGAATGTGCAACATTTATCCAAAAGTAAAAGCACTCATGACGTAAAATTCTTTCGGTTTATTTATCAGCTATTGGACCTCTTGAGTCCAACTGTTTAAGCGTAGCTGAGACACTTAACATAAACACACTCAAACGAGCTTCTCTCCTGTTTCACTTCTATAATATCTTTATGTCTTTCGGCGGCGTATGTTTCCGCGTGTGTAAATGAACTTTCAGATGGCAGTGGTAAAATTGGACTTTTATTTTGCATCTCATACTCATTCTGTGCAAATCTGCTTCCCTGTTGCTAAGTCCCTATCATGTTCAGACTGATGGTTCTTGCTGGAATGAGTCGCCGCAGGACTCTACAGTTTGGGAGAGACGGTGACATTTGAAGTTGTTTTGCAAGCGCAATGTGAAGAAAGTGATACTTCCAAACAGAAAAAGAAAAAAAACTGCAGGTATTAATGGTGCGAGAGGTCATTAGCATTGATGACAGGCAGAAATGACTTGAATATTGCGATTGTGATATATGGTGTGTACAGTAGGAACATTAAAAGGCTGTCCAGTCTTGCAGCATCAAGTCAGCAGCCACTAATTGCTAAACTAATCAATACACATCTAGTTAAAAAAAATGCTTGGTGGCATTTTGCTGGTGCCATTAAGTCATTCTCCTGCAGTCAACGGTCCCTATGACAAGATAAATAGAGCCATTCAGAGTAATGAGTGCCACAGTGCGTAGGTCAAAAGCTCTTTATAGTATTAAATTAGAGTAAGTGCATAGTCACGGGTATTAAGTCAGCTGAAGGGTGAAATTTGCACACAGCATGATGCTGTGGAATTTAGTACAGCGTGGCAGTAATTGGACTCAATGCTTTAGCGCATAACCCCTTTTTCAATGAGCACAGGGGGAATGAAAACCATTTGCAAAGTAAATGTTCATCACGTTCTCACTCCCAACTCAAGTCCCGGCCCTACGCTACAAAGTACGACGCTCTATAGGTTCCCCTTTCGCGTCAGTTTTGGACGTATCATCAGTTTCCACTGTGTTACATGCGTGTCTTTTTACAATTAGACTTCCTTTATCACAGGAAATGTTTCCACTGGAAGGTTTACTTAGTTTTTAGGTTTACACAGTTAGGTTTAGGAAAGGATTGTGGTATGGGTTCAAATAAGTTCGTTCAATAAAATAGCTATATTTGTTACGTGACTGTGTGGGTTTAAGTACGTAAGTTACGCCACAAAAGTAAGGTGAAATAAGTGAACGTTGACTTGGTTTCACTGGGGACACGAACTGCGGTCTCCTGGGTGACGGTCCGTATTTGTTTGACCCAATCACCCCTCCCTTGGTGATTGCACTTGAACTAAACAAAGGGCTGCTAAGGGAGCTCTCAAGTCTGCTCACAGAGGCATGTGGTAGAATGAGTAATAGTCGGCTGGAATGCGCAACATTTATCCAAATGTAAAAGACGCACCGAATGGTTCTTTCGGCTTATTTATTAGTAGTGCTGGACCTCTAGAGTCTAACTGTTTCAACGTAGCAGAGACGCTTAACACAAACACACTCAAATAAGCTTCTCTCCTGGTTGACTGCTATTATATCGCTCTTTATATCTTTTATGTCTTTTGGCCGGTGTATGTTTCTGCGTGTGTAAATGATGTGTTATTAGGCAGAGTCAGTAGGGCCTTTAGATCTGCTGGTTAAAGGAGTGGTTCAACATTTTGGTTAATGTGCTCATTCAGAGTCAAAGGAGGAGATCAATACCAATCTCATGTCTGTGCATTAAGTTTGGAGCTGATCCAATTCCCGATCCAATACTTCTGTTTTGCCAGCTAATACAGCTGTGCAGTGCACACATCGAGAACATTAATGCTATTTAAACCAATCGAATGTATATGCTTGGCAATTGAATAGCTCTGCATTGCATAAAGAAAAATAAATAAGAGAGCCTGCATCGGAGCTCTAACACACACCCAATAACAAACCCTCTCTGTAATATTTTTGGTCTTGTTGCTGTCTCGAAGCAATTTCTCTTTCCATTTTAAAAGTGACCTCCAGCCTTTACCTGAGTTACCTCAACAGCTGAATATCGTCGACACCGCCTTGATTGGCCCCGATAGCGACCTTTGAGATTGGAACGGGACCTCCCTATTATGTTCAATATAACCTCACTTTGACTATAAGTCCCTGAACTGAAGTGCTGGACGCATGGACAAAATATTCAACATCCAGAAGTTGAAGAGAGTATAGTTCCAGCACAGATTTAAGATTTCTTAGTCTAAATAAATAAATAATTTGATTTTGCTGAAACACGCCCACTTTCCAATGACCCCTCCCACAACTAAACCCCACCCAGGAGATACACACAAAAAAGACATATCATTTTTGTCGTAACAGTTTTGATTGGCAGATCTGAATATGTTCCATGCAATGACGAATAAACCATCATAAATGGTAAATATTAAATATTTCCCAAGACACGCCCTTCAGCTGTGCTGTGTGGACCTCCTGCAGAGAGCCACTTCACACGCTTAGTAAACCCCTCACAGCTGGTCACATTGCAAAAGGCGTGACATGAGAGTCCCCCGATAAGCAGTGGAAGCTGTGGTATTCAGATGAGCCCTCCATACTTGATGTTATATATGCGCTCAAGCTTCATATCATAAACTATCCAAGGCGAGGACACGTGACAGGACACAAGGGAGGTTGACACATAGGGTGTGTGTGTGTGTGTGTGTGTGTGCACTGGCGTAAGTTATGATAACCTTGTCATCGCTTGTCAGGTCTGTAAACTTCATCACCATTTATATATTTCATCCCGGCGCTGGGGAAACCGGCGGTTAATAGAGATTTAGACCTTCAGTGATTCCGTATCTGCTTCTGTGCATATCATAGCAAACTATTCCCCTGCCGTTCACTTAATTTGCGTTTTCTTTTTGTCTGAGCCTTCATGATATATAATAACTATAGTGTCTGATAGTAATTGGTCTTGCACTTATCGCAGCAAAAATCATCAGCTGCATAACATGTCCTGCAGGAGTGTAGAATTGATGTCATGGGAGTAGTATAAAGAATCATAAAACTCGCTCCATAAATTCAGTGTTGAGAAGCCTACTTTACCACAGAGGCACATTAAGTCCTTGTTGGAATACCACAGGCTTGTTGCAATACCATAGGCACATTAAGATAATATTATAATGGGGTTTATTTGTTTGAGAAATCTTTAAATTAACCACAGGGGAGGACGGATAAATGATTCAGGATCTTAATATATAATCCTAATATAGAGCTCAAATCTTAAAAGAAAAAAATATAATCAGAGTGAAGGGATGCTGATTAGCAAAACACATCATGCATCAGCGCCAGCTCTGACAGGATGGCAGGATAGTTGTGTTGAGGGGGTAGCCATGGCAACTGGATATGTCTGTGTCAGAAGCACGCGTGCAACACGTCCACAGGAAGATACACACAGTCTATCTAAATTCAGTTTTTTATGCTGACATAAAAACACATGCAGAGCCATTTCTACAGCTAGAGAATTACAACAACAACAAAAAACAGGAAAATGACGTACACATTGTTATGCGACTCCTGTCTCTGGATTATCCATCTCCGAGTCTTTTTTGCATTTTCCTGATGGATGGGCTCATTTGCATTGCTCAAAAAACAAGTTGGATTGTTAGCGAGCCAGGAACACTCTTCAACTTGATTATTCAGCCTGGTAAATTAAATCTTACAGCTCGACAGCAACTGTTTAATACAAGCTCAGTGACTTAAGAACGCTGAATTGAAACTTGAATTTTATTCATATTTGTGAAAGGAAATATCCCTAATGAAATAACAGCCATTTTGGATTTCTTTCCATTTTTCAAAAGATGGACTTAAGGTACCAAAACCCGAATAGAGCTGTTAACATACATTGATGTTAACTTTGTATTCCACTCAGAAAGTGCAGCTTAGCCAGCAAGGCCAGGGGTAGCCACAGCTTTTTGATTGGTGGACCCGTAGAAAGGAACATTTCCATCAAAAATAACTAAGCAACAAAACTTAACAGTCTAACTTGACATAACAGGTCGTTTATTGGATGTGCCCACATATTACACAAATATTTCTGTACCAGCTGCAGCCATAAACTCAGTAAGGGGGGGAAGTAGGGTCATTCTCTCATAGACTTCTATTAAATCAAACTTCTTTTGCAACTAGAGGAGTCACCCCCTGCTGGCTATTAGAGAGAATGCAAGTTTTAAGACACTTCCGCATTGGATTTACTCAGCAGAACCGGAGGTTGCCACCTCGGACTTACAGTGTAGCCTACTAGAAATATGTTCAAGCCATATTTTAGTTTATTTTTAAATAATCACTGCGGGCCATTTAGAAACGGGCTGGCAATTGTCGCTTCTTAGCATGAGAGCTACCTAGCTGCGGTTGGTTAGAAAGACACAACAACTAACCATGAAATCTCTATCAATATTCGTGAAAAAATTGACGCATGTCACGATACTTGTTCCAGAAACATTCCCACGTGTCACTAGCTAGCTTAGTGACGTTTCCACGGTTCATATCCTAAGAACGGAAGAGTCAGCAGACACACAGATGATCTACAGTCTGTGTTTGAAACAGACAATCACGGTTATAGAATGTTAACGGCCTCCAGGTCCACAACTACTTCAGAGCAGCTGTCAATCATGACGTCACTCCCCCTTTATTAGCGCCGTACAACTAATTGCGTAACTAATTGCGTGAATAGATCTACCTAAAATGATACCAACCATCTTTGAGGAAAATGTATTTGACATGTAGTTTGTTTATTTAATTTGTATTACATTGAGAAGTGTTGACGTCTTCTTTATATAGTCTACAGTCTCAATGGATGCAATGAAAACATCACATCACTTGACAATACTAAACCC